>NC_134827.1:45366609-45540033 GCF_004210375.1 Tachypleus tridentatus | reverse complement strand
AGAAACAGGACGACTGTCAGAACTATACTTACAATACTCACTAATAAAGAAACTCATTCACAGAACTGTAAATACAGAGAAACAGGACAACTGTCAAGGCTGTAATTACAACACTCACTAATAAAGAAACTCATTCATAGAACTGTAAATACAGAGAAACAGGACAACTCTCAGAACTGTAATCACAACACTCACTAATGAAGAAACTCATTCATAGAACTGTGAATACAGAGAAACAGGACGACTGTCAGAACTGTACTCACAACACTCATTAATAAAGAATCTCATTCATAGAACTGTGAATACAGAGAAACAGGACGACTGTCAGAACTGTAATCACAACACTCACTAATGAAGAAACTCATTCATAGAACCGTAAATACAGAGAAACAGGACGACTGTCAGAACTGTACTCACAACACTCACTAATGAAGAAACTCATTCATAGAACTGTAAATACAGAGAAACAGGACGACTGTCAGAACTGTACTCACAACACTCACTAATGAAGAAACTCATTCATAGAACTGTAAATACAGAGAAACAGGACGACTGTCAGAACTGTACTCACAACACTCACTAATGAAGAAACTCATTCATAGAACTGTAAATACAGAGAAACAGGACGACTGTCAGAACTGTACTCACAACACTCACTAATGAAGAAACTCATTCATAGAACTGTAAATACTGGGAAACAGGACGACTGTCAGAACTGTACTCACAACAGTCACTAATGAAGAAACTCATTCATAGAACTGTAAATGGAGAAAAACAGGACGACTATCAGAACTGTACTCACAACACTCACTAATAAAGAAACTCATTCATAGAACTGTAAATACAGAGAAACAGGACAATTGTCAGAACTGTAATCACAACAGTCACTAATGAAGAAACTCATTCATAGAACTGTAAATACAGAGAAACAGGACGACTGTCAGAACTGTACTCCCAACACTCACTAATGAAAAAACTCATTCATAGAACTGTAAATACTGGGAAACAGGACGACTGTCAGAACTGTACTTACAACACTCACTAATGAAGAAACTCATTCATAGAACTGTAAATACAGAGAAACAGGACGACTGTCAGAACTGTACTCCCAACACTCACTAATGAAGAAACTCATTCATAGAACTGTAAATACAGAGAAACAGGACGACTGTCAGAACTATACTTACAACACTCACTAATGAAAAAACTCATTCATAGAACTGTAAATACTGGGAAACAGGACGACTGTCAGAACTGTACTCACAACACTTATTTATGAAGAAACTCATTCATAGAACTGTAAATACAGAGAAACAGGACGACTGTCAGAACTGTACTCACAACACTCACTAATGAAGAAACTCATTCATAGAACTGTAAATACAGAGAAACAGGACAACTGTCAGAACTGTAATCACAACACTCACTAATGAAGAAACTCATTCATAGAACTGTAAATACTGAGAAACAGGACGACTGGCAGAACTGTACTCACAACACTCACTAATGAAGAAACTCATTCATAGAACTGTAAATACAGAGAAACAGGACGACTGTCAGAACTGTACTCACAACACTCAATAACGATGAAACTCATTCATAGAACTGTAAATACAGAGAAACAGGACAATTGTCAGAACTGTAATCACAACAGTCACTAATGAAGAAACTCATTCATAGAACTGTAAATACAGAGAAACAGGACGACTGTCAGAACTGTACTCACAACCCTCACTAATGAAGAAACTCATTTATAGAACTGTAAATACAGAGAAACAGGACGACTGTCAGAACTGTACTCACAACCCTCACTAATGAAGAAACTCATTTATAGAACTGTAAATACAGAGAAACAGGACGACTGTCAGAACTGTACTTACAACACTCACTAATGAAAAAACTCATTCATAGAACTGTAAATACTGGGAAACAGGACGACTGTCAGAACTGTACTTACAACACTCACTAATGAAGAAACTCATTCATAGAACTGTAAATACAGAGAAACAGGACGACAGTCAGAACTGTACTCCCAACACTCACTAACGAAGAAACTCATTCATAGAACTGTAAATACAGAGAAACAGGACGACTGTCAGAACTGTACTCACAACACTCGCTAATGAAAAACTCATTCATAGAACTGTAAATACAGAGAAACAGGACGACTGTCAGAACTATACTTACAACACTCACTAATGAAAAAACTCATTCATAGAACTGTAAATACTGGGAAACAGGACGACTGTCAGAACTGTACTCACAACACTTATTTATGAAGAAACTCATTCATAGAACTGTAAATACAGAGAAACAGGACGACTGTCAGAACTGTACTCACAACACTCACTAATGAAGAAACTCATTCATAGAACTGTAAATACGGAGAAACAGGACGACTGTTAGAACTGTACTCACAACACTCACTAATGAAGAAACTCATTCATAGAACTGTAAATACATAGAAACAGGACGACTGTCAGAACTGTACTCCCAACAGTCACTAATGAAGAAACTCATTCATAGAACTGTGAATACAGAGAAACAGGACGACTGTCAGAACTATACTTACAATACTCACTAATAAAGAAACTCATTCATAGAACTGTAAATACAGAGAAACAGGACAACTGTCAGAACTGTAATTACAACACTCACTAATAAAGAAACTCATTCATAGAACTGTAAATACAGAGAAACAGGACAACTCTCAGAACTGTAATCACAACACTCACTAATGAAGAAACTCATTCATAGAACTGTGAATACAGAGAAACAGGACGACTGTCAGAACTGTACTCACAACACTCATTAATAAAGAATCTCATTCATAGAACTGTGAATACAGAGAAACAGGACGACTGTCAGAACTGTAATCACAACACTCACTAATGAAGAAACTCATTCATAGAACTGTAAATACAGAGAAACAGGACGACTGTCAGAACTGTACTCACAACACTCACTAATGAAGAAACTCATTCATAGAACTGTAAATACAGAGAAACAGGACGACTGTCAGAACTGTACTCACAACACTCACTAATGAAGAAACTCATTCATAGAACTGTAAATACAGAGAAACAGGACGACTGTCAGAACTGTACTCACAACACTCACTAATGAAGAAACTCATTCATAGAACTGTAAATACAGAGAAACAGGACGACTGTCAGAACTGTACTCACAACAGTCACTAATGAAGAAACTCATTCATAGAACTGTAAATGGAGAAAAACAGGACGACTGTCAGAACTGTACTCACAACACTCACTAATAAAGAAACTCATTCATAGAACTGTAAATACAGAGAAACAGGACAATTGTCAGAACTGTAATCACAACAGTCACTAATGAAGAAACTCATTCATAGAACTGTAAATACAGAGAAACAGGACGACTGTCAGAACTGTACTTACAACACTCACTAATGAAGAAACTCATTCATAGAACTGTAAATACAGAGAAACAGGACGACTGTCAGAACTGTACTCCCAACACTCACTAACGAAGAAACTCATTCATAGAACTGTAAATACAGAGAAACAGGACGACTGTCAGAACTATACTTACAACACTCACTAATGAAAAACTCATTCATAGAACTGTAAATACTGGGAAACAGGACGACTGTCAGAACTGTACTCACAACACTTATTTATGAAGAAACTCATTCATAGAACTGTAAATACAGAGAAACAGGACGACTGTCAGAACTGTACTCACAACACTCACTAATGAAGAAACTCATTCATAGAACTGTAAATACGGAGAAACAGGACGACTGTTAGAACTGTACTCACAACACTCACTAATGAAAAAACTCATTCAAAAAACTGTAAATACATAGAAACAGGACGACTGTCAGAACTGTACTCCCAACAGTCACTAATGAAGAAACTCATTCATAGAACTGTGAATACAGAGAAACAGGACGACTGTCAGAACTGTACTTACAACACTCACTAATAAAGAAACTCATTCATAGAACTGTAAATACAGAGAAACAGGACAACTCTCAGAACTGTAATCACAACACTCACTAATGAAGAAACTCATTCATAGAACTGTGAATACAGAGAAACAGGACGACTGTCAGAACTGTACTCACAACACTCACTAATGAAGAAACTCATTCATAGAACTGTAAATACAGAGAAACAGGACGACTGCTAGAAAGGTACTCACAACACTCATTAATAAAGAATCTCATTCATAGAACTGTGAATACAGAGAAACAGGACGACTGTCAGAACTGTACTCACAACCCTCACTAATGAAGAAACTCATTCATAGAACTGTAAATACAGAGAAACAAAACGACTGTCAGAACTGTACTCACAACACTCACTAATGAAGAAACTCATTCATAGAACTGTAAATACAGAGAAACAGGACGACTGTCAGAACTGTACTCACAACACTCACTAATGAAGAAACTCATTCATAGAACTGTAAATACAGAGAAACAGGACAACTGTCAGAACTGTAATCACAACACTCACTAATGAAGAAACTCATTCATAGAACTGTAAATACAGAGAAACAGGACGACTGTCAGAACTGTACTCACAACAGTCACTAATGAAGAAACTCATTCATAGAACTGTAAATGGAGAAAAACAGGACGACTGTCAGAACTGTACTCACAACACTCACTAATAAAGAAACTCATTCATAGAACTGTAAATACAGAGAAACAGAACGACTGTCAGAACTGTACTCACAACACTCACTAATGAAGAAACTCATTCATAGAACTGTAAATACAGAGAAACAGAACGAGTGTCAGAACTGTACTCAGAACACTCATTAATGAAGAAACTCATTCATAAAACTGTAAATACATAGAAACAGGACGACTGTCAGAACTGTACTCACAACACTCACTAATAAAGAAACTCATTCATAGAACTGTAAATAGAGAGAAACAGGACAACTGTCAGAACTGTAATCACAACACTCACTAATAAAGAAACTCATTTATAGAACTGTAAATACAGAGAAACAGGACAACTGTCAGAACTGTACTCACAACACTCACTAATGAAGAAACTCATTCATAGAACTGTAAATACAGAGAAACAGGACGACTGTCAGAACTATACTCACAACACTCACTAATAAAGAAACTCATTCATAGAACTGTAAATACAGAGAAACAGAACGACTGTCAGAACTGTGCTGACAACACTCACTAATAAAGAAACTCATTCATAGAACTGTAAATACAGAGAAACAGGACGACTGTCAGAACTATACTTACAACACTCACTAATGAAAAAACTCATTCATAGAACTGTAAATACTGAGAAACAGGACGATTGTCAGAACTGTACTCACAACACTTATTTATGAAGAAACTCATTCATAGAACTGTAAATACAGAGAAACAGGACGACTGTCAGAACTGTACTCACAACACTCACTAATGAAGAAACTCATTCATAGAACTGTAAATACGGAGAAACAGGAAGACTGTCAGAACTGTACTCACAACACTCACTAATGAAGAAACTCATTCATAAAACTGTAAATACAGAGAAACAGGACGACTGTTAGAATTGTACTCCCAACACTCACTAACGAAGAAACTCATTCATAGAACTGTAAATACAGAGAAACAGGACGACTGTCACATCCATACTCACAACACTCATGTAAGTGTTCCTCCTTATTAAACACATGGTAACCTTAGGAGAGTAAGTGTTCTTTCTATTAAGGACATGGTAACCTTAGGATAGTAAGAGTACTTTCTTATTAAAATCATGGTAAACGTAGGACCGTAAGTGTTCCTCCTTATTAAACACATGGTAACCTTAGGACAGTAAGTGTTCTTTCTATTAAGGACATGGTAACTTTAGGACAGTAAGAATACTTTCTTATTAAAATCATGGTAAGTGAAGGACTGTAAGTGTTCCTCCTTATTAAACACATGGTAAACGAAGGACTGTAAGTGTTCCTTCTTATTAAACACATTGTAACCTTAGGACAGTAAGGGTTCTTTCTATTAAGGACATGGTAACCTTAGGACAGTAAGAGTACTTTCTTATTTAAATCATGGTAACAGAAGGACTGTAAGTGTTCCTCCTTATTAAACACATGGTAACCTTAGGAGAGTAAGTGTTCTTTCTATTAAGGACATGGTAACCTTAGGACAGTAAGAGTACTTTCTTATTAAAATCATGGTAAACGAAGGACTGTAAGTGTTCCTCCTTATTAAACACATGGTAACCTTAGGACAGTAAGGGTTCTTTCATATTAAATACATGATAACCAAAGTACTGTAAGTATTCTTTTTTATTAAGGACATGGTAACGGAAGGACAGTAAGAGTACTTTCTTATGAAAATCATGGTAACCGAAGGACTGTAAGTGTTCTTCCTTATTAAGAATATGGTAACCAAAGGACAGTAAGAGTACTTTCTTATTTAAATCATGGTAACCGAAGGACTGTAAGTGTTCCTCCTTATTAAACACATGGTAACCTTAGGACAGTAAGTGTTCTTTCTATTAAGGACATGGTAACCTTAGGACAGTAAGAGTACTTTCTTATTAAAATCATGGTAAACGAAGGACTGTAAGTGTTCCTCCTTATTAAACACATGGTAACCTTAGGACAGTAAGGGTTCTTTCTATTAAGGACATGGTAACCTTAGGACAGTAAGGGTTCTTTCTATTAAGGACATGGTAACCTTAGGACAGTAAGAGTACTTTCTTATTTAAATCATGGTAACCGAAGGACGGTAAGTGTTCCTCCTTATTAAACACATGGTAACCAAAGGACAGTAAGTGTTCTTTCTTATTAAGGACATGGTAACCAAAGAACTGTAAGTTTTCTTTATTATTAAGAACATGGTAAGGAAAAGACAGTAAGGTTTCTTTCTTCAGATATTTGAGAAATAAAACTCTAGAAATAAGTAACCTTTGTTAGAATGAACCAAGACAGAAGTTGTAGGACAACATTTCACGTAGATAGGTTTAGATTAATGTGAATTAAACAGTTTGAATCGTAGGATTAGGTAAAGTTTCAACTATATTAGTTACTAAATTTCAGGTAAAAATACAATAACACACATAAACTGGGCCTTTTCCATTAGAATGTTATACATGCATGTTATAATATGGTCACGCACTCACGGGGGCGGGCTCGGTAGAGACACCTGGTGGATCTTCCAGGTGGCTATGGACATTGAATGTTCGTCCGATGCATAACAACGCCACAAACACTGGATAAGTGTAGCAGCAGGAACCCTTCTTCTAATCATGTGCTTCTGGCGTTGTTGTTGTTGTACCTTGAGAGCAAACCCAGACCCGAGGATCCCCTAAAACACAGGAAAACTTCTTTCAGATTATTATACTGTGGTATTATAGTTCTAAGAACACTGGTTAACTAATTTCACATAGAACACAATACACTATATTATTATAGTTCTAAGAACACTGGTTAACTCCTTTCACATAGAACACAATACACTATATTATTATAGTTCTAATAACACTGATTAACTCCTTTCACATAGAACACAATACACTATATTATTATAGTTCTAATAACACTGATTAACTCCTTTCACATAGAACACAATACACTATATTATTATAGTTCTAATAACACTGATTAACTCCTTTCACATAGAACACAATACACTATATTATTATAGTTCTAATAACACTGATTAACTCCTTTCACATAGAACACAATACACTATATTATTATAGTTCTAAGAACACTGGCTAACTACTTTCAGATAGAACACAATACACTATATTATTATAGTTCTAATAACACTGATTAACTCCTTTCACATAGAACACAATACACTATATTATTATAGTTCTAATAACACTGATTAACTACATTCAGATAGAACACAATACACTATATTATTATAGTTCTATGAACACTGGCTAACTACTTTCACATAGAACACAATACACTATATTATTATAGTTCTAAAAACACTGATTAACTCCTTTCAGATAGAACACAATACACTATATTATTTTAGTTCTAAGAACACTGGTTAACTCCTTTCACATAGAACACAATACACTATATTATTATAGTTCTAAAAACACTGATTAACTCCTTTCACATAGAACACAATACATTGTATTATTATAGTTCTAAGAACACTGGTTAACTCCTTTCAGATAGAACACAATACACTATATTATTATAATTCTAAGAACACTGATTAACTCTTTTCAAATAGAATAGAATACATACTATCACTAGAAATATGCAGATGTAACACCACAGTTAATGTGTAGAGAGTTCTCAGAGATACAGACGAAACACAAAATTCGGCTGATAGAAAGTTAGCATTAATGAAGAGATACATGAAGAAAGAACTGTTAATATATACATACCAGAGTAAGAGTAGTATAGGTAAGATATACATATCACAGTAAGAGTAGTATAGGTAAGATATACATACCAGAGTAAGAGTAGTATAGGTAAGATATACATATCACAGTAAGAGTAGTATAGGTAAGATATACATATCACAGTAAGAGTAGTATAGGTAAGATATACATACCAGAGTAAGAGTAGTATAGGTAAGATATACATATCACAGTAAGAGTAGTATAGGTAAGATATACATACCAGAGAAAGAGTAGTATAGGTAAGATATACATATCACAGTAAGAGTAGTATAGGTAAGATATACATATCACAGTAAGAGTAGTATAGGTAAGATATACATACCAGAGAAAGAGTAGTATAGGTAAGATATACATATCACAGTAAGAGTAGTATAGGTAAGATATACATATCACAGTAAGAGTAGTATAGGTAAGATATACATACCAGAGTAAGAGTAGTATAGGTAAGATATACATGTCACAGTAAGAGTAGTATAGGTAAGATATACATAACACAGTAAGAGTAGTATAGGTAAGATATACATACCAGAGTAAGAGTAGTATAGGTAAGATATACATATCACAGTAAGAGTAGTATAGGTAAGAAATACATAACACAGTAAGAGTAGTATAGGTAAGATATACATATCACAGTAAGAGTAGTATAGGTAAGATATACATAACACAGTAAGAGTAGTATAGGTAAGATCTACATAACACAGTGCAAGAGTAGTATAGATTAAGATATACATAACACAGTAAAAGCAAAGTATAGGTAAGATATACATATCACAGTAAAGAGTAGTATAGGTAAGATATACATATCACAGTAAGAGTGGTATAGGTAAGATATACATAACACAGTAAGAGTAGTATAGGTAAGATATACATACTAAAGTAAGAGTAGTATAGGTAAGATATACATACTAAAGTAAGAGTAGTATAGGTAAGATATACATATCACAGTAAGTAGTATGGGTAAGATATACATAACACAGTAAGAGTGGTATAGGTAAGATATACATAACACAGTAAAGAGTAGTATAGGTAAGATATACATATCACAGTAAGAGTAGTATAGGCAAGATATACATAACACAGTAAAGGTAGTATAAGTAAGATATACATATCACAGTAACAGTAGTATAGGTAAGATATACATACCACAGTAAGAGTAGTATAGGTAAGATATACATAACACAGTAAGAGTAGTATAAGTAAGATATACATATCACAGTAAGAGTAGTATAGGTAAGATATACATAACACAGTAAGAGTAGTATAAGTAAGATATACATACCACAGTAAGAGTAGTATAGGTAAGATATACATACCACAGTAAGAGTAGTATTAGTAAGATATACATACCACAGTAAGAGTAGTATGAGTAAGATATACATACCGCAGGAAGAGCAAAAAACGAAATACCCAGTAATGCACAAAAGGCCGCTATAAGCTTTCCTGGCCAGGTGGATGGAACAGTGTCACCGTATCCAACAGTGCACAGTGTAATCTGTAAAATAAACATTTTGAAATTCCTGTGAATATTATACGTTTCCTCAAACTACGTTTTGTGAGATTAATTTTGTATCTCACGTGACTAGCAGTAATTTAAAATTATTAAGGTACTGAGTAAAAACGTATTTAAAATATTTTATTAGGATAATGGGTGCTGCATGATTTAATGTCATTACTTACTCCGTTTAAAACTGTTTGTTCATTTATGTTGATTAAAGTGTATTCTATATTATAACTAAACTTTTCAGCATATTTTAAGCTGCTTTATGAAATATACTAACCACACCCCACCAGAGGGCGTCGGCAAAGTTATTGAAATTTGTGTTCCTTTGATCCTTTTCAGCAAGATATACTAAGAAGGATGAAAATATGAGTCCTAGAAATCCAATGTACAGGGTGGTGAAAAGTTCCTATGTGGATAAAAAAGAATCGTATTGTAAGAATCCACTCCATCACATTCGAATCATAACGTGTACATTAAGACAAGTGTTTATTCATAAGTGTGCTTTCAAAAGTTATACCTTTTGTACTCTCCAGACCGATGACAATCTTTGTCTTTATTTCAATGGTAAATATGGATTATTTTATAAATTGATTTTGTTTCTACTAAACAGTTTAATATCGTGAGCTATGAAAATCAATTTCAAAATAATACTTAAATGTAGATTTTTCGAAAATTTGTTTTCGTGTTTTAAATTTGTTTCATCATTTACGTAGAGTGCTGAGTTCCCATCTATATAATATTGGTTTAGACAATGTTTGACTATATATATATAAATATTTATCTAATGTAATTAGATTTAGTTATTTATTATTGTACAATACCTTGGGGTTGAGTTTATCAGCTAATTATTTAAACATTATCCGTTGATAAAATAATGAAATTGATAAATTTAATCATTATTCATTAAAAAAATAATTATTATTTATATTAGAATATGAGCGTTTAAATAGAAGAAAGTTTCTCGTAAAAATAATTATTATTTATATTAGAATATTAGAGTTTATATAAAGAAAGTTTCTCGTAAAAAATAATTATTATTTATATTAGAATATTAGAGTTTATATAAAGAAAGTTTATCGTAAAAAATAATTATTATTTATATTGGAATATTAGAGTTTATATAAAGAAAGTTTCTAAAAAAAATAATTATTATTTATATTGAATATTAGAGTTTATATAAAGAAAATTTCTCGTAAAAATAATTATTATTTATATTAGAATATTAGAGTTTATATAAAGAAAGTTTCTCGTAAAAAATAATTATTATTTATATTAGAATATTAGAGTTTATATAAAGAAAGTTTCTCGTAAAAATAATTATTATTTATATTGGAATATTAGAGTTTATATAAAGAAAGTTTCTCGTAAAAAATAATTATTATTTATATTAGAATATTAGAGTTTATATAAAGAAAATTTCTCGTAAAAATAATTATTATTTATATTAGAATATTAGAGTTTATATAAAGAAAGTTTCTCGTAAAAAATAATTATTATTTATATTAGAATATTAGAGTTTATATAAAGAAAGTTTCTCGTAAAAAATAATTATTATTTATATTGGAATATTAGAGTTTATATAAAGAAAGTTTCTCGTAAAAAATAATTATTATTTATATTAGAATATTAGAGTTTATATAAAGAAAGTTTCTCGTGAAAAATAATTATTATTTATATTAGAATATCAGAGTTTAAATAAAGAAAGTTTCTCGTAAAAAATAATTATTATTTATATTAGAATATTAGAGTTTATATAAAGAAAGTTTCTCGTAAAAAATAATTATTATTTATATTAGAATATTAGAGTTTATATAAAGAAAGTTTCTCGTAAAAAATAATTTTTATTTTCGATTTTTCCTGTTTGAGGGTGAAGTTGGGTTCGCCTCACCTGGCGGTGTGCATAGACAACAGAACCCAACAACTTCCAGGTACCTCCCCTTCTGTCCATGCGCACCATTCTCAGAATCTGGAAGAAACGGAGTCCCCTCAAGGCAGAAGCAGCGAACACCTGTCCACTGCTGCCCACGGCCAGCACCACAAAAGACGCAATGATGACGATCACGTCTGGTTAAAAAAAAAATCACATCAACGAATATCTGAACATCCTTACATCATGACAACCCTCGCGAATATCTGACACATCCTTACATCATGACAACCCTCGCGAATATCCGACATATCCTTACATCATGACAACCCTCGCGAATATCCGACATATCCTTACATCATGACAACCCTCGCGAATATCTAACACATCCTTATATCATGACAACCTTCGCGAATATCCGACATATCCTTACATAATGACAACCCTCGCGAATATCTGACACATCCTTACATAATGACAACCCTCGCGAATATCCGACAAATCCTTACCTAATGACAACCCTCACGAATATCTGACACATCCTTACATCATGACAACCCTTGCGAATATGAAATTCAATTTTTTACTTATTCAGATTAATTTCTTGTTGGTTTAGATTTCAAAGTTTCACACTTAGGTGACCCCACGTTACGAATTCTAATAGTGAACACGTGCCTTAATACATGTTAAATCATCAGCAAAAATCGTTAGTAAATATATCCCCTAGTAAGTCAGTGGTTACATTACGGACACGGAACGCTAGAGTCCGAGAAAAAATTACCCGTAGCGGTCAGAGCTTAGAAGCCAATTAACATACGTAATCACCTATAGAAAAAACACTGAAAATATACACACTGAGAAATTCTAACTGGGTAGGGACCTTAGCGTTACGTCACAGCAACATTTTCAAATGAACTATGAATACCATGTGAACCGTCATATAAGTTTTATTTACTGCGAGGTTATGAGTACTTCGATAATTCAAAATGGACATCAACAACAAAACCAACTTACCTATCACACAGAACGGACTTCGCAAAAAACGGAGGCGACCAACCCAGCCCTGATAGCGGGACCTGCAACCAGCAGACCAGAGCCGCAGGAAGAACTCGGACGTGAACCATACGATCATAACTATTTCCTAGAGAAGAAAACAAAATCACCATTAAATTGGCAGTTGTCTTAGGTATATATTAGTAACTAGGCAGAAGCAGCAGTTGTCTTAGGTATATATTAGTAACTAGGCAGAAGCAGCAATTGTCTTAGATATCTATTAGTAACTAGGCAGTAGCAGCAGTTGTCTTAGATATCTATTAGTAACTAGGCAGTAGCAGCAGTTGTCTTAGATATATATTAGTAACTAGGCAATAGCA
Organism: Tachypleus tridentatus; assembly: GCF_004210375.1. NCBI lineage: Eukaryota > Metazoa > Arthropoda > Merostomata > Xiphosura > Limulidae > Tachypleus > Tachypleus tridentatus. The sequence goes on along the minus strand of NC_134827.1, from coordinate 45,526,899 downwards.
GCAGTTGTCTTAGATATATATTAGTAACTAGGCAGAAGCAGCAGTTGTCTTAGATATCTATTAGTAACTAGGCAGTAGCAGCAGTTGTCTTAGATATCTATTAGTAACTAGGCAGTAGCAACAGTTGTCTTAGATATCTATTAGTAACTAGGCAGTAGCAGCAGCTCTCTTAGATATATATTAGTAAATAGGCAGTAGCAGCAGTTGTCTTAGATATCTATTAGTAACTAGGCAGTAGCAGCAGCTCTCTTAGATATATATTAGTAAATAGGCAGTAGCAGCAGTTGTCTTAGATATCTATTAGTAACTAGGCAGTAGCAGCAGTTGTCTTAGATATCTATTAGTAACTAGGCAGTAGCAGCAGCTCTCTTAGATATATATTAGTAAATAGGCAGTAGCAGCAGTTGTCTTAGATATCTATTAGTAACTAGGCAGTAGCAGCAGTTGTCTTAGATATCTATTAGTAACTAGGCAGTAGCAGCAGCTCTCTTAGATATATATTAGTAAATAGGCAGTAGCAGCAGTTGTCTTAGATATATATTAGTAACTAGGCAGTAGCAGCAGTTGTCTTAGATATATATTAGTAACTAGGCAGTAGCAGCAGCTCTCTTAGATATATATTAGTAAATAGGCAGTAGCAGCAGTTGTCTTAGATATATATTAGTAACTAGGCAGTAGCAGCAGTTGTCTTAGATATATATTAGTAACTAGGCAGTAGCAGCAGTTGTCTTAGATATATATTACTAACTAGGCAGTAGCTAGGCATTAAGAGAGTTACCTAGAGGGGCACTCAGTGATAACCATATTAAGTATCCATTAAGAGAGTTACCTAGAGGGGCACTCAGTGATAACCATAATAAGTATGCATTAAGAGAGTTACCTAGAGGGGCACTCAGTGATAACCATATTAAGTACGCATTAAGAGAGTTACCTGGAGGGGCACTCAGTGATAACCATATTAAGTACGCATTAAGAGAGTTACCTAGAGGGGCACTCAGTGATAACCATATTAAGTACGCATTAAGAGAGTTACCTAGAGGGGCACTCAGTGATAACCATATTAAGTATCTATTAAGAGAGTTACCTAGAGGGGCACTCAGTGATAACCATATTAAGTATGCATTAAGAGAGTTACCTAGAGGGACACTCAGTGATAACCATATTAAGTACGCATTAAGAGAGTTACCTAGAGGGGCACTCAGTGATAACCATATTAAGTATCTATTAAGAGAGTTACCTAGAGGGGCACTCAGTGATAACCATATTAAGTATGCATTAAGAGAGTTACCTAGAGGGGCACTCAGTGATAACCATAATAAGTATCAATTAAGAAAGTTACCTAGGGGGGCACTCAGTGATAACCATATTAAGTATGCATTAAGAGAGTTACCTGGAGGGGCACTCAGTGATAACCATAATAAGTATCAATTAAGAAAGTTACCTAGGGGGGCACTCAGTGATAACCATATTAAGTATGCATTAAGAGAGTTACCTGGAGGGGCACTCAGTGATAACCATATTAAGTATGCATTAAGAGAGTTACCTAGAGGGGCACTCAGTGATAACCACATTAAGTATGCATTAAGAGAGTTACCTAGAGGGGCACTCAGTGATAACCACATTAAGTATGCATTAAGAGAGTTACCTAGAGGGGCACTCAGTGATAACCATATTAAGTATGCATTAAGAGAGTTACCTAGAGGGGCACTCAGTGATAACCATATTAAGTATGCATTAAGAGAGTTACCTAGAGGGGCACTCAGTGATAACCATATTAAGTATGCATTAAGAGAGTTACCTGGAGGGGCACTCAGTGATAACCATACTAAGTATCCATTAAGAGAGCTACCTAGAGGGGCACACAGTGATAACCATATTAAGTATCTATTAAGAGAGTTACCTAGAGGGGCACTCAGTGATAACCATATTAAGTACGCATTAAGAGAGCTACCTAGAGGGGCACTCAGTGATAACCATATTAAGTATGCATTAAGAGAGTTACCTAGAGGGGCACTCAGTGATAACCATATTAAGTACGCATTAAGAGAGTTACCTAGAGGGGCACTCAGTGATAACCATATTAAGTACGCATTAAGAGAGTTACCTGGAGGGGCACTCAGTGATAACCATATTAAGTACGCATTAAGAGAGTTACCTAGAGGGGCACTCAGTGATAACCATATTAAGTACGCATTAAGAGAGTTACCTGGAGGGGCACTCAGTGATAACCATATTAAGTATGCATTAAGAGAGTTACCTAGAGGGGAACTCAGTGATAACCATATTAAGTATGCATTAAGAGAGTTACCTGGAGGGGCACTCAGTGATAACCATATTAAGTATCCATTAAGAGAGTTACCTAGAGGGGCACTCAGTGATAACCATATTAAGTATCCATTAAGAGAGTTACCTGGAGGGGCACTCAGTGATAACCATATTAAGTATCCATTAAGAGAGTTACCTAGAGGGGCACTCAGTGATAACCATATTAAGTATCCATTAAGAGAGTTACCTAGAGGGGCACTCAGTGATAACCATATTAAGTATCCATTAAGAGAGTTACCTAGAGGGGTACTCAGTGATAACCATATTAAGTATGCATTAAGAGAGTTACCTAGAGGGGCACTCAGTGATAACCATATTAAGTATGCATTAAGAAAGTTACCTAGAGGGGCACTCAGTGATAACCATATTAAGTATCCATTAAGAGAGTTACCTAGAGGGGCACTCAGTGATAACTATATTAAGTATCCATTAAGAGAGTTACCTAGAGGGGCACTCAGTGATAACCATATTAAGTATCCATTAAGAGAGTTACCTAGAGGGGCACTCAGTGATAACCATATTAAGTATCCATTAAGAGAGTTACCTAGAGGGGCACTCAGTGATAACCATATTAAGTATGCATTAAGAGAGTTACCTAGAGGGGCACTCAGTGATAACCATATTAAGTATGCATTAAGAGAGTTACCTACAGGGGCACTCAGTGATAACCATATTAAGTATGCATTAAGAGAGTTACCTAGAGGGGTACTCAGTGATAACCATATTAAGTATCCATTGAGAGAGTTACCTAGAGGGGCACTCAGTGATAACCATATTAAGTATCCATTAAGAGAGTTACCTAGAGGGGCACTCAGTGATAACCATATTAAGTATCCATTAAGAGAGTTACCTAGAGGGGCACTCAGTGATAACCATATTAAGTACGCATTAAGAGAGTTACCTAGAGGGGCACTCAGTGATAACCATATTAAGTATGCATTAAGAGAGTTACCTAGAGGGGTACTCAGTGATAACCATATTAAGTATCCATTAAGAGAGTTACCTAGAGGGGCACTCAGTGATAACCATATTAAGTACGCATTAAGAGAGTTACCTAGAGGGGCACTCAGTGATAACCATATTAAGTATCCATTAAGAGAGTTACCTAGAGGGGCACTCAGTGATAACTATATTAAGTATCTATTAAGAGAGTTACCTAGAGGGGCACTCAGTGATAACCATATTAAGTACGCATTAAGAGAGTTACCTAGAGGGGCACTCAGTGATAACCATATTAAGTACGCATTAAGAGAGTTACCTAGAGGGGCACTCAGTGGTAACTGAGTAGTAGGGGACTCAGTAGTTTCTTATTTTTTCTGGATGCATGAAAACTGATTGGTATGAACAAATAAAATGTCCGATACATGATCTAAATTTCATTTTACAATTTTCTCTACACAAAGTTTTCGAATCATTATCTATTTCCTAACAAAAAAAAAACAGTCAGTTACGGCAAAAATGTCGTTTTCGATTTATATCTATCATATTACTTTTAGAAAGAAAATATATTTAGAACGAGAACGAACAGGAAATCTTAGGAAAACAATCTCAGCAGATAACGAGGCTTTCCCGTCTTCCCCCATGCACGTGCCCCAGGCTCTTCCTAATGTTATGGTACATTACATTCAAAATTCTTATCTTTCTGTGTCATTTGAAGACTTTCAAATACTCAAGTTTTGTTCTGTCACCTGAAACACTTGAAGCTTACCTTCAGATATTCAAGTTTTGTTCTGTCACCTGAAACACTTGAAGTTTACTTTCAGATACTCAAGTTTTGTTCTGTCACCTGAAACACTTGAAGCTTACTTTCAGATACTCAAGTTTTGTTCTGTCACCTGAAACACTTGAAGCTTACTTTCAGATATTCAAGTTTTGTTCTGTCACCTGAAACACTTGAAGCTTACTTTCAGATATTCAAGTTTTGTTCTGTCACCTGAAACACTTGAAGTTTACCTTCAGATATTCAAGTTTTGTTCTGTCACCTGAAACACTTGAAGCTTACTTTCAGATACTCAAGTTTTGTTCTGTCACCTGAAACACTTGAAGCTTACTTTCAGATATTCAAGTTTTGTTCTGTCACCTGAAACACTTGAAGTTTACTTTCAGATACTCAAGTTTTGTTCTGTCACCTGAAACACTTGAAGCTTACTTTCAGATACTCAAGTTTTGTTCTGTCACCTGAAACACTTGAAGCTTACTTTCAGATACTCAAGTTTTGTTCTGTCACCTGAAACACTTGAAGCTTACTTTCAGATACTCAAGTTTTGTTCTGTCACCTGAAACACTTGAAGTTTACTTTCAGATACTCAAGTTTTGTTCTGTCACCTGAAACACTTGAAGTTTACTTTCAGATACTCAAGTTTTGTTCTGTCACCTGAAACACTTGAAGCTTACTTTCAGATACTCAAGTTTTGTTCTGTCACCTGAAACACTTGAAGCTTACTTTCAGATACTCAAGTTTTGTTCTGTCACCTGAAACACTTGAAGCTTACTTTCAGATACTCAAGTTTTGTTCTGTCACCTGAAACACTTGAAGCTTACTTTCAGATATTCAAGTTTTGTTCTGTCACCTGAAACACTTGAAGCTTACTTTCAGATATTCAAGTTTTGTTCTGTCACCTGAAACACTTGAAGCTTACTTTCAGATACTCAAGTTTTGTTCTGTCACCTGAAACACTTGAAGCTTACTTTCAGATATTCAAGTTTTGTTCTGTCACCTGAAACACTTGAAGCTTACTTTCAGATATTCAAGTTTTGTTCTGTCACCTGAAACACTTGAAGTTTACTTTCAGATACTCAAGTTTTGTTCTGTCACCTGAAACACTTGAAGTTTACTTTCAGATACTCAAGTTTTGTTCTGTCACCTGAAACACTTGAAGTTTACTTTCAGATACTCAAGTTTTGTTCTGTCACCTGAAACACTTGAAGCTTACTTTCAGATATTCAAGTTTTGTTCTGTCACCTGAAACACTTGAAGCTTACTTTCAGATACTCAAGTTTTGTTCTGTCACCTGAAACACTTGAAGCTTACTTTCAGATACTCAAGTTTTGTTCTGTCACCTGAAACACTTGAAGTTTACTTTCAGATACTCAAGTTTTGTTCTGTCACCTGAAACACTTGAAGCTTACTTTCAGATACTCAAGTTTTGTTCTGTCACCTGAAACACTTGAAGCTTACTTTCAGATACTCAAGTTTTGTTCTGTCACCTGAAACACTTGAAGCTTACTTTCAGATACTCAAGTTTAAACAATATCACTGTAGACGTTAGACAATCAGTTTAAATAATATCACTGTAGACGTTACACCATCAGTTTAAACAATATCACTGTAGATGTTACACTATCAGTTTAAACAATATCACTGTAGACGTTAGACAATCAGTTTAAATAATATCACTGTAGACGTTACACCATCAGTTTAAACAATATAACGACAGATGTTACATCATCAGACTGAACAATATCACTGTAGATGTTACATCATCAAACTGAACAATATCACTGTAGATGTTACACCATCAGTTTAAACAATATCACTGTAGATGTTACACCATCAGTTTAAACAATATCACTGTAGATGTTACACCATCAGTTTAAACAATATCACTGTAGATGTTACACTATCAGTTTAAACAATATCACTGTAGACGTTAGACAATCAGTTTAAATAATATCACTGTAGACGTTACACCATCAGTTTAAACAATATAACGACAGATGTTACATCATCAGACTGAACAATATCACTGTAGATGTTACACCATCAGTTTAAACAATATCACTGTAGATGTTACACTATCAGTTTAAACAATATCACTGTAGACGTTAGACAATCAGTTTAAACAATATCACTGTGGATGTTACACCATCAGTTTAAACAATATCACTGTAGATGTTACACTATCAGTTTAAACAATATCACTGTGGATGTTACATCATCAGATTGAACAATATCACTGTAGACGTTAGACAATCAGTTTGAACAATATCACTACAGATGTTAGACCATCAGTTTAAACAATATCACTGTGGATGTTACACCACCCGATTGAACAATATCACTGTTGATGTTACAACATCAGATTGAACAATATTACTGTACATGTTACAACATCAGATTGAACAATATTACTGTACATGTTACAACATCAGAATGAACAATATTACTGTACATGTTACACCATCAGATTGAACAATATTACTGTACATGTTACAACATCAGATTGATCAATATTACTGTACATGTTACAACATCAGATTGATCAATATTACTGTACATGTTACAACATCAGATTGAACAATATTACTGTACATGTTACAACATCAGATTGAACAATATTACTGTACATGTTACACCATCATAATGAATAATATTACTGTACATGTTACACCATCATAATGAATAATGCCACTCTGAATGTTATATGCCTTTCGAAAGTAATAACAGATTCTAGTATAATAATTTCATGAGACCACAACATTCCCACTTCCGGAAGGATACAGGTAGGATTATAGGATTATGTATCCTGTACATATACAGGTAGGATTATAGGATTATGTATCCTGTACATATACAGGTAGGATTATGGGCCTCATATTATTCTTGCTGTTAATAAGTTTAGAAATCTTCCAATATAGGAAATGATAAAACGTAATTCGTCAAATCGTATCACACACTTCAGGTCACTTGGAAACACCACCGAAAACTGTTTTCCTATTTATATTTGATTCGTGGACTTGTTATTGTAGAAAATAAGAGTTTGTTGTTGGGTTTTTTTTTTAATGTAATTTTCAAGGCACGACGAATCTAGAAAACTGTTGAAGAAATTCGTCAGCTGAGACGATACGTGATGTCGATTTCACTTTACAAACTTATCCAATCGGTGACGTTCTTTATACACGTGCTTTCCTAGCGCAGACATAGTAATTTAGATGGCCGCTGTTTATACACTTGGATAATAGGTGTCTGTTAACAGGATGTAAAAACAAACAACAACAGCTCAATGTACACCTATTTTCATATTTCTTTGAAATTCTACGAGCATAATGCTCTTATGAATTGTTTTAAGAACCTTAACAATCATCCTAAACATTTATTTTTTTGTTTGTTATGAATTTCGTGCAAAGCTACACGAGGGTTATTTACGCTAACCGTCCCTAATTTAGCAGTGTAAGGCTAAAGGGGAGGCAACATGTCATCATCACCCACCGCCAATTCTTGAGCTACACTTTTGCCAACGAATAGTGGGATTGATTATAACTTTATAACACCCCCACGAGTCGCCGTCACACCAAACATGCTCGCCCTTTAAGCCGTGGGGGCGTTATAAGGTCACGCCAATCCCACTATTCGTTGGTAAAAATGTAACTTAACCACGTAGCACCCTAAACATCATTATGTCTTTTATATGTAAAAATAATAATAATATTCTATAATACTCTGTACGTTTGTGTGTGGGGGATTATTCATAGAATGTAATGTTAGAGTACCTAAGAACTCTTTATTCTCTGTACTGGTTCTACTGACTTCACTGTTCGTAGTTTGGTATGGGTATTATTGACACAATAATCATGTCTGGTATATAATAGAACAACTCCTACTTGTTGTGAGCATTTTAGTTAAAAGTTTGCTTACCATACGTAGTAGAATAGAACTTGCTATCTCTTCATAGTTGTCTATAGTAGAAAACACACTGAGAACCAGACATAAGAAAACCATTATGAACCTGAAAGAGAGAGAGAGAGACAGAAGTGTTACTGTGAACGTTTCCAAACAATCAGATGAAACGTTTTCTGTGTACGTCACATTAAAATAGTATAATATTCGTATTCTATAAGTTGTTCCAACTAATACACAACTTACTCAGAAAGTGAAAGGAAAATGAAATTGTGAAGAAATACCTCAACAATTTGTTTTTATCAAAGCTTTACTCTGACATGGACACCAACAATTTTCTGTTATTGTTTCACGAATGTCTTAACTACTCACTAAGTCAGCGTGCCAGGCTGAAGGTCCAACGTCCGAGCCTTTGTTATGCCGCTGAATTTACTAATCGTATCAATTCGACAACGAATCCTATTACTCAGTTAACTGTAGCCGTGTAGCGGCAGATGCACTAATTGTGGCCCTACCAGTCAGTAGTTATATTAAGACCGTTAGGTTAGCTTCACTTCTAAACCCTTGTAACGTAGAAATGAATAAAAACCTAAAAAATGCTCGGGTTATAGGGTTTTTATCCACTTTTTCCAAGAATCCTTGAATCTACGTGTTTTTCTTACATCCATGAAGACTTCTAGTGTTAATAATGTGTCAAATAATGAATTTTAGTGCTAAGAGTTTGTTACAAATAATGAAGTAGTTTAGTGTTAATAATAGATCATACATCATTTATTTTAGTGTTAACAATAGATCATACATCATTTATTTTAGTGTTAACAATAGATCATACATCATTTATTTTAGTCTTAACAATAGATCATACATAATTTATTTTAGTGTTAACAATAGAAAATACATCATTTATTTTAGTCTTAACAATAGATCATTAATCATTTATTTTAGTTTTAATGATAGATCATACATCATTTATTTTAGTGTTAATACTAGATCATACATAATTTAATTTAGTGTTAATAATATATCATTAATCATTTATTTTAGTTTTAATAATAGATCATACATAATTTATTTTAGTTTTAATAATAGATTATACATAATTTACTTTAGTGTTAATAATAGATCATACATAATTTACTTTAGTGTTAATAATAGATCATTAATCACTTATTTTAGTTTTAATAATAAATCATACATCATTTATTTTAGTGTTAATAATAGATCATACATAATTTATTTTAGTGTTAACAATAGATCATACATCATTTATTTTAGTGTTAACAATAGATCATACATCATTTATTTTAGTTTTAATAATAGATCATACATAATTTATTTTAGTTTTAATAATAGATTATACATAATTTACTTTAGTGTTAATAATAGATCATACATAATTTACTTTAGTGTTAATAATAGATCATTAATCACTTATTTTAGTTTTAATAATAAATCATACATCATTTATTTTAGTGTTAATAATAGATCATACATAATTTATTTTAGTGTTAACAATAGATCATACATCATTTATTTTAGTGTTAACAATAGATCATACATAATTTATTTTAGTGTTAACAATAGATCATACATCATTTATTTTAGTGTTAACAATAGATCATTAATCATTTATTTTAGTTTTAATAATAGATCATACATCATTTATTTTAGTGTTAATACTAGATCATACATAATTTAATTTAGTGTTAATAATAGATCATACATAATTTATTTTAGTTTTAATAATAGATTATACATAATTTACTTTAGTGTTAATAATAGATCATACATAATTTACTTTAGTGTTAATAATAGATCATTAATCACTTATTTTAGTTTTAATAATAAATCATACATCATTTATTTTAGTGTTAATACTAGATCATACATAATTTAATTTAGTGTTAATAATAGATCATACATAATTTATTTTAGTTTTAATAATAGATTATACATAATTTACTTTAGTGTTAATAATAGATCATACATAATTTACTTTAGAGTTAATAATAGATCATTAATCACTTATTTTAGTTTTAATAATAAATCATACATCATTTATTTTAGTGTTAATAATAGATTATACATAATTTACTTTAGTGTTAATAATAGATCATTAATCATTTATTTTAGTTTCAATAATAGATCATATATCATTTATTTTAGTGTTAATAATAGATTATACATAATTTACTTTAGTGTTAATAATAGATCATACATAATTTACTTTAGTGTTAATAATGGATCATTAATCATTTATTTTAGTTTTAATAATAGATCATAGATCATTTATTTTAGTGTTAACAATAGATCATACATCATTTATTTTAGTGTTAACAATAGATCATACATCATTTATTTTAGTGTTAACAATAGATCATACATAATTTATTTTAGTGTTAACAATAGATCATACATCATTTATTTTAGTGTTAACAATAGATCATTAATCATTTATTTTAGTTTTAATAATAGATCATACATCATTTATTTTAGTGTTAATACTAGATCATACATAATTTAATTTAGTGTTAATAATAGATCATTAATCGTTTATTTTAGTTTTAATAATAGATCATACATAATTTATTTTAGTTTTAATAATAGATTATACATAATTTACTTTAGTGTTAATAATAGATAATACATAATTTACTTTAGTGTTAATAATAGATCATTAATCACTTATTTTAGTTTTAATAATAAATCACACATCATTTATTTTAGTGTTAATAATAGATTATACATCATTTACTTTAGTGTTAATAATAGATCATTAATCATTTATTTTAGTTTCAATAATAGATCATACATCATTTATTTTAGTGTTAATAATAGATTATACATAATTTACTTTAGTGTTAATAATAGATCATACATCATTTACTTAGTGTTAATAATAGATAATTAATCATTTATTTTAATAATAGATCATACATAATTTACTCTCGTGTTAAAATCTGTTCTAATGTTGTTTAATGTTTAGATCATTTTAAAAATTCCAACTATATCAGAACTAAGTGTAAGTAATACTGAAAAAAGATATCACTGCACATGGTTCATCCATCCTATGAGTATTAGGTACGTTATGTTTAAATTAATAAACATGTTAAAAGAGAATATGTTAGAATAAAAAAATTGAAAACACAATAAAAATCGATAAAATACTAATGCTACATGAGGATGAAGAAAGTTACTCTGACTATTATATAATCTGATAAAAATACATGATCTGTGAGGTTACTCTGAGTATTACATAAACTGATAAAAATACATGAGTTGTGAGGTCACTCTGACTATTACATAAACTGATAAAAATACACGATTTGTGAGGTCACTCTGACTATTACATAGACTGATAAAAATACATGATTTGTGAGGTTTCTCTGAGTATTACATAAATGATAAAAATACACGATTTGTGAGGTCAGTCTGACTATTACATAAACTGATAAGAATACACGATGTATGAGGTTAGTATGACTATTACATAAAATGATAAAAATAAACGATTTGTGAGGTCAGTCTGACTATTTCATAAACTGATAAAATACATGATGAATCAGTCTGACTATTACGTAAACTGATTTAAAAATACACGATGTATGAGGTTAGTCGACTATTACATAAAAATACTAGGGACTACAACTACAAAAACACGTAATCTTGGGCATAATAAAAGTTACAAATATCTGACAATACCATGAGCTACGTCTTAATACAAACATGTTGTAATGAAACCTACAAATATCTCACAATAACATAAGGTACGTCTTAATACAAACTTGTTGTAATGAAACCTACAAATATCTCACAATACCAGTACGTAAGTTTTGAGACAAACAGCTACAAAACTTTAAAGAAACAAGATGTTATCTAATTTCACTACATTGAAGTAAAATATATTTTTAATTAGCAAAAGAAAAACTATATATTAAAAATATTTTAAAAAGAAGTTAATAATTCATTATAGGAATATAAGCGTAGGTATTTCTACAAAAACTCGTATAGTTTCTAATTTTATGTAGCTTTTTAACAAACTAGAAACGGTTACTCTGACGTCACTCTATAATAACTTATTGACGTCATAACGTACAGAACTTTATTACGCAACAAAATATCGTTTGCAGATCACGAGATCTCACGTGACAAATTCTTAATTGATTCTATTGAGTGTTAAAAATAAACCTGTGTTACTAAAATAGCTTGTGTAACGTAAAAACGAAGACACTAGACATTTCAAAAAAAACCAAGCGTTATAATTAATGAAATATCATGTGTTGTTTATTATCCCAAGACACCAACAAATCTTGAATAGGCTAAATTTGTGACGGGTATTACAAGATCAAATTTGAACGTTGATTTATATACGTAGATTATACCTTACCATTTCTAACCTACCTGAAGTTTTTACCTGAGGTATATTATTTGGATTAATCAAATTTTCATCAGTAAATGGTTACAACTTTTAATTTTCAGTTCTCAGTAAAACAACATGTGTTCCAATATTGAAATGAGGTAACTAAAAATTACAAGGAATAAGTTGAACATGAAAACTGGCCACAAAGTCAAGGCTTGAAGAAATATGTTTCAACATGTTTCAGTAGTTGTGGGTTAAAGCACGTACTTACTGGGTAGTTACTTGAATAAATGGATTTAATATAAATTTATTGAGGTTACATATACCAGTACTTTATGTTGTCGTTTCATACGTATATACACTACATACGTTTATTCCAAACCTATCTATGCCTGGTATCCAGTGGCTGATCGGGTTCGATATCCACAAGTGGACAGAGCACAAATAGGTTACTGGATAGCTTTGTGCACACTAACAACTTAACAGTCTGTCTGAGCTCATGTTCCTGTGGTCATTCTGCTAGTAGCGACAGGAACAATCCAAGACACAAAGTTGGTCACTAGAGTGTCATGTTCACGTGGTACATAATCATACTGTTAATAATCAACGAATGTCGTTATGGTAACCATACACTCAGCTCAACAGTTTACTGGATTACAAGAGAACACAGTAAGTTAGTCTCAGAAACATAATGTAACAAAACGGATTTACCAATTGATACCGACATTACATACGACAATTTACAGTTTGACGGATTAGCCTAAAATATTTATTCAAATGTATAAAGGATGCACCCCAAAGTGTCTCTAGTATAAAGGAAACATGACAGAGTGTGTGTCTTATCTGAAAGAAACACACCAGAGTGTGTGTGTTGTCTAAAGGAAACACATCAGTGTGTGTCTTGTCCAGACGAAACACATCAGTGTGTGTGTCTTGTCTAGAGGAAACACAGAGTGTGTGTGTCTTGTCCAGAGGAAACACAGAGTGTGTGTGTTGTCTAGAGGAAACACACAGTGTGTGTGTTGTCTAGACGAAACACACAGTGTGTGTGTCTTGTCTAGAGGAAACTCAGAGTGTGTGTCTTGTCTAGAGGAAACACACAGTGTGTGTCGTATCTGAAAGAAACACACCAGAGTGTGTGTGTCTTGTCTAGAGGAAACACAGAGTATGTGTCTTGTCTAGAGGAAACACAGAGTGTGTGTGTTGTCTAGACGAAACACACAGTGTGTGTGTCTTGTCTAGAGGAAACACAGAGTGTGTATCTTGTCTAGAGGAAACACAGAGTGTGTGTGTTTTCTAGACGAAACACACAGTGTGTGTGTCTTGTCTAGAGGAAACTCAGAGTGTGTGTCTTGTCTAGAGGAAACACAGAGTGTGTGTGTTGTCTAGAGGAAACACAGAGTGTGTGTGTCTTGTGTAGAGGAAACACACAATGTGTCTCTTGTCTAGAGGAAACACATCAGTGTGTGTGTCTTGTCTAAAGGAAACAGAGTGTGTGTCTTGTATAGAAGAAACACAGAATGTGTGTGTATTGTCTAGAGGAAACACAGAGTGTGTGTCTTGTCTAGAGGAAACACAGAGTGTGTGTGTTGTCTAGAGAAAAAACAGAGTGTGTGTCTTGTCTAGAGGAAATACAGAGTGTGTGTCGTGTCTAGAGGAAACACAGAGTGTGTGTGTCTTGTCTAGAGGAAACACAGAGTGTGTGTGTTGTCTAGACGAAACACATCAGTGTGTGTGTTTTGTCTAGAGGAAACACAGAGTGTGTGTCTTGGCTACAGGAAACACAGAGTGTGTGTGTCTTGGCTAGAGGAAACACAGAGTGTGTGTGTTGTCTAGAGGAAACACACAGTGTGTGTCGTATCTGAAAGAAACACACCAGAGTGTGTGTGTCTTGTCTAGAGGAAACACAGAGTATGTGTCTTGTCTAGAGGAAACACAGAGTGCGTGTGTTGTCTAGACGAAACACACAGTGTGTGTGTCTTGTCTAGAGGAAACACAGAGTGTGTATCTTGTCTAGAGGAAACACAGAGTGTGTGTGTTTTCTAGACGAAACACACAGTGTGTGTGTCTTGTCTAGAGGAAACTCAGAGTGTGTGTCTTGTCTAGAGGAAACACAGAGTGTGTGTGTTGTCTAGAGGAAACACAGAGTGTGTGTGTCTTGTCTAGAGAAAAAACAGAGTGTGTGTCTTGTCTAGAGGAAATACAGAGTGTGTGTCGTGTCTAGAGGAAACACAGAGTGTGTGTGTCTTGTCTAGAGGAAACACAGAGTGTGTGTGTTGTCTAGACGAAACACATCAGTGTGTGTGTTTTGTCTAGAGGAAACACAGAGTGTGTGTCTTGGCTACAGGAAACACAGAGTGTGTGTGTCTTGGCTAGAGGAAACACAGAGTGTGTGTGTTGTCTAGAGGAAACACACAGTGTGTGTCGTATCTGAAAGAAACACACCAGAGTGTGTGTGTCTTGTCTAGAGGAAACACAGAGTATGTGTCTTGTCTAGAGGAAACACAGAGTGCGTGTGTTGTCTAGACGAAACACACAGTGTGTGTGTCTTGTCTAGAGGAAACACAGAGTGTGTATCTTGTCTAGAGGAAACACAGAGTGTGTGTGTTTTCTAGACGAAACACACAGTGTGTGTGTCTTGTCTAGAGGAAACTCAGAGTGTGTGTCTTGTCTAGAGGAAACACAGAGTGTGTGTGTTGTCTAGAGGAAACACAGAGTGTGTGTGTCTTGTGTAGAGGAAACACACAATGTGTCTCTTGTCTAGAGGAAACACATCAGTGTGTGTGTCTTGTCTAAAGGAAACAGAGTGTGTGTCTTGTATAGAAGAAACACAGAATGTGTGTGTATTGTCTAGAGGAAACACAGAGTGTGTGTCTTGTCTAGAGAAAAAACAGAGTGTGTGTCTTGTCTAGAGGAAATACAGAGTGTGTGTCTTGTCTAGAGGAAATACAGAGTGTGTGTCGTGTCTAGAGGAAACACAGAGTGTGTGTGTCTTGTCTGGAGGAAACACAGAGTGTGTGTGTTGTCTAGACGAAACACATCAGTGTGTGTGTTTTGTCTAGAGGAAACACAGAGTGTGTGTGTCTTGGCTACAGGAAACACAGAGTGTGTGTGTCTTGGCTAGAGGAAACACAGAGTGTGTGTGTTGTCTAGAGGAAACACACAGTGTGTGTGTCTTGTCTAGAGGAAACACGGTGTGTGTTGTCTAGAGGAAACACAGAGTGTGTGTGTCTTGTCTAGAGAAAACCCAGAGTGTGTGTCTTGTCTAGAGGAAACACAGAGTGTGTGTCTTGTCTAGAGGAAAGACAGAGTGTGTGTGTTTTTTAGAGGAAACTCAGAGTGTGTGTGTTGTCTAGAGGAAACACATCAGTGTGTGTGTCTTGTCTAAAGGAAACAGAGTGTGTGTGTATTGTCTAGAGGAAACACAGAGTGTGTGTCTTGCCTAGAGGAAACACAGACTGTGTGTGTTGTTTAGAGGAAACACACAGTGTGTGTGTCTTGTCTAGAGGAAACACAGAGTGTGTGTGTTGTCTAGAGGAAACACAGAGTGTGTGTGTCTTGGCTAGAGGAAACTCAGAGTGTGTGTGTTGTCTAGAGGAAACACAGAATGTGTGTCTTGTCTAGAGGAAACACATCAGTGTGTGTGTCTTGTCTAAAGGAAACAGAGTGTGTGTCTTGTATAGAAGAAACACAGAGTGTGTGTCTTGTCTAGAGGAAATACAGAGTGTGTGTCTTGTCTAGAGGAAACACAGAGTGTGTGTTTTGTCTAGAGGAAACACAGTGTGTCTTGTCTGAAGGAGACACACCAGACTGTGTGACTTGTACTTCTACCTTAAATACTGAACATTAAAAACGAATGTGACAGAAAAGTACGAAGCAGGTAATATTTTTTCCTCACTTTTACTTGTTCTTTTCGTTGAAAGTAAACTTTGTTCTGGTTAAGATCACAAGGAACTAGTCTGGAAGAGAACACGTCCTTGACTCTCCTTGTTAAAAGGAAAACGTCCAGACGTTTTCTAAGTGATATTTCCTGTTATATTTATATTAAGGAGTCAAATTTGGAATAATTGATATTAAAATACACCGTATGTCCACATTAAAACACTTGTACAATAATTAATGCAAACAACAAAGATGTCCACCACTGGTATTGAAACACGGTTTCTGGCAGAGTGAGTCTGCAAAAATACTGCTGTGCCATAAAAGGGAACAACAAGTGATGGATCAACAATTTGTATGAATAGAACACAGCGAGTAAATTATATATATATTGTTTATTAACATATATTGAACATTTTACATAATAATGAAGACGTAACTTTTCATGTCATCTGAACAAATATTAATTTTTTTTTAAATTATGAATATTGTCCTACAGACATACAAACAAACTACAAACGTTTCTCAAAAATATCTAAAAATAAATATACAGTATACAATAAACAGCAGGTAAATCAAAATACATCATAAACATCTAGTGAATTATATTCTCCAAATAGTACACCAAATATATCATAAACATCTAGTGAATTATACTCTCCATGTAGTACACCAAATACATCATAAACATCTAGTGAATTATACTCTCCGTGTAGTACACCAAGTACATCATAAACATCTAGTGAATTATACTCTCCATGTAGTACACCAAATACATCATAAACATCTAGTGAATTAGACTCTCCATGCAGTACACAAAATACATCATAAACATCTAGTGAATTATATTCACCGTGTAGTACACCAAATACATCATAAACATCTAGTGAATTATACTCTCCGTGTAGTACACCAAGTACATCATAAACATCTAGTGAATTATACTCTCCATGTAGTACACCAAATACATCATAAACATCTAGTGAATTATATTCACCGTGTAGTACACCAAATACATCACAAACATCTGGTGAATTATACTCTCCATGCAGTACACCAAATACATCATAAACATCTAGTGAAATATATTCACCGTGTAGTACACCAAATACATCATAAACATCTAGTGAATTATATTCACCGTGTAGTACACCAAATACATCACAAACATCTAGTGAATTATACTCTCCATGTAGTACACCAAATACATCATAAACATCTGGTGAATTATACTCTCCATGCAGTACACCAAATACATCACAAACATCTAGTGAATTAAACTCTCCATGTAGTACACCAAATACATCATAAACATTTAATGAATTATACTCTCCATGCAGTACACCAAGAACATAATAAACATCTAGTGAATTATACTCTCCATGTAGTACACCAAATACATCATAAACATCTAGTGAATTATACTCTCCGTGTAGTATACCAAGTACATCATAAACATCTAGTGAATTATACTCTCCATGCAGTACACCAAATACATCATAAACATCTAGTGAATTATACTCTCCATGTAGTACACCAAATACATCATAAACATCTAGTGAATTATACTCTCCATGCAGTACACCAAATACATCATAAACATCTAGTGAATTATATTCACCGTGTAGTACACCAAGTACATCATAAACATCTAGTGAATTATACTCTCCATGTAGTACACCAAATACATCATAAACATCTAGTGAATTATACTCTCCATGTAGTACACCAAATACATCATAAACATCTAGTGAATTATACTCTCCATGCAGTACACCAAGAACATAATAAACATTTAGTGAATTATACTCTCCATGCAGTACACCAAATACATCATAAACATCTAGTGAATTATACTCTCCGTGTAGTACACCAAGAACATAATAAACATTTAGTGAATTATACTCTCCATGCAGTACACCAAATACATCATAAACATCTAGTGAATTATACTCTCCGTGTAGTACACCAAATACATCATAAACATCTAGTGAATTATACTCTCCATGCAGTACACCAAATACATCATAAACATCTAGTGAATTATAGTCTCCAAATAGTACACCAAATATATCATAAACATCTAGTGAATTATAGTCTCCAAATAGTACACCAAATATATCATAAACATCTAGTGAATTATAGTCTCCATGCAGTACACCAAATACATCATAAACATCTAGTGAATTATACTCTCCGTGTAGTACACCAAGTACATCATAAACATCTAGTGAATTATAGTCTCCGTGTAGTACACCAAATACATCATAAACATCTAGTGAATTATACTCTCCATGCAGTACACCAAGTACATCATAAACATCTAGTGAATAATACTCACCGTGTAGTACACCAAATACATCATAAACATCTAGTGAATTATACTCTCCGTGTAGTACACCAAATACATCATAAACATCTAGTGAATTATACTCTCCGTGTAGTACACCATGTACATCATAAACATCTAGTGAATTATACTCTCCGTGTAGTACACCAAGTACATCATAAATATCTAGTGAATTATAGTCTCCGTGTAGTACACCATGTACATCATAAACATCTAGTGAATTATACTCTCCGTGTAGTACACCAAGTACATCATAAATATCTAGTGAATTATACTCTCCGTGTAGTACACGAAATACATCATAAACATCTAGTGAATTATACTCTCAATGCAGTACACCAAATACATCATAAACATCTCGTGAATTGCACTCTCCATGCAGTACACCAAATACATCATAAACATCTCGTGAACTACACTCTGCATGCAGTACACCAAATACATCACGAACATCTAAAGAATTATACTCTCCATGCAGTACACCAAGAAGAGAACGGATATCATTTATAAACATTATTACTGGTAGTGTTACACCAGCTGATCAGATCATTACTGGTAGTGTTACACCAAGTGATCAGATCATCACTGGTAGTGTTACATCAACTGATCAGATCATTACTGGTAGTATTACACCAGCTGAACAGATTATTACTAGTAGTATTACACCAACTGATCAGATCATTACTGGTAGTATTACACCAACTGATCAGATCATTACTGGTAGTGTTACACCAACTGATCAGATCCTTACTGGTAGTATTACACCAACTGATTAGATCATTACTGGTAGTATTACACCAGCTGATCAGATTATTACTGGAAGTGTTACACCAGCTGATCAGACCATTACTGGTAGTGTTACACCAGCTGATCAGATCATTACTGGTAGTGTTACACCAGCTGATCAGATCATTACTGGTGGTGTTACACCAGCTGAACAGATTATTACTGGTAGTATTACACCAACTGATCAGATCATTACTGGTAGTGTTACACCAGCTGAACAGATTATTACTGGTAGTATTACACCAACTGATCAGATCATTACTGGTAGTATTACACCAGCTGATCGGATCATTACTGGTAGTGTTACACCAGTTGATCAGATCATTACTGGTAGTGTTACACCAGTTGATCAGATCATTACTGGTATTGTTATACCTGGTAACCATTATTATACAACAATCTCAAGAATCCTCTAAAGCCATTGTTATATCATTCACTTATACAGCGGATAATTACGTGAACCTAAACCTAAAGTACTCAAAGCTGTTTATGTTTCATGTCTAGGCCTCGTTTTATTCAAACGAATTTCCGTGAGATAAATGCAACCTTTCACAATAGGTCGTTACATAGTATCTCAAAGAGCTATGAACAAGATATCCAATCCAGGAGTAAGGTTGATCTGACGTGTTAAACAGGCGTTACTCACGACACACGTAGGATCCCAGTGTCCAATAATTCTGGTTCGTTTCAGTTTTACGACACCGGCTCCAACATTAAGTCAGATGTTCACAGTCGCAACTGTACATATGGTTAGAAACAGACTTCACAAAGACAATTTCTATGACAAATGAAACAGACTAATCATAACAAAGGATAAAATAGTTTTCTTGCAGTGTTCCAGTGGACCATCAAAATATGTAGATCTACATTTTATAAATGAGCATTCTTTCACCAATGAACTATTTGGAAGTGTTGGAGGACTGGTGTTGTCATATAACAGCAATGTTGAACGTTTTACATTTGACATCTAGCTGAATGAAAGCTTTAATACCTTAATAAGAAACATACGTAACTAACTAATCCTACTATTAAGAGCCATACGTAATTAGCTATCTATATAAATGAACGTCGATGTGTCTGTGTATCTGTTCCTTATAGGTTTTCACATTTATTTATCAATTGGCCCCAAACTTGACCAAATGATACATGATGACATGAAGGAAGTCATGGAGGTCATCTAATTTCATAAAATTTCCAATGTTGTATATCTATCAGTGTGAGAATAAACTGTGTAACCACTATTGTTGGAATTATTGAAATATAATTAATGCCTTGATTTTTGATATTGGTACATTTAAATATTTTTATTCTACTATTAATATTTATTATGTTAAAGTTAAAAAATAGAGGAACAATTTCCTATTATTCGTTATAAACAATTTTTCGTTTCACCGTACGCTCGACGTACTGCAGCTAGTACATAGTAAAAACAACACGTAACGAACATATGTGTCACCTTATGCTAGCACTAGTGCAACTAATCTCACCTCGAACCTAATAGAATATAAGTACATGGTAAAGAAACATGACTAAAGAATGTGACCCCTACACTAACCCCATAGAACAATAATATAAACAACATAAACAGGCAGAGAACAGATAACATTCTTATATAAACATGTTATATCAGTGACAGACTGTCTTCACAACTTAATGACATTACTTAAACATGTCAGGTAAGTGTCATGCTGTCTTACTACATACTGACCATACTTAAACATGTTACATTAGTTTTATGCTGACCATACTTAAACATGTTTCATCAGTGTCTTACTACATAGTGACTATACTTAAACATGTTACATTAGTTTTATGCTGTCTTAGTACATACTAATCATACTTAAACATGTTACATTAGTTTTATGCTGTCTTAGTACATACTGACCATACTTAAACATGTTACATCAGTGTCTTACTACATAGTGACCATACTTAAACATGTTACATCAGTGTCATGCTGTCTTACTACATAGTGACCATACTTAAACATGTTACATCAGTGTCATGCTGTCTTACTACATACTGACCATACTTAAACATGTTACATCAGTGTCTTAGTACATACTGACCATACTTAAACATGTTACATCAGTGTCTTACTACATAGTGACCATACTTAAACATGTTACATCAGTGTCATGCTGTCTTACTACATAGTGACCATACTTAAACATGTTACATCAGTGTCATGCTGTCTTACTACATAGTGACCATACTTAAACATGTTACATTAGTTTTATGCTGTCTTAGTACATACTGACCATACTTAAACATGTTACATCAGTGTCTTAGTACATACTGACCATACTTAAACATGTTACATCAGTGTCTTACTACATAGTGACTATACTTAAACATGTTACATTAGTTTTATGCTGTCTTAGTACATACTGACCATACTTAAACATGTTACATCAGTGTCTTACTACATAGTGACCATACTTAAACATGTTACATCAGTGTCATGCTGTCTTACTACATAGTGACCATACTTAAACATGTTACATTAGTTTTATGCTGTCTTAGTACATACTAATCATACTTAAACATGTTACATTAGTTTTATGCTGTCTTAGTACATACTGACCATACTTAAACATGTTACATCAGTGTCTTACTACATAGTGACCATACTTAAACATGTTACATCAGTGTCATGCTGTCTTACTACATAGTGACCATACTTAAACATGTTACATTAGTTTTATGCTGTCTTAGTACACACTGATCATACTTAAACATGTTACATTAGTTTTATGCTGTCTTAGTACATACTGACCATACTTAAACATGTTACATCAGTGTCTTACTACATAGTGACTATACTTAAACATGTTACATCAGTGTCATGCTGTCTTACTACATAGTGACAATACTTAAACATATTACATCAGTGTCATGCTGTCTTACTACATAGTGACAATACTTAAACATATTACATCAGTGTCTGATGTTCCCCTTAGAAGTGTTAACCATAATCTCTATAGAAGTGTCACATCCAACGTCTAAAGATACAGAGCAGCATTTATCAACTGTTTGACTGCAAACATAAGCTGAATTACCAACCAGTTTATATCAGCTTTCCATTAAACGTCTGAGTTGTACAGGCAACCAGGTTTTGTCAGATTTTCAGTTCTTCCTCAGGAACTCAAATTTAGGTTGGTTGAACACAATACGCCATTACGTATTGTAATTATATACACATAATAATATTTACATTTGTCAATTTTCCAAACACCGAACAGAATACTTCACTAACAGAAAGCATCAGTCAAGCATAGAAAACAAAATATTAACGATGATAACATAGCGTGAGTCGATTGTCATTTGGAAGTGTTCCAAGATGGCGATAAAACAGACTAAATATAGAATTCCGGTAAATACACTACACCTTGGAGCTACTTGAGATGATCTATGAAACCTGTAGAATATCTTTCATCGTCATCTCGATATAACTCTGACAGAAAGTTGCTTTAGTTAAGAAGAAATATTGTTCTCAGAAATCATTGATAAACTAGTAAAACACCTGAACTCTGGCCATGACTAGACAGTTTGTAAATGGATTATGTAACTTCTAACATCACAATGGGAGTAAACTTAGATCTAGCAGTCTTACAACAAGTGTTTCCATGTTTTAAGTCAATACTTGTTGGTTGCGAACTAATTATTTGATAAACAGTGATGATTCATGTTTAATACCCCATTAGCTCACACTATTTATTGTTACAGTGTGGTCGTGGTTCCTGTTTAATAACCCATTACTTTTAAATTGTTAATTGTAACAGTATAATTGTGAGACGTGTTTAATAACCCATTAGCTTACATTATTCATTGTTACAGTATAATTGTGATACGTGTTTATTAACCCATTAGTTTAAATTGTTAATTGTTACAGTATAATTGTGATTCCTGTTTAATAACCCATTAGATTACATTATTCATTGTATCAGTGTAGTCGTGATTCCTGTTTAATAACCCATTAGATTACATTATTCATTGTAACAGTGTAGTCGTGATTCCTGTTTAATAACCCATTAGATTACATTATTCATTGTATCAGTGTAGTCGTGATTCCTGTTTAATAACCCATTAGATTACATTATTCATTGTATCAGTGTAGTCGTCATTCCTGTTTAATAAACCATTAGATTACATTATTCATTGTATCAGTGTAGTCGTGATTCCTGTTTAATAACCCATTATCTAACATTATTCATTGTATCAGTGTAGTCATGATTCCTTTTTAATAACCCATTAGATTACATTATTCATTGTATCAGTGTAGTCGTGATTCCTGTTTAATAACCCATTAGATTACATTATTCATTGTATCAGTGTAGTCGTCATTCCTGTTTAATAAACCATTAGATTACATTATTCATTGTATCAGTGTAGTCGTGATTCCTTTTTAATAACCCATTAGATTACATTATTCATTGTATCAGTGTAGTCGTGATTCCTTTTTAATAACCCATTAGATTACATTATTCATTGTATCAGTGTAGTTGTGATTCCTTTTTAATAACCCATTAGATTATATTATTCATTATATCGGTGTAGTCGTGATTCCTGTTTAATAACCCATTATCTAACATTATTCATTGTATCAGTGTAGTCATGATTCCTGTTTAATTCCTGTGTCTGGTGTTTTATAAACATATATTAGATATTTGAATTATAATAATCAGTTAAAAATATTTAAAGTCGATACGTTAGGCTTACCTTAAAATGTGATAAGACTGTAGAAAGTGTTGTTTGGTAACAAATGTGTATAATTTCAGGTGAATATTGTACCTAAAGAAAATATCGCCTAAAGATGGACAAGAATTGTAATCATGTTGAAACTAACGTCTCTTCTAAAGTGAAGAGGACGTAAGAAAGGGTTGTCATTGTTAGTGATGACAGTCGCTTCACATCTGTGATGCCCAAAAAGGGAAAGCTTACGTTGTTATCACTGACAAAGGATATCTATCCTTTTAGCTATCTCACATCTCCTTCTCTGACAGTCTAATATAATAGATCATTGTGATATATCTTTTAACAGCGCTCTAACACACCAGAGAGAAATAAGCTGATTCACACAACCGAAAACAATTATTAAACTAACACAATTTTAATCATATAGTACGATTTGAACTTACAGCAAAACTTAAATATTAGTCAACACATAACAGTAGTTTTTCAAAAGAGTACGGTATGTGTCTAGTTTATAACCGTACTGTGCTACAGTGTAAGTCATGTATTAATTGTGTACGGTACGTGTCTAGTTTATAACCGAACTATGCTAAAATGTATGTCATGTATTAATTGTGTACAGTATGTGTTCAGTTTATAACCGA
Organism: Tachypleus tridentatus; assembly: GCF_004210375.1. NCBI lineage: Eukaryota > Metazoa > Arthropoda > Merostomata > Xiphosura > Limulidae > Tachypleus > Tachypleus tridentatus. The sequence goes on along the minus strand of NC_134827.1, from coordinate 45,502,243 downwards.
ACTATGCTAAAATGTATGTCATGTATTAATTGTGTACAGTAGGCCTATAGTTTATAACCGGACTGTACCACAGTGTAAGTCATGTATTAATTGTGTATGGTATATCTACAGTTTATAAACAAACTGTACTACAGTATAAGTCATGTATTAATTGTGTACGATATGTCTACAGTTTATAAACAAACTGTACTACAGTGTAAGTCATGTATTAATTGTGTACGATATGTCTACAGTTTATAAACAAACTGTACTACAGTGTAAGTCATGTATTAATTGTGTACGATATGTCTACAGTTTATAAACAAACTGTACTACAGTGTAAGTCATGTATTAATTGTGTACGATATGTCTACAGTTTATAAACAAACTGTACTACAGTGTAAGTCATGTATTAATTGTGTACAGTATGTGTATAGTTTATAAACAAACTGTACTACAGTGTAAGTCATGTAATAATTTTGTACGGTATGTCTATAGTTTATAAACAAACTGTACTACAGTGTAAGTCATGTATTAATTGTGTACAGTATGTGTATAGTTCATAAATAAACTGTACTACAATGTAAGTCATGTATTAATTGTCTACAGTATGTGTATAGTTTATAAACAAACTGTACTACAATGTAAGTAATGTATTAATTGCGTACAGTATGTGTATAGTTTATAAACAAACTGTACTACAGTGTAAGTCGTGTATTAACTGTGTACAGTATGTCTATAGTTTATAAACATACTGTACTACAGTGTAAGTCATGTATTAATTGTGTACAGTATGTGTATAGTTTATAAACAAACTGTACTACAGTGTAAGTCATGTATTAATTGCGTACAGTATATGTATAGTTTATAAACAAACTGTACTACAGTGTAAGTCGTGTATTAACTGTGTACAGTATGTCTATAGTTTATAAACATACTGTACTACAGTGTAAGTCATGTATTAATTGCGTACAGTATGTCTATAGTTTATAAACAAACTGTACTAAAGTCTGAGTCATGTATTAATTGCGTACAGTATGTGTATAATTTATAAACAAACTGTACTACAGTGTAAGTCATGTATTATATGCGTAGAGTATGTCTATAGTTTATAAACAAACTGTACTAAAGTCTGAGTCATGTATTAATTGCGTACAGTATGTCTATAGTTTATAAACAAACTGTACTAAAGTCTGAGTCATGTATTAATTGCGTACAGTATGTGTATAATTTATAAACAAACTGTACTACAGTGTAAGTCATGTATTAATTGCGTAGAGTATGTGTATAGTTTATAAACAAACTGTACAACAGTGTAAGTCGTGTATTAACTGTGTACAATATGTCTATAGTTTATAAACAAACTGTACTACAGTGTAAGTCATGTATTAATTGCGTACAGTATGTGTATAGTTTATAAACAAACTGTACTACAGTGTAAGTCGTGTATTAATTGTGTACAGTATGTCTACACTTTATAAACCAACTGCACTACAGTGTAAGTCATGTATTATTTGTGTACGGTATGTCTATAGTTTATAAACAAACTGTACTCCAGTGTAAGCCATGTATTAATTGTGTAGGTATGTCTATAGCTTTTAAAAAACTGTACTACAGTGTAAGTCATGTATTAATTGTGTACTGGATGTCTACATTTTATAAACAAACTGTTCTACAGTGTAAGTCATGTATTAATTGTGTGCGGTATGTCTACATTTTATAAACAAACTGTTCTACAGTGTAAGTCATGTATTAATTGTGTACGGTATGTCTATAGTTTATAAACAAACTGTACTACAGTGTAAGTCATGTATTAATTGTGTACGGTATGTATATAATTTACAAATAAACTTTACTACAATGTAAGTCATGTATTAATTGTGTACGATATGTCTACAGTTTATAAACAAACTGCACTACACTGTAAGTCATGTATTAGTTGTGTACGGTATGTCTACGGTTTATAAACAAACTGTACTACAGTGTAAGTCATGTATTAATTGTGTACGGTATGTGTATAGTTTATAAACAAACAGTACTACAGTGTAAATCATGTATTAATTGTGTACGGTATGTTTATAGTTTATAAACCAACTGTACTACAGTGTAAGTCATGTATTAATTGTGTACGGTATGTCTACACTTTATAAACCAACTGTACTACAGTGTAAGTCATGTATTAATTGAGTACGGTATGTGTCTAGTTTATAACCGGACTGTAGTACAGTGTAAGTCAAGTATTAATTGTGTACGGTATGTATATAATTTATAAATAAACTTTACTACAATGTAAGTCATGTATTAATTGTGTACGATATGTCTACAGTTTATAAAGAAACTGTACTACACTGTAAGTCATGTATTAGTTGTGTAAAGTATGTTTATAGTTTAAAACAGGACTGTGCTACAGTGTAAGTCGTGTATTAATTGTGTACGGTATGTGTCTAGTTTATAACCGGACTGTACTACAGTGTGAGTCATGTTTTAATTGCGTACAGTATATCTATAATTTATAAAAGGACTGTGCTACAGTGTAAGTCGTATATTAATTGTGTACGGTATGTGTATAGTTTATAAACAAACGGTACTACAGTGTAAGTCATGTATTAATTGTGTACGGTATGAGTATAGTTTATAAACAAACTGTACTACAGTGTAAGTCGTGTATTAATTGTGTGCAGTATGTCTACACTTTATAAACCAACTGCACTACAGTGTAAGTCATGTATTATTTTGTACGGTATGTCTATAGTTTATAAACAAACTGTACTCCAGTGTAAGCCATGTATTAATTGTGTAGGTATGTCTATAGCTTTTAAAAAACTGTACTACAGTGTAAGTCATGTATTAATTGTGTACGGTATGTGTATAGTTTATAAACAAACTGTACTACAGTGTAAGTGATGTATTAATTCTGTACGGTATGTGTATAGTTTATAAACAAACTGTACTACAGTGTAAGTCATGTATTAATTGTGTACGGGATGTCTATAATTTATAAACAAACTGTACTACAGTGTAAGTCATGTATTAATTGTGTGCGGTATGTCTGCATTTTATAAACAAACTGTACTACAGTGTAAGTCATGTATTAATTGTGTGCGGTATGTCTACATTTTATAAAGAAACTGTTCTACAGTGTGAGTCATGTATTAATTGTGTACGGTATGTCTATAGTTTATAAACAAACTGTACTACAGTGTAAGTCATGTATTAATTGTGTACGGTATGTATATAATTTACAAATAAACTTTACTACAATGTAAGTCATGTATTAATTGTGTACGATATGTCTATGGTTTATAAACAAACTGTACTACAGTGTAAGTCATGTATTAATTGTGTACGGTATGTGTATAGTTTATAAACAAACAGTACTACAGTGTAAATCATGTATTAATTGTGTACGGTATGTTTATAGTTTATAAACCAACTGTACTACAGTGTAAGTCATGTATTAATTGTGTACGCTATGTCTACACTTTATAAAAAACAACTGTACTACAGTGTAAGTCATGTATTAATTGAGTACGGTATGTGTCTAGTTTATAACCGGACTGTACTACAGTGTGAGTCATGTTTTAATTGCGTACAGTATATCTATAATTTATAAACGGACTGTGCTACAGTGTAAGTCGTATATTAATTGTGTACGGTATGTGTATAGTTTATAAACAAACTGTACTACAGTGTAAGTCATGTATTAATTGTGTACAGTATGTGTATAGTTTATAAACAAACTGTACTACAGTGTAAGTCATGTATTAATTGTGTACGGTATGTCTATAGTTTATAAACAATCTGAACCAGAGTGTAAGTCATGCATTAATTGTGTACGGTATGTGTATAGTTTATAAACAAACTGTACTACAGTGTAAGTCATGTATTAATTGTGTATGGTATATATATAGTTTAAAAACAAACTGTACTACAGTGTAAGTCATGTATTAATTGTGTACAGTATGTGTTTAGTTTATAACCTAACTGTGCTACAATGTATGTCATGTTTCAATTGTGTACCGTATGTGTCTAGTTTATAACCGGACTGTGCTACAGTGAAAGTCGTGTATTAATTGCGTACGGTATGTGTGTAGTTTATAACCGGACGGTGGTACAGTGTAAGTCGTGTATTAGTTGTGTGTGATATGTGTCTAGTTTATAACCGGACGGTGCTGCAGTGTAAGTCGTGTATTGATTGTGTACTGTATGTGTCTAGTTTATAACCGGACTGTAGTACAGTGTAAGTCAAGTATTAATTGTGTACGGTATGTATATAATTTATAAATAAACTTTACTACAATGTAAGTCATGTATTAATTGTGTACGATATGTCTACAGTTTATAAAGAAACTGTACTACACTGTAAGTCATGTATTAGTTGTGTAAAGTATGTTTATAGTTTAAAACAGGACTGTGCTACAGTGTAAGTCGTGTATTAATTGTGTACGGTATGTGTCTAGTTTATAACCGGACTGTACTACAGTGTGAGTCATGTTTTAATTGCGTACAGTATATCTATAATTTATAAAAGGACTGTGCTACAGTGTAAGTCGTATATTAATTGTGTACGGTATGTGTATAGTTTATAAACAAACGGTACTACAGTGTAAGTCATGTATTAATTGTGTACGGTATGAGTATAGTTTATAAACAAACTGTACTACAGTGTAAGTCGTGTATTAATTGTGTGCAGTATGTCTACACTTTATAAACCAACTGCACTACAGTGTAAGTCATGTATTATTTTTGTACGGTATGTCTATAGTTTATAAACAAACTGTACTCCAGTGTAAGCCATGTATTAATTGTGTAGGTATGTCTATAGCTTTTAAAAAACTGTACTACAGTGTAAGTCATGTATTAATTGTGTACGGTATGTGTATAGTTTATAAACAAACTGTACTACAGTGTAAGTGATGTATTAATTCTGTACGGTATGTGTATAGTTTATAAACAAACTGTACTACAGTGTAAGTCATGTATTAATTGTGTACGGGATGTCTATAATTTATAAACAAACTGTACTACAGTGTAAGTCATGTATTAATTGTGTGCGGTATGTCTGCATTTTATAAACAAACTGTACTACAGTGTAAGTCATGTATTAATTGTGTGCGGTATGTCTACATTTTATAAAGAAACTGTTCTACAGTGTGAGTCATGTATTAATTGTGTACGGTATGTCTATAGTTTATAAACAAACTGTACTACAGTGTAAGTCATGTATTAATTGTGTACGGTATGTATATAATTTACAAATAAACTTTACTACAATGTAAGTCATGTATTAATTGTGTACGATATGTCTATGGTTTATAAACAAACTGTACTACAGTGTAAGTCATGTATTAATTGTGTACGGTATGTGTATAGTTTATAAACAAACAGTACTACAGTGTAAATCATGTATTAATTGTGTACGGTATGTTTATAGTTTATAAACCAACTGTACTACAGTGTAAGTCATGTATTAATTGTGTACGGTATGTCTACACTTTATAAAAAACAACTGTACTACAGTGTAAGTCATGTATTAATTGAGTACGGTATGTGTCTAGTTTATAACCGGACTGTACTACAGTGTGAGTCATGTTTTAATTGCGTACAGTATATCTATAATTTATAAACGGACTGTGCTACAGTGTAAGTCGTATATTAATTGTGTACGGTATGTGTATAATTTATAAACAAACTGTACTACAGTGTAAGTCATGTATTAATTGTGTACAGTATGTGTATAGTTTATAAACAAACTGTACTACAGTGTAAGTCATGTATTAATTGTGTACGGTATGTCTATAGTTTATAAACAATCTGAACCAGAGTGTAAGTCATGCATTAATTGTGTACGGTATGTGTATAGTTTATAAACAAACTGTACTACAGTGTAAGTCATGTATTAATTGTGTATGGTATATATATAGTTTAAAAACAAACTGTACTACAGTGTAAGTCATGTATTAATTGTGTACAGTATGTGTTTAGTTTATAACCTAACTGTGCTACAATGTATGTCATGTTTCAATTGTGTACCGTATGTGTCTAGTTTATAACCGGACTGTGCTACAGTGAAAGTCGTGTATTAATTGCGTACGGTATGTGTGTAGTTTATAACCGGACGGTGGTACAGTGTAAGTCGTGTATTAGTTGTGTGTGATATGTGTCTAGTTTATAACCGGACGGTGCTGCAGTGTAAGTCGTGTATTGATTGTGTACTGTATGTCTGTAGTTTATAAACAAACTGTACTGCAGTGTGAGTCATGTTTTAATTGCGTACGGTATGTATATAATTTATAAATAAACTTTACTACAATGTAAGTCATGTATTAATTGTGTACGATATGTCTACAGTTTATAAAGAAACTGTACTACACTGTAAGTCATGTATTAGTTGTGTAAAGTATGTTTATAGTTTAAAACAGGACTGTGCTACAGTGTAAGTCGTGTATTAATTGTGTTCGGTATGTGTCTAGTTTATAACCGGACTGTACTACAGTGTGAGTCATGTTTTAATTGCGTACAGTATATCTATAATTTATAAACGGACTGTGCTACAGTGTAAGTCGTATATTAATTGTGTACGGTATGTGTATAGTTTATAAACAAACTGTACTACAGTGTAAGTCATGTATTAATTGTGTACGGTATGTGTATAGTTTATAAACAAACTGTACTACAGTGTAAATCATGTATTAATTGTGTACGGTATGTCTACATTTTATAAACAAACTGTACTACAGTGTAAGTCATGTATTAATTGTGTACGGTATGTCTATAGTTTATAAACAATCTGTACCAGAGTGTAAGTCATGCATTAATTGTGTACGGTATGTCTATAGTTTATAAAAAAAACTGTACTACACTGTAAGTCATGTATTAATTGTGTACAGTATGTGTATAGTTTATAAACAAACTGTACTACAGTGCAAGTCATGTATTAATTGTGTACGATATGTGTATAGTTTATAAACAAACTGTACTACAGTGTAAGTCATGTATTAATTGTGTACGGTATGTCTACATTTTATAAACAAACTGTACTACAGTGTAAGTCATGTATTAATTGTGTACGGTATGTCTATAGTTTATAAACAAACTGTACTACAGTGTAAGTCATGTATTAATTGCGTACAGTATGTGTATAGTTTATAAACAAACTGTACTACAGTGTAAGTCGTGTATTAATTGTGTACAGTATGTCTACACTTTATAAACCAACTGCACTACAGTGTAAGTCATGTATTATTTGTGTACGATATGTCTATAGTTTATAAACAAACTGTACTACAGTGTAAGTCATGTATTAATTGTGTACGGTATGTCTATAGTTTATAAACAATCTGTACCAGAGTGTAAGCCATGTATTAATTGTGTAGGTATGTCTATAGCTTTTAAAAAACTGTACTACAGTGTAAGTCATGTATTAATTGTGTACGGGATGTCTACATTTTATAAACAAACTGTTCTACAGTGTAAGTCATGTATTAATTGTGTGCGGTATGTCTACATTTTATAAACAAACTGTTCTACAGTGTAAGTCATGTATTAATTGTGTACGGTATGTCTATAGTTTATAAACAAACTGTACTACAGTGTAAGTCATGTATTAATTGTGTACGGTATGTATATAATTTACAAATAAACTTTACTACAATGTAAGTCATGTATTAATTGTGTACGATATGTCTACAGTTTATAAACAAACTGCACTACACTGTAAGTCATGTATTAGTTGTGTACGGTATGTCTACGGTTTATAAACAAACTGTACTACAGTGTAAGTCATGTATTAATTGTGTACGGTATGTGTATAGTTTATAAACAAACAGTACTACAGTGTAAATCATGTATTAATTGTGTACGGTATGTTTATAGTTTATAAACCAACTGTACTACAGTGTAAGTCATGTATTAATTGTGTACGGTATGTCTACACTTTATAAACCAACTGTACTACAGTGTAAGTCATGTATTAATTGAGTACGGTATGTGTCTAGTTTATAACCGGACTGTAGTACAGTGTAAGTCATGTATTAATTGTGTACGGTATGTATATAATTTATAAATAAACTTTACTACAATGTAAGTCATGTATTAATTGTGTACGATATGTCTACAGTTTATAAAGAAACTGTACTACACTGTAAGTCATGTATTAGTTGTGTAAAGTATGTTTATAGTTTAAAACAGGACTGTGCTACAGTGTAAGTCGTGTATTAATTGTGTACGGTATGTGTCTAGTTTATAACCGGACTGTACTACAGTGTGAGTCATGTTTTAATTGCGTACAGTATATCTATAATTTATAAACGGACTGTGCTACAGTGTAAGTCGTATATTAATTGTGTACGGTATGTGTATAGTTTATAAACAAACGGTACTACAGTGTAAGTCATGTATTAATTGTGTACGGTATGTGTATAGTTTATAAACAAACTGTACTACAGTGTAAGTCGTGTATTAATTGTGTGCAGTATGTCTACACTTTATAAACCAACTGCACTACAGTGTAAGTCATGTATTATTTTTGTACGGTATGTCTATAGTTTATAAACAAACTGTACTCCAGTGTAAGCCATGTATTAATTGTGTAGGTATGTCTATAGCTTTTAAAAAACTGTACTACAGTGTAAGTCATGTATTAATTGTGTACGGTATGTGTATAGTTTATAAACAAACTGTACTACAGTGTAAGTGATGTATTAATTCTGTACGGTATGTGTATAGTTTATAAACAAACTGTACTACAGTGTAAGTCATGTATTAATTGTGTACGGGATGTCTATAATTTATAAACAAACTGTACTACAGTGTAAGTCATGTATTAATTGTGTGCGGTATGTCTGCATTTTATAAACAAACTGTACTACAGTGTAAGTCATGTATTAATTGTGTACGGTATGTATATAATTTACAAATAAACTTTACTACAATGTAAGTCATGTATTAATTGTGTACGATATGTCTATGGTTTATAAACAAACTGTACTACAGTGTAAGTCATGTATTAATTGTGTACGGTATGTGTATAGTTTATAAACAAACAGTACTACAGTGTAAATCATGTATTAATTGTGTACGGTATGTTTATAGTTTATAAACCAACTGTACTACAGTGTAAGTCATGTATTAATTGTGTACGGTATGTCTACACTTTATAAAAAACAACTGTACTACAGTGTAAGTCATGTATTAATTGAGTACGGTATGTGTCTAGTTTATAACCGGACTGTACTACAGTGTGAGTCATGTTTTAATTGCGTACAGTATATCTATAATTTATAAACGGACTGTGCTACAGTGTAAGTCGTATATTAATTGTGTACGGTATGTGTATAGTTTATAAACAAACTGTACTACAGTGTAAATCATGTATTAATTGTGTACGGTATGTCTACATTTTATAAACAAACTGTACTACAGTGTAAGTCATGTATTAATTGTGTACGGTATGTCTATAGTTTATAAACAATCTGAACCAGAGTGTAAGTCATGCATTAATTGTGTACGGTATGTGTATAGTTTATAAACAAACTGTACTACAGTGTAAGTCATGTATTAATTGTGTATGGTATATATATAGTTTAAAAACAAACTGTACTACAGTGTAAGTCATGTATTAATTGTGTACAGTATGTGTTTAGTTTATAACCTAACTGTGCTACAATGTATGTCATGTTTCAATTGTGTACCGTATGTGTCTAGTTTATAACCGGACTGTGCTACAGTGAAAGTCGTGTTTTAATTGCGTACGGTATGTGTGTAGTTTATAACCGGACGGTGGTACAGTGTAAGTCGTGTATTAGTTGTGTGTGATATGTGTCTAGTTTATAACCGGACGGTGCTACAGTGTAAGTCGTGTATTGATTGTGTACTGTATGTCTGTAGTTTATAAACAAACTGTACTGCAGTGTGAGTCATGTTTTAATTGCGTACGGTATGTATATAATTTATAAATAAACTTTACTACAATGTAAGTCATGTATTAATTGTGTACGATATGTCTACAGTTTATAAAGAAACTGTACTACACTGTAAGTCATGTATTAGTTGTGTAAAGTATGTTTATAGTTTAAAACAGGACTGTGCTACAGTGTAAGTCGTGTATTAATTGTGTACGGTATGTGTCTTGTTTATAACCGGACTGTACTACAGTGTGAGTCATGTTTTAATTGCGTACAGTATATCTATAATTTATAAACGGACTGTGCTACAGTGTAAGTCGTATATTAATTGTGTACGGTATGTGTATAGTTTATAAACAAACTGTACTACAGTGTAAGTCATGTATTAATTGTGTACGGTATGTGTATAGTTTATAAACAAACTGTACTACAGTGTAAATCATGTATTAATTGTGTACGGTATGTCTACATTTTATAAACAAACTGTACTACAGTGTAAGTCATGTATTAATTGTGTACGGTATGTCTATAGTTTATAAACAATCTGTACCAGAGTGTAAGTCATGCATTAATTGTGTACGGTATGTCTATAGTTTATAAAAAAAACTGTACTACACTGTAAGTCATGTATTAATTGTGTACAGTATGTGTATAGTTTATAAACAAACTGTACTACAGTGTAAGTCATGTATTAATTGTGTACGATATGTGTATAGTTTATAAACAAACTGTACTACAGTGTAAGTCATGTATTAATTGTGTACGGTATGTCTACATTTTATAAACAAACTGTACTACAGTGTAAGTCATGTATTAATTGTGTACGGTATGTCTATAGTTTATAAACAATCTGTACAACACTGTAAGTCATGTATTAATTGTGTACAGTATGTTTATAGTTTAAAACAGGACTGTGCTACAGTGTAAGTCATGTATTAATTGTGTACGGTATGTTTATAGTTTATAAACCAACTGTACTACAGTGTAAGTCATGTATTAATTGTGTACGGTATGTGTATAGTTTATAAACAAACTGTACTACAGTGTAAGTCATGTATTAATTGTGTACGGTATGTGTATAGTTTATAAACAAACTGTACTACAGTGTAAGTCATGTATTAATTGAGTACGGTATGTGTCTAGTTTATAACCGGACTGTACTACAGTGTATGTCGTGTATTAATTGTGTACAGTATGTTTATAGTTTAAAACAGGACTGTGCTACAGTGTAAGTCGTGTATTAATTGTGTACAGTATGTCTATAGTATAAAAACAAACTGTACTACAGTGTAAGTCATGTATTAATTGTGTACAATATGTCTATAGTTTATAAACAAACTGTACTACAGTGTAACTCATGTATTAATTGTGTACAGTATGTCTGTAGTTTATAAACAAACTGTACTACAGTGTAAGTCATGTATTAATTGTGTACAGTATGTGTCTAGTTTATAAACAAACTGTACTACAGTGTAAGTCATGTATTAATTGTGTACAGTATGTCTGTAGTTTATAAACAAACTGTACTACAGTGTAAGTCATGTATTATTTGTGTATGTCTATAGTTTATAAACAAACTGTACTACAGTGTAAGTCATGCATTAATTGTGTACAGTATGTGTCTAGTTTATAAACAAACTGTACTACAGTGTAAGTCATGTATTAATTGTGTACAGTATGTCTGTAGTTTATAAACAAACTGTACTACAGTGTAAGTCATGTATTATTTGTGTATGTCTATAGTTTATAAACAAACTGTACAACAGTGTAACTCATGTATTAATTGTGTACAGTATGTCTGTAGTTTATAAACAAACTGTACTACAGTGTAAGTCATGTATTAAATGTGTACAGTATGTCTGTAGTTTATAAACGGACTGTGCTACAGTGCAAGTCATGTATTAATTGTGTACGGTATGTGTATAGTTTATAAACAAACTGTACTACAGTGTTAGTCATGTATTAATTGTACGGTATATATATATAGTTTAAAAACAAACTGTACTACAGTGTAAGTCATGTATTAATTGTGTACAGTATGTGTTTAGTTTATAACCTAACTGTGCTACAATGTATGTCATGTTTCAATTGTGTACCGTATGTGTCTAGTTTATAACCGGATTGTGCTACAGTGAAAGTCGTGTATTAATTGCGTACGGTATGTGTGTAGTTTATAACCGGACGGTGGTACAGTGTAAGTCGTGTATTAGTTGTGTGTGATATGTGTCTAGTTTATAACCGGACGGTGCTACAGTGTAAGTCGTGTATTGATTGTGTACGGTATGTCTGTAGTTTATAAACAAACTGTACTAAAGTCTGAGTCATGTATTAATTGCGTACAGTATGTGTATAATTTATAAACAAACTGTACTACAGTGTAAGTCATGTATTATATGCGTAGAGTATGTCTATAGTTTATAAACAAACTGTACTACAGTGTAAGTCATGTATTAATTGTGTACGGTATGTTTATAGTTTATAAACCAACTGTACTACAGTGTAAGTCGTGTATTAATTGTGTACAGTATGTCTACACTTTATAAACCAACTGCACTACAGTGTAAGTCATGTATTATTTGTGTACGGTATGTCTATAGTTTATAAACAAACTGTACTCCAGTGTAAGTCATGTATTAATTGTGTACGGTATGTTTATAGTTTATAAACCAACTGTACTACAGTGTAAGTCATGTATTAATTGTGTACGGTATGTCTATAGTTTATAAACAAACTGTACTACAGTGTAAGTCATGTATTAATTGTGTACGGTATGTCTATAGTTTATAAACAAACTGTACTACAATGTATGTCATGTATTAATTGTATACAGTATGTGTCTAGTTTATGAACAAACTGTACTACAGTGTAAGTCATGTATTAATTGTGTACAGTATGTGTATAGTTTATAAACAAACTGTACTACAGTGTAAGTCATGTATTAATTGTGTACGGTCTGTGTATAGTTTATAAACAAATTGTACTACAGTATAAGTCATGTTTTAATTGTGTACGCCATGTGTATAGTTTATAAACAAACTGTACTACAGTATAAGTCATGTATTAATTGTGTACGGTCTGTGTATAGTTTATAAACAAATTGTACTACAGTATAAGTCATGTATTAATTGTGTACGCCATGTGTATAGTTTATAAACAAACTGTACTACAGTATAAGTCATGTATTAATTGTGTACGGTATGTCTATAGTTTATAAAGAGACCGTAATACAGTGTATATCATAACAACCGTCCTTAATTGGACATTTAAATAGGAGGCCAACAGTGAAACTGCTAGTCAACAGCACGTTCTAACATCTTTTTTGCTAGTCAGTTACCAAATAATAGTCGCATTGACTGTCACTATAATAACTCTGTGAGCATGTTCGGCAACAATGAAATAGACCAATTCTATCTTCTGATGCTTTGGTTTTAGTTTCGGTTTTGTATTTATGTTGCTCGAAGCAGTCTATTAATTTCGTACATTCTGAAATCCCTTTCAATCAAGCTGTTATTAAATTCGTTTGTACAGAACATATTTCGTGACGACAAGTGGTATTATTTATGCACAAACCTTACTTTACATAACGTTTAATTATTTGACGATATTAGCTTTCTTTGCTACAAGTATTTGGGTAAACTCTCCATATTTAATATTTATATAATTTTAAAAATAACGAATTAAAATGAGCTAGTAGACACAAGAGAACATAGATTCCTATCACCTGTTACCAAACCAATGTTACAACATCAAACTTGTGATGTTACGGTACTGTTCGGCTCCTAAATCACGTGCGGAGAAAGCCCCTCCAGTGTATTCTCTCCTGTCTATCATTAGTTTGTTGGATTTTTTCCTACTAGAAAGAGAGAGAAGTGGTTTCATGTTTCGTTCCGCATGTTCGGTCTTTCTGACACACAGAAGTACGTTGTTTTTATTGAACGATATACCGATCTGAATGCAGTGTAAATTGGTTTCTATTCTACAGTTCACAGTTATATATCTCACCAACCGAATCAGTACTTTTCAATAGGCTCACTTCCTTTGGTTCATCCCTAGAATACCCGAGATAAATAACATCACCACTTCTCACGTTGGTATTGAACTCGGTCAAAGGTCATTTTCCGGTGAATGAACAATGCAATCTGACACATTTCACGGTACAATGAACAACATGAACTGAAAATTCATGGGCAATACAAATCCTTAAAGTTCTCTTTGTCATAGTAGAGAAACCACGGTTTCCAGTTTCTCGGACACCAATAATTACATACCGCACTAAGAGTCTCAGCAAATCTCTGTTCACTGTTAATGATTTGAAAGAACATTTCGAACAATAACAGTTATAGCAGGTAAAACTTTCACCTATAATAATATTTTACATGTTTCTTTCACAATAATTTTACTGTTAACTATTGGTGGTTAATTTTCTAAACACCACATTCTATGGTGACTATAGTTACGAATAAATACACTCTGTGGTGGCTAAAGTAATTAATAAATACACTGTACAGTAGCTTTAGTTGTAATAAATACACTTTACAGTAGCTTCAGTTAATAATAAATGTGTGTTAGCTTTAGTTAATAATAAATACACTGTACAGTAGCTTTAGTTAATAATAAATACACTGTACAGTAGCTTTAGTTAATAATAAATACACTGTACAGTAGCTTTAGTTAATAATAAATACACTGTACAGTAGCTTTAGTTAATAATAAATACACTGTACAGTAGCTTTAGTTAATAATAAATACACTGTACAGTAGCTTTAGTTAATAATAAATACACTATACAGTAGCTTTAGTTAATAATAAATACACTGTACAGTAGCTTTAGTTAATAATAAATACACTGTACAGTAGCTTTAGTTAATAATAAATACACTGTACAGTAGCTTTAGTTAATAATAAATACACTGTACCGTAGCTTTAGTTGATAATAAATACACTGTACAGTAGCTTTAGTTAATAATAAATACACTGTACAGTAGCTTTAGTTAATAATAAATACACTGTACAGTAGCTTTAGTTAATAATAAATACACTGTACAGTAGCTGTAGTTAATAATAAATACACTGTACAGTAGCTTTACTTGATAATAAATACACTGTACAGTAGCTTTAGTTAATAATAAATACACTGTACAGTAGCTGTAGTTAATAATAAATACACTGTACAGTAGCTGTAGTTAATAATAAATACACTGTACAGTAGCTTTAGTTAATAATAAATACACTGTACAGTAGCTTTACTTGATAATAAATACACTGTACAGTAGCTTTAGTTAATAATAAATACACTGTACAGTAGCTGTAGTTAATAATAAAGAATGTGTGTTAGGTGTAGCTAAGGATATATACACCGTATGGTTTTGTTTGTTTGGTTCTTTTTTGTCTTGAATTTCGCACAAAGCTACACGAGGACTATCTGCGCTAGCCGTCCCTAATCCAGCAGTGTAAGAATAGAGGGAAGACAAATCGTCATCACCACCCACAGTCGAGTCTTCGGCTAATCTTTTTTTCCAAGGAACAGTAGGATTGATCGTGACTTTATAACGCCCCAAGGGCTGAAAGGGCGATCATGTTTGGTGTGACGAGGATTCGAACCCACCATATGACAGCTTTAATTAACAATAAACACAACGCAGGGTAGCTTTAGTTTTTAACAGATACAATGAGTTACAGTTATGATTGCGAAAAAAGACACAGTATGGTAGCTATAGTAGCGAATAAAGAAACTGTATGGTAGCTATAGTAGCGAATAAAAAAACTGTATGGTAGCTATAGTAGCGAATAAAGAAACTGTATGGTAGCTATAGTAGCGAATAAAGAAACTGTATGGTAGCTATAGTAGCGAATAAAGACACTTTATGGTAGCTACAGTAACGAATAAAAACACTGTATGGTAGCTATAGTTGCGAATAAAGAAACTGTATGGTAGCTATAGTAGTGAATAAAGACACTTTATGGTAGCTACAGTAACGAATAAAAACACTGTATGGTAGCTATAGTAGCGAATAAAGAAACTGTATGGTAGCTATAGTAGCGAATAAAGAAACTGTATGGTAGCTATAGTAGCGAATAAAGACACTTTATGGTAGCTACAGTAACGAATAAAAACACTGTATGGTAGCTTTAGTAACGAATAAATACACTGTGTGGTGGTTATAGTAACGAATAAAGACACTGTATGGTAGCTTTAGTAACGAATAAAGACACTGTATGGTAGCTTTAGTAACGAATAAATACACTGTGTGGTGGTTATAGTAACGAATAAAGACACTGTATGGTAGCTACAGTAACGAATAAAGACACTGTATGGTAGCTTTAGTAACGAATAAAGACACTGTATGGTAGCTTTAGTAACGAATAAATACACTGTGTGGTGGTTATAGTAACGAATAAAGACACTGTATGGTAGCTACAGTAACGAATAAAGACACTGTATGGTAGCTTTAGTAACGAATAAATACACTGTGTGGTGGTTATAGTAACGAATAAAGACACTGTATGGTAGCTATAGTAGCGAATAAATACACTGTATGGTAGCTATAGTAGCGAATAAAGAAACTGTATGGTAGCTATAGTAGCGAATAAAGACACTTTATGGTAGCTACAGTAACGAATAAAAACACTGTATGGTAGCTTTAGTAACGAATAAATACACTGTGTGGTGGTTATAGTAACGAATAAAGACACTGTATGGTAGCTTTAGTAACGAATAAAGACACTGTATGGTAGCTTTAGTAACGAATAAATACACTGTGTGGTGGTTATAGTAACGAATAAAGACACTGTATGGTAGCTACAGTAACGAATAAAGACACTGTATGGTAGCTTTAGTAACGAATAAATACACTGTGTGGTGGTTATAGTAACGAATAAAGACACTGTATGGTAGCTACAGTAACGAATAAAAACACTGTATGGTAGCTTTAGTAACGAATAAATACACTGTATGGTAGCTATAGTAGCGAATAAAGACACTGTATGGTAGCTTTAGTAACGAATAAAGACACTGTATGGTAGCTTCAGTAACGAATAAAGACACTGTATGGTAGCTTTAGTAACGAATAAAGACACTGTATGGTAGCTTTAGTAACGAATAAATACACTGTATGGTAGCTACAGTAACGAATAAAGACACTGTATGGTAGCTTTAGTAACGAATAAAGACACTGTATGGTAGCTACAGTAACGAATAAAAACACTGTATGGTAGCTTTAGTAACGAATAAATACACTGTGTGGTGGTTATAGTAACGAATAAAGACACTGTATGGTAGCTACAGTAACGAATAAAAACACTGTATGGTAGCTTTAGTAACGAATAAATACACTGTATGGTAGCTATAGTAGCGAATAAAAACACTGTATGGTAGCTTTAGTAACGAATAAATACACAGTATGGTAGCTATAGTAGGAATAAAGACACTGTATGGTAGCTTTAGTAACGAATAAAGAAACTGTATGGTAGCTTTAGTAACGAATAAATACACTGTGTGGTGGTCATAGTAACGAATAAAGACACTGTATGGTAGCTTTAGTAACGAATAAAGAAACTGTATGGTAGCTTTAGTAACGAATAAATACACTGTGTGGTGGTTATAGTAACGAATAAAGACACTGTATGGTGGTTATAGTAACGAATAAAGACTCTGTGTGGTGGCTACAGTAACGAATAAAGACACTGTATGGTGGTTATAGTAACGAATAAAGACTCTGTATGGTGGCTACAGTAACGAATAAAGACACTGTATGGTGGTTATAGTAACGAATACAGACACTGTGTGGTGGTTATAGTAACGAATAAAGACACTGTATGGTAACTACAGTAACAAATACAGACACTGTGTGGTGGTTATAGTAACGAATAAAGACACTATATGTTAGCTACAGCAACGAATAAAGAACACTTTATGGTAGCTACAGTACCGAATGAAGACACTGTATATAGTACACTGTATGGTGGTTATAGTTACGAATAAATACACTGTACCGTGGCTATAGTAACGAATAAGGACACTGTATGGTAGCTATAGTATCGAATAAAGACACTGTATGGTGGCTACAGTAACGAATAAAGACACTGTATGGTAACTACAGTAACAAATACAGACACTGTATGGTGGTTATAGTAACGAATAAAGACACTGTAGGGTAGTATTAGTAACGAATAAAGACACTGTATGGTAACTACAGTAACAAATACAGACACTGTGTGGTGGTTATAGTAATATAAGTACACTTTATGGTAGCTATAGTAATATAAGTACACTGTATGATAGCTATAGTAATATAAGTACACTTTATGATAGCTATAGTAATATAAGTACACTTTATGGTAGCTATAGTAATATAAGTACACTGTATGGTAGCTAGAGTAATATAAGTACCCTGTATGGTAGCTATAGTAATATAAGTACACTTTATGGTAGCTATAGTAATATAAGTACACTTTATGGTAGCTATAGTAATATAAGTACACTTTATGGTAGCTATAGTAACATAAGTAGAGTTTATGGTAGCTATAGTAACATAAGTACACTGTATGGTAGCTATAGTAATATAAGTACACTTTATGGTAGCTATAGTAATATAAGTACACTTTATGATAGCTATGGTAATATAAGTAGACTTTATGGTAGCTATAGTAATATAAGTACACTGTATTATAGCCATGAACAAGAATATATACATATATTAAAAGATGAACCTGGAGCATGCTGTATGGGAAATATATTATTATAAATATTAGATGATGCCGACGAATAGTTAATTACGTAATTAAAATGTTAAATCTGTGATCGCTGTGTTTCATTCAGACTCGAGAAATAATTATGAGCAGTATTTTGTTAACAAAGAGAGGAAAAAACGAAATCCCTGGACAAAAATACGTGAGAGAAAGAAATGGATATTGAGTTTATACTTTCATGAACCGAGAGATGATGATATTCGTCAAATCTAAAGAGAATAACTGATTAAAAGCCTCAAACCTTAAGAAGTCAATGAGGAATATATCTACAACATACGTATATAGAAACGAGCTTGCCAAGTGCCACTCCTCTATAATTAAAACACTTATGGACCGATGACCAATATAAATAATTGTGATTTTGTCCATTTATTGCTATAATACTGCTGCACTTGACTTTACTAAACCAGAAAGGATTTGATAGCACTTTGGATGAGTTACCTTTCTAAAGTATCCAGTTATCTTAGTTGTGCTCTAAATCTTCGATCTTTTAGAAAAGTAAAGACGTTAGTGAAAATATTATGTGTTCTTTAAGAGAACCAGTCATCCAACTAAAGCCCAGTAACGAGTTCGATAGTTGATGAAAGTTACGTAACTAACCACCTACTAACTACACTAATTAAAAACGGAAAAATAAAATAATTTATCTGAAAAAAAGAAGCGAATCAAATAATTTATTAAATAAACTTCTACAAAACACCAGAATCTGGAATCCAGATGAATTAAACTCGTGGGTTTCAGGCTTCACACCGGTAGGGATGAATGTTTGAAACCAAACTACTGCCTTTGATACGTAACAGACCTACAGACAGAGTGAATTTCAAAATGTGCTCCGGTGTGCCTAGAATGCCCAAGACGGAAGTCCATAATGTAAACTTTAAGCTGAGGCACATATAAGAAAAGGAATACACGCCTCGTGGTCGTTGGGTGTTGCTATGTTCTGTTCATCAGTTTAAAACAAGGGACAGCCGTACGATAATCATAGTGGTTTCCAGCCTGGCTAATCAGCTCACATGTGCGAAAAAAACGCCTTTCAAATGAAAATAAAACGAACAACAAACGATTATTACATAATATGGACGTTAAAAATGTTTCCGAATGCATATTGCACGCTTTATTTTGTAAACACAGAGAAGAAATGTGCCTGTTTCTCGTCAGAGAGCCATACCATTATGGTTCGTAGAAAAATGTGCCAGTTTCTCACCAGAGGGCCATACTCCATATTATTGGAGACAACAGTAATAATCTGAGAAGACAATTCTAAGTCAAGATTATAACATATTCATTTTATTCGGAGTGACTGAAGTCTAGCTCATAAAACCTTTAAAAACTTACTGGGTTGGGCGTGAATGTGAGGTGTGCAAGCCTGGACAGTCAACCCGAATGTTTATGGTTAGCATCCCTTTCAGCGAAAAAGCTTTTTGGGGCTATAAAAAATGTGATTTTTAAATTATATTTATTGGTCAGATAATACTACCTGGGATATGTTATTATCTGTCTGCTTTCCTCTATATTTATCATTTTATAAAGATTACGGAAGACCAGACAGATACGTATAATTCTAAATTAAAAATAAAAGGTATGCTTTTTGCTCTGGTATTCAAAACGATCGTATTTTCCCTTTTTTCGAACTCATCTTGTTTGGATAATACAACACAATGTACGAACCTCGTAAGAGCTGTACACGACGCGCACGTTTTTCTGACGTCATGCCTGACTGAATTGTGATGTCGCTGTTGAACTATATTCCATTTCTCGTGCTCCAAATTCCGTGTGAAATCTACCCATAATGACGTTTTTCATCTCTTAACGGAAATGAAAGTAACCTACTAGAAAAAGTTATTTATTTAAATCATGTGACAAGAATTGTAATTAAGTAGAAAAAAAATATACAGGAAATGAGTTTGAAATGCGTTACAAGCCTGTCTCCGAATAGCGTTAATATGAGATCACATGACGCCAGTGGAAAAGGAACGTTTATAGATAACATCAGGTAGAGACGCAACGTTATACCTTATTTTAATATTTAACTCAAACTACACTGCTATCAATTGTAATACGTCTCAATATGCAATAAATCTCTGTCGGTCTGTTATAAATGTAACAGTAAAGCATGAATGGTGGGTGTTGCTCACTAGGTGCGAGTCTTAGTAGCCTTGGTGTAAATAAGCGACAGAAACAGATTTGTTGTTAGCTGATTATTGTTTGTTTGTTTTTTAATCTCGCGCAAAGCTACTCGAGAGCTATCTGCGTAAGCTGTCCCTAATTTAGCAGTGTAAGAATAGAGGGAAGGCAGCTAGTCATCATCACCCACCGCCAACTTTTTTACCAACGAATAGTGGGATTGATCACCACGTTATAACGCCCCCACGGCTGAAAGGGCGAGCAAGTTTAGTGCGACGGGGATTCGAACCCGCGACCCTCAGATTACGCGTCGAACGCCTTAACCCACCAGGACATGGCGGGCCCACTACAACCAGATGACGTTAAGAGTGTAATAGACTTGTTTAAGTCAGAAAGACAGACCTCTTGACAAATATTGATCAGTAAGGGTTTTGTTCATTATGTACGACAGACCTTTTGACAAATATTGATCAGTAAGGGTTTTGTTCATTATATACGACAGACCTTTTGACAAATATTGATCAGTAAGGGTTTTGTTCATTATATACAAGGTGCTGTATATTTAATTTATACACAACATGTTGTTTAAACAACATAGTGTGTTTGTGTTTTTTCTTATAGCCATATCAGGCTATCTGCTGAGCCCACCGAGGGGAATCGAACCCCTGATTTTAGCGTTGTAAATCCCTAAACTTACCGCTGCACTAGTGAGGGGCATTAAAACAACATAAACTTATCACTATAAGTTATTTCTTCCTATAGAACCTTCGGTAAAACAAATACACAATATTGTCGTTAAGGTTTATCTCTACTGTGTACTGTGTACTGCACGATATGTATTTCAATACTGTGTACTGCACGATATGTATTTCATGAGTATTTCAACACTGTGTACTGCACGATATGTATTTCATGAGTATTTCAACACTGTGTACTACACGATATGTATTTCATGAGTATTTCAATACTGTGTACTACACGATATGTATTTCATGAGTATGTCAATACTGTGTACTGCACGATATGTATTTCATGAGTATTTCAATACTGTGTACAACACGATATGTATTTCATGAGTATTTCAATACTGTGTACTACACTATATGTATTTCATGTGTATTTCAATACTCTGTACAACACGATATGTATTTCAATACTGTGTACTGCACGATATGTATTTCATGCGTATTTCAATGCTGTGTACTACACGATATGTATTTCAATACTGTGTAATGCACGATATGTATTTCATGAGTATTTCAATACTGTGTCATAAAGACAGTTTCACTTCCTCACCAAGCACAGAAGTCAGAAGAATGAACACAAAATAATGTTTTTATTTGTTCAGTGTGGTGTCTGAGATCGGAACATTAAAATTATAGAAAGGTTTTATTATTCACTATTCTAGAAATATATGGTCTACACAGAAACACCACTAAATAGAATGTCTGTTTTGTAGTGATACTTGACTCTAATACCTTATGTTGGTTTTAACAATAACAAAAGACATTACACGATACGTAAATCAAAGATTCGAGAAACTTAAGTCGTCCATTTCTGACTATCAAGTATAAGAACTCAGACTTCGTGAACTTTCGTTTTAGTCAAGTAATATTAAACTGAATTATATTTCTAAGTATAAAGACATCAACAAATATTGTATTTTACAAGAACAAATCTTTGTTTTCCTCATGTCTTATTGTACAGACAGTGCAGTCAGATAGGAATATTTACGAGACAATTTAAATTTTTACAATGAGGTTAAAGTATTTTAAGTCGTTCTGGTTACGATTTTGTTTAAAATTTACTGTTTTCACGGATGTTTAAAGCCAGGCCTACCAGTGGGCGAATATTAACTTTACAGATTGCTACAGAGAACTTACAATTAACCTGTCACGTGACATTAACGAACGGTTATTCGACAATAACATATGGTATACGTCTAATATTAGGCTGTCCAGAAATAAATGTCGGATGTCGTTGTTTGGAATTAATCTCAAACCTACACAATGGGTTATCTTTGCTCTGCCCACCACGGGTATCGAAACGCGGTTTTTAGTGTTTAAGTCCACACACATACCTCTGAGCCACTGGGGGGCGTAAATGTCAGAATTCTCATGATGACATTTAGAAGCTGAATATTGAGTAACTTATCGTTGGTTGGTTGGTTTAATCCAACATTTGTCACTTACAAGGTGTTTTAATTTTCTACTGTTCCAGTTCTACTTAGAGTAAGTTTCGTAGTCCTCAAGACAGCTTGGACAAGTAGGACTTTAGTTTGATTTTCATCCCTCAAGACATCATGGACAAGTAGGACTTTAGTTTGATTTTCCTCCCTCAAGACAGCATGGACAAGTAGGACTTTAGTTTGATTTTCCTCCCTCAAGACAGCATGGACAAGTAGGACCTTAGTTTGATTGACCTCCCTCAAGACATCATGGACAAGTAGGACTTTAGTTTTATTTTCATCTCTCAAGACAGCATGGACAAGTAGGACTTTAGTTTGATTTTCCTCCCTCAAGACAGCATGGACAAGTAGGACTTTAGTTTGATTTTCCTCCCTCAAGACAGCATGGACAAGTAGGACTTTAGTTTGATTTTCCTCCCTCAAGACAGCATGGACAAGTAGGACTTTAGTTTGATTTTCCTCCCTCAAGACATCATGGACAAGTAGGACTTTAGTTTGATTTTCATCTCTCAAGACATCATGGACAAGTAGGACTTTAGTTTGATTTTCATCTCTCAAGACAGCATGGACAAGTAGAACTTTAGTTTGATTTTCCTCCCTCAAGACAGCATGGACAAGTAGGACTTTAGTTTGATTTTCCTCCCTCAAGACATCATGGACAAGTAGGACTTTAGTTTGATTTTCATCTCTCAAGACAGCATGGACAAGTAGAACTTTAGTTTGATTTTCCTCCCTCAAGACAGCATGGACAAGTAGGACTTTAGTTTGATTTTCCTCCCTCAAGACAGCATGGACAAGTAGGACTTTAGTTTGATTTTCATCCTTCAAGACATCATGGACAAGTAGGACTTTAGTTTGATTTTCCTCCCTCAAGACAGCATAGACATGTAGGACTTTAGTTTGATTTTCCTCCCTCAAGACATCATGGACAAGTAGGATTTTAGTTTGATTGACCTCTACGACTTCAAACTTGGACGAAACGTTACCGAAACTACATAAAACATCAACCAATCATTCGACCATGGATCTGGTACTAAACGTACAGTTCAGCGTTGGTTCCAAAGGTTTTGACATGAAGATGAAATTCTTGAAGACCACGAAGGTCGTGAAACGAAGCCATCCTTAGACGAAAACACATTTATGGAAGCAGTTGAGTCAGACCCTCGCACAACAGTACGTGAGCTTGTAGAGAAGCTAGCACGAGAAAATCAAACATTCCTAACCACCTGAATGTGATTGGAAAGACAAAAAGTTAGATAAGCTGGTTCCACATGAGTTGACTGAAGATCAACAAAATTAGTGTCATAAGACCTGTCAAGGATGACGCTCCAAAAATTGAACGAATCAGGAATGAAGGTTCTGCCTCATCCATCCTATTCCTCTGACCTTTACCCTACAGATTTTCATTTCTTCAAGCACTTTGACCACTTTTTAACAATAACCAGGCAGCTGCAGAAAAAGATTTTAGGGAGTTCACTGACCATAGAAACTTTAATTTCTACAGCAGGGACATAAACAGCATCGTTACAAGTTTGTACAGCAGGGACATAAACAGCATCGTTGCATGTATGTACAGCAGGGACATAAACAGCATCGTTACAAGTTTGTACAGCAGGGACATAAACAGCATCGTTACAAGTTTGTACAGCAGGGACATAAACAGCATCGTTACAAGTTTGTACAGCAGGAACATAAACAGCATCGATACAAGTTTGTACAGCAGGGACATAAACAGCATCGTTGCATGTATGTACAGCAGGGACATAAACAGCATCGTTACAAGTTTGTACAACAGGGACATAAACAGCATCGTTACAAGTTTGTACAGCAGGAACATAAACAGCATCGATACAAGTTTGTACAGCAGGGACATAAACAGCATCGTTACAAGTTTGTACAGCAGGCACATAAACAGCATCGTTACAAGTTTGTACAGCAGGGACATAAACAGCATCGTTACAAGTTTGTACAGCAGGAACATAAACAGCATCGATAGAAGTTTGTACAGCAGGGACATAAACAGCATCGTTGCATGTATGTACAGCAGGGACATAAACAGCATCGTTACAAGTTTGTACAACAGGGACATAAACAGCATCGTTACAAGTTTGTACAGCAGGCACATAAACAGCATCGATACAAGTTTGTACAGCAGGGACATAAACAGCATCGTTGCATGTATGTACAGCAGGGACATAAACAGCATCGTTACAAGTTTGTTCAGCAGGGACATAAACAGCATCGTTACGTATTGAAAAAAGTGTGTTGAAACAAATGGTGCTCACTTTGATTAAAGCATGTTTTCAACACTGGTTTATACTTTTCCAAACTTCGCAGTTTAAAAACATTCATTTCTAGACAGTCCAATACAACAAGATAGAGTATCATGTTATGCTAAAGAAAAGTATTAATATGGTTAAACCATGGTATGACCAGGTGGTTAAGGCACTCGACTCGTAGTCCGAGGTTCGCGGGTTCGAATCCCCATCACATTAAACATGCTTGACCTTTCAGCCGTGGGGGCGTTATAATGTGACAGTTAGTCACACTGTTCATTGGTAAAAGAGAAGCCCAAGAATTGGCGGTGGTTGATGATGACTAACTGCCCTCCCTCTAGTCTTACACTGCTAAATTAGGGATGGCTAGCGCAGATAGCCGTCGTGTACCTGTGCGCGAAATTCAAAACAATGAAACATTTTTAGCTTCTATTTTGCTCCAACAAGATCTGTGTTTTCAATTAGCCATTAGAAATATAGAAATTAATAAAAACTCTATAACCCGAGTGATTTCAAAAAGCTGAACCTATCATTTCCAGGGCAAAATTGGCTATTCTTACCTTGTCCCTAAGGAAGTAAAATACACATTTCGAGCGCACTCGGGTTATAAAATTTTTATTGATTTCTATAAAGACTTCTTAAACCTACTTGGTTTTCAAACGTCGTGAATGATTAGAAACATGGATAGTGATAACATAACGGTATACCAATCCAGAAGACCTATGTTCAAGACATAGCTTAGCTTCATTAGAAACACCCTAACTTATAATCTCACTGAACGCGACAGTAACAGAAGGTAATATTTAGTAATAAAATCACTTATCTCGTATGAGGAATACAAAATTTCAGTTGTCATATATATTAGGAAACAAATCAGTATTTCGTTTGGGTTACGATAATAAATACTTATATTGGATTTCAACATGCAGTTCTCAAGTTACCAATGTTTAACCTGGAATAAAAGACTCAAAACGCTTCTGGTACAGTGGAAACTAGTTTAATTTACTTTCAGTGACTGACCACGGGGGATCAGGTTTCTAAACGACACGTGTAGAGTCAAAATAACATCGAGAACTGACGTTTGTCTTTCTTGTATCAGTTACAATTCTGCCAAATTCACCAACACATATCTTTTCGTGCTTTGCTTTCACTGGATGTTAAAACTCAACATGAAATGATTTCTATGAATAACATTAAAATTTGCCGTTTTCCTACCAGATCAAATTAAACTAACTTAAGCGATACATTTTATGGGCACTTGCAGGCTTTGCTGACAGAGTAAATCATTGACAATGGAAGAATACCGTTACTAATGGTAGTTTCAATTCACGTGTGGTGGTAGTGAATAGACTACCTTTACTTATGGTAGTTTCAATTCACATGTGTTGGTAGTTAATAGACTACCTTTACTTATGGTAGTTTCAATTCACAAGTGGTGGTAGTTGCTGTACTACCGTCACTTATGGTAGTTTCAATTCACGTGTGGTGGTAGTTATCAGACTACCTTTACTTATGGTAGTTTCAATTCACGTGTGGTGGTAGTTAATAGACTACCTTTACTTATGGTAGTTTCAAAACACAAGTGGTGGTAGTTGCTGTACTACCGTCACTTATGGTAGTTTCAATTCACGTGTGGTGGTAGTTAATAGACTACCTTTACTTATGGTAGTTTCAATACACAAGTAGTGGTAGTTAATAGACTACTGTTACTTATGGTAGTTTCAAAACACAAGTGGTGGTAGTTGCTGTACTACCGTCACTTATGGTAGTTTCAATTCACAAGTGGTGGTAGTTAATAGACTACCGTTACTTATGGTAGTTTCAATTCACGTGTGGTGGTAGTTAATAGACTACCTTTACTTATGGTAGTTTTAATTCACATGTGGTGGTAGTTGCTGGACTACCTTTACTTATGGTAGTTTTAATTCACATGTGGTGGTAGTTGCTGGACTACCTTTACTTATGGTAGTTTTAATTCACATGTGGTGGTAGTTGCTGGACTACCTTTACTTATGGTAGTTTCAAAACACAAGTGGTGGTAGTTGCTGTACTACCGTCACTTATGGTAGTTTCAATTCACATGTGGTGGTAGTTGCTGGACTACCGTTACTTATGGTAGTTTCAATTCACAAGTGTTGGTAGTTAATAGACTACCTTTACTTATGGTAGTTTCAATTCACAAGTGGTGGTAGTTAATAGACTACCTTTACTTATGGTAGTTTCAATACACAAGTGGTGGTAGTTAATAGACTACCTTTACTTATGGTAGTTTTAATTCACAAGTGGTGGTAGTTGCTGTACTACCGTCACTTATGGTAGTTTCAATTCACATGTGGTGGTAGTTGATGGACTACCGTTACTAATGGTAGTTTCAATTCACATGTGGTGGTAGTTGATGGACTACCGTTACTAATGGTAGTTTCAATTCACATGTGGTGGTAGTTGATGGACTACCGTTACTAATGGTAGTTTTAATTCACATGTGGTGGTAGTTGCTGGACTGCCTTTACTTATGGTAGTTTTAATTCACATGTGATGGTAGTTGCTGGACTACCTTTACTTATGGTAGTTTTAATTCACAAGTGGTGGTAGTTGATGTACTACCGTCACTTATGGTAGTTTCAATTCACATGTGGTGGTAGTTGATGGACTACCGTTACTAATGGTAGTTTTAATTCACATGTGGTGGTAGTTGCTGGACTGCCTTTACTTATGGTAGTTTTAATTCACATGTGATGGTAGTTGCTGGACTACCTTTACTTATGGTAGTTTTAATTCACATGTGGTGGTAGTTGCTGGACTACCTTTACTTATGGTAGTTTCAATTCACAAGTGGTGGTAGTTGCTGTACTACCGTTACTTATGGTAGTTTCAATTCACAAGTGGTGGTAGTTAAAAGACTACCTTTACTTATGGTAGTTTCAATACACAAGTGGTGGTAGTTAATAGACTACTGTTACTTATGGTAGTTTCAATACACAAGTGGTGGTAGTTAATAGACTACTGTTACTTATGGTAGTTTCAAAACACAAGTGGTGGTAGTTGCTGTACTACCGTCACTTATGGTAGTTTCAATTCACATGTGGTGGTAGTTGCTGGACTACCGTTACTTATGGTAGTTTTAATTCACATGTGGTGGTAGTTGCTGGACTACCGTTACTTATGGTAGTTTCAATTCACAAGTGGTGGTAG
Source organism: Tachypleus tridentatus (assembly GCF_004210375.1). NCBI lineage: Eukaryota > Metazoa > Arthropoda > Merostomata > Xiphosura > Limulidae > Tachypleus > Tachypleus tridentatus. The sequence continues at coordinate 45,473,831 of NC_134827.1, read as the reverse complement.
TTAATAGACTACCTTTACTTATGGTAGTTTTAATTCACATGTGGTGGTAGTTGCTGGACTACCGTTATTAATTTTATGTTTAATTTAGAACTTTGGGGTTGATAACAGTATTCTCTTATTTCAGCGTCTTCTCACTACGAGTTTAAAATAAGACGAGAGCTCAGTTCTAGTACTGTATAATCAAGTCTAGTATGTTTGAATTTTCTGTAAGTAAATGAACAGAAAATTTTTTTTACAAGCAATCGTTGGTTTCAAGTCGCAGCTGCTACAGGGCAGGTGTGCGCCCAGTAATGTTATATTGATTACCATTACAAAAAACGGATTCTCTACCCAATATTGTCTGTGTTACGAAAACATGGGGAGAACATGGTTGAAATTATAATAACGAGAGATGAAGACGCGATCGAGAAACTAAATACGAAACTATGGAGATCAAAGAAACCCTGACATCATAGTATGAAACCCTGACATCATAGTATGAAACCCTGATATCATAGTGTGAAACCCTGAGGTCACAGTATGAAACCCTGACATCATAGTATGAAACCCTGACATCATAGTATGAAACCCTGATATCATATTATGAAACCTTGACATCATAGTATGAAAACCTGACATCATAGTATGAAACCCTGACATTATAGTATGAAACCCTGACATTACAGTATCAAACCCTGATATCATAGCATGAAACCCTGACATCATAGTATGAAACCCAGACGTCATAGTATGAAACCCTGATATCATAGTGTGAAACCCTGACATCACAATATGAAACACTGACATCATAGTATAAAACCCTGACCTCATAGTATGAAACCCTGACGTCACAGTATGAAACCCTCACATCATAGTATGAAACCCTGACATCATAGTATGAAACCCTCAAGTCATATTATCAAACCCTGACATCATAGTATGAAACCATGATATGATAGTATGAAACCCTGACATCATAGTATGAAACCCTGATATCATAGTGTGAAACCCTGCCAACACAGTATGAAACCCTGACATCATAGTATCAAACCCTGAAATCATATTATGAAACCCTGAAATCATATTATGAAACCCTGAAATCATATTATGAAACCCTGACATCATATTATGAAACCCTGACATCATAGTATGAAACCCTGATATCATAGTATGAAACCCTGACATCACAGTATGAAACCCTGATATCATAGTATGAAACCCTGATATCATAGTATGAAACCCTGACATCATAGTATGAAACCCTGACGTCACAGTATGAAATCCTGACATCATAGTATGAAACCCTGACATCATAGTATGAAACCCTGACGTCACAGTATGAAACCCTGACGTCACAGTATGAAACCCTGACATCATAGTATGAAACCCTGACATCACAGTATGAAACCCTGATATCATATTATGAAACCTTGACATCACAGTATGAAACCCTGACATCAGAGTATGAAACCCTGACATCATAGTATGAAACCATGACATCATATTATGAAACCCTGACATCATAGTATGAAACCCTGACGTCACAGTATGAAACCCTGACATCATAGTATGAAACCCTGACTTCACAGTATGAAACCCTGATATCACAGTATGAAACCCTGACGTCACAGTATGAAACCCTGATGTCACAGTATGAAACCCTGACATCATAGTATGAAACCCTGACGTCACAGTATGAAACCCTGACATCATAGTATGAAACCCTGACATTACAGTATGAAACCCTGATATCATATTATGAAACCTTGACATCACAGTATGAAACCCTGACATCAGAGTATGAAACCCTGACATCACAGTATGAAACCCTAACATCATAGTATGAAACGCTGACATCACAGTATGAAACCCTGACATCATAGTATGAAACGCTGACATCACAGTATGAAACCCTGACATCATAGTATGAAACGCTGACATCACAGTATGAAATCCTGACATCATATTATGAAACCCTGACATCACAGTATGAAACCCTGATATCATAGTATGAAACCCTGGCATCATAGTATGAAACCCTGACGTCACAGTATGAAACCCTGACATCACAGTATGAAACCCTGACATCAGAGTATGAAACCCTGACATCATAGTATGAAACCCTGACATCATATTATCAAACCCTGACATCATATTATGAAACCCTGACATCATAGTATGAAACCCTGACGTCACAGTATGAAACCCTGACATCATATTATGAAACCCTGATATCATAGTATGAAACCCTGACGTCACAGTATGAAACCCTGACATCATAATATGAAACCTTGATAGAGAAAAACTGTTTTCTAATTCACTCCAAGATTTAAACTAAAAAAAGTGACTAACTCACCAGAAAGTTACCACTATTCGCCCGATTTTTTTGTTATTAGAAATTACTGGTTCGCGTTCATTTTTCTCCTTGGAAAACTAATATTTTGAGGCTTGTTTGTAATAAAAAATGTCCTTACTTTCTCCCAGATTTTCACCAGAAGAACTAATTACATTACACATATCCTTCTCCTTAGAGAACAGGAGACAGACAGATATATAGTGGATTCAATCATGTGTATCAACCTTTAGGAGTCCTTTATCACACAACATTCACCAACTCAGGTCAGTATTAACATTCATCAACACAAGTCAGTATTAACATTCACTAACACAGGTCAGTATTAACATTCACTAACACAGGTCAGTATTAACATTCACTAACACAGGTCAGTATTAACATTCACTAATACAGGTCAGTATTAACATTCACTAACACAGGTCAGTATTAACATGCATCAACACAGGTCAGTAATAACATTCACCAACACAGGTCAGCATTAATATTCACCAACACAGGTCAGTGTTAACATTCATTAACTCAGGTCAGTATTAACATTCACTAGCACAGGTCAGTAATAACATTCACTAACACAGGTCAGTATTAACATTCACTAACACAGGTCAGTATTAACATTCATCAACACAGGTCAGTAATAACATTCACTAACACAGGTCAGTATTAACATTCACTAACACAGGTCAGTATTAACATTCACCAACACAGGTCAGTATTAACATGCATCAACACAGGTCAGTATTAACATTCATTAACACAGGTCAATATTAACATTCATTTACAGAGGTCAGTATTAACATTCTCTAACACAGGTCAGTATTAACATTCACTAACACAGGTCAGTAATAACATTCATTAACACAGGTCAGTATTAACATTCACTAACACAGGTCAGTAATAACATTCACTAACACAGGTCAGTATTAACATTCACTAACACAGGTCAGTATTAACATTCACCAACACAGGTCAGTATTATCATTCACTAACACAGGTCAGTAATAACATTCACTAACACAGGTCAGTATTATCATTCACTAACACAGATCAGTATTAACATTCACCAACACAGGTCAGTATTAACATTCACTAACACAGGTCAGTATTAACATTCACCAACACAGGTCAGTATTATCATTCACTAACACAGGTCAGTAATAACATTCACTAACACAGGTCAGTATTAACATTCACTAACACAGGTCAGTATTAACATTCATCAACACAGGTCAGTATTAACATTCACTAACACAAGTCAGTATTAACATGCATCAACACAGGTCAGTATTAACATTCACCAACACAGGTCAGTATTAACATGCATCAACACAGGTCAGTATTAACATTCATTAACACAGGTCAGTATTAACATTCACTAACACAAGTCAGTATTATCATTCACTAACACAGGTCAGTATTAACATTCACCAACAGAGGTCAGTATTAACATTCACCAACACAGGTCAGTGTTAACATTCACTTACTCAGGTCAACGTTAACGTATTTGATTTTTCTAACGCAAGACTCTCTGTGGTACAGTAGCAAGCCTCACAACTTATAACTTAATGTTCACATCACACATAAGCCTATTTTTCATCACTGCACTTAACAATATCTGGTATCAATATAATATCCTATTGTGAAGCAAGCAGAATTTAACACAACGGTAAAGGTACCCAACAGAGGAAACACTGGATTTTAAACTTTACAAGTTATTACCACGTTGATGTTTCAACTGTCACTTTAATGTCGTTTTCTAATCGGTAATTAACTTGTTATATTTTTATAATTAAGACTAACATTAATATTATATATCATTCCTTATAATTAAGACTAACATTAATATTATATATTATTCCTTATAATTAAGACTAACATTAATATTATATATCATTCCTTATGACAAGAGATAAAACCAGTCTCTCAAATTTTGATTCATCATTGTAAAGATTAGATTTTAATTTGTTTCTCTACTTTATATTCAGGTTTAAAAACAGTTCATAAAAGAGAGATTTCTGATAACACGTCACTGAAAGGCTTTCGTGTGAAGAACTGAAGTCCGGTAAGAAAACGAAACCTGGCTTCTTATCAAGTAACCAAAAACTAATGAAATGTCAGTTATTCTACTGGACAACCTCGACTTCTGTTTATACTGTAAATCAACTGGTTTCGTAGAGATCTCGGATTATATCTATATAAGATACTTAAATTTTGACGGATCAGAAGAGACAAAAACTTATCAACAGACTTTAAAATAACCAGAAACTTTTATTATGTTGATTTATCTGTATTTCTTTTAAGGTTTGTTATAACAATGAAGTTTTTAATTGTGATTGATTTTAATGACCGAAAAGTTCCCCGTTGGTACAACGGTAAGTCATTGGATTTACAACCCTCAAATCAGGGGTTCGATTTCATTCGGTGGACTCAGTAGATAGCCCAATGTGGCTTTGCTATAAGGAAATACATACAAACACACATGACCAAAACATAAGGCGAAAACTATTACAACCAATTACGAAATAACACAACAGTATTAACCGTTGTTATAACCCATTGTATAAAATAACAGAGCACGATTAACTGCTATCATAACCCACTGTATGATATAACACAATCGGATTAACAACTGTCATAACCCATTGTACGAAATTCACATTTGCGTCAGACATGCTCTTAGAATTCAAAGTAATTATCTACTTGTTCTAGAAAGGAAAACTTATTTACGTAATTCCTCAAATATTCATATAAAAAAAACATAAAGATAATTGGGGATGAAATTAGATATGAAATAAAACATTCACATAGAACGAACAACAGAACTGTAATTAAAATATGTAAACACGTAACTTCTCTTCCGGTACAAATTAAACAATATAATGACTCCTTTATTTACAGCAATTCGGTTGATAAATAGTTATTATAGAAAGTTCAAGGATATACACAGTAACGGTAGATTACATCGTATATACAGATTATTACATGATATGGTCAGTATAATGGTGGTCAGATGTTACGTACTGACAAAAATGGTGGTTACATATCTACTGAGTTTAGTCACTCACTGTCAACTAGACGGGTGTTGAAACTTTAGTCACTCAGTATTAACTGGACAGGTTTTGGAGTTGTATTCACTTAGTATGACCTAGACAGGTTTTCAAGATGTAGTCAGTCAGTATTAACTGGACAGGTTTTGGAGTAGTATTCACTTAGTATGACCTGGACAGGTTTTCAAGATGTAGTCACTCAGTATGAACTGGACAGGTTCTAACTGTAGTCACTCAGTATGAACTGGACAGGTTTTGGAGTTGTATTCACTTATTATCAACTGAACAGATTTTTAAAGATGTAGGCACTCAGAATGAACTGGACATTTAATACCTCGATTTCACTTTGTTAGTGGTAACTTAAGTAAATGTGTAGAAGTTTAGGGCTTCTATAGTTTTAGTTTATAGTGACGTCACTATTATATTTATTAGTAATGATCATAAGATACGTAAGTACTATTATTTGAAAGCAAATAAGTAAAGATACTAATAAAATTACCATAAGTTGCTGACTGATGGAGTAAATAATAAAACTGAACAAAAGGACAAATAAGAAAATTAAACATTTCTGAAGAAAGTAAAAACTAATTATATGATGTCTTTATGGGTATTAATACATCATTTGGTGTCTTTATAGGTATGAATACATCATCTGGTGTCTTTATGGGTATGAATACATCATCTGGTGTCTTTATGGGTATAAATACATCATCTGGTGTCTTTATAAGTATAAATACATCATCTGGTGTCTTTATAGGTCTGAATACATCATCTTGTGTCTTTATTGGTATTAATACATCATCCGGTGTCTCTATGGGTATGAATACATAATCTGTTGTCTTTATTGGTATAAATACATAATCTGGTATCTTTATGGGTCTGAATACATCAACTGGTGTCTTTATAGGTCTGAATACATCATCTGGTGTCTTTATGGGTATGAATACATCATCTGTTGTCTTTATGGGTCTGAATACATCATCTGTTGTCTTTATGGGTATGAATACATCATCTGGTGTCTTTATGGGTATAAATACATCATCTGGTGTCTTTATAGGTCTGAATACATCATCTTGTGTCTTTATTGGTATTAATACATCATCCGGTGTCTTCATGGGTATGAATACATCATCTGGTGTCTTTATGCGTATGAATACATTATCTGGTGTCTTTATAGGTATGAATACATCATCTGGTGTCTTTATAGGTATGAATACATCATCTGGTGTCTTTATTGGTATAAATACATCATCTGGTGTCTTTATAGGTCTGAATACATCATCTGGTGTCTTTATTGGTATTCATACATCATCCGGTGTCTTTATGGGTATAAATACATCATCTGGTGTCTTTATGCGTATGAATACATTATCTGGTGTCTTTATAGGTATGAATACATCATCTGGTGTCTTTATAGGTATGAATACATCAACTGGTGTCTTTATGGGTATGAATACATCATCTGGTGTCTTTATGGGTATGAATACATCATCTGGTGTCTTTATAGGTATGAATACATCATCTGGTGTCTTTATGGGTATGAATACATCATCTGTAGTCTTTATGGGTATAAATACATCAACTGGTGTCTTTATGGGTATGAATACATCATCTGGTGTCTTTATTGGTATAAATACATAATCTGGTATCTTTATGGGTCTGAATACATCAACTGGTGTCTTTATGGGTATGAATACATCATCTGATGTCTTTATGGGTATGAATACATCATCTGGTGTCTTTATGGGTATGAATACATCATCTGTTGTCTTTATGGGTCTGAATACATCATCTGTTGTCTTTATGGGTATGAATACATCATCTGATGTCTTTATGGGTATGAATACATCATCTGATGTCTTTATGGGTATGAATACATCATCTGGTGTCTTTATGGGTATGAATACATCATCTGATGTCTTTATGGGTATGAATACATCATCTGGTGTCTTTATGGGTATGAATACATCATCTGGTGTCTTTATGGGTATGAATACATCATCTGATGTCTTTATGGGTATGAATACATCATCTGGTGTCTATATGGGTATGAATACATCATCTGTTGTCTTTATGGGTCTGAATACATCATCTGTTGTCTTTATGGGTATGAATACATCATCTGATGTCTTTATGGGTATGAATACATCATCTGATGTCTTTATGGGTATGAATACATCATCTGGTGTCTTTATGGGTATGAATACATTATCTGGTGTCTTTATAGGTATGAATACATCAACTGGTGTCTTTATGGGTATGAATACATCATCTGGTGTCTTTATGGGCATGAATACATCATCTGATGTCTTTATGGGTATGAATACATCATCTGGTGTCTTTATGGGTATGAATACATCATCTGATGTCTTTATGGGTATGAATAGATCATCTGGTGTCTTTATGGGTATGAATACATCATCTGGTGTCTTTATGGGTATGAATACATCATCTGGTGTCTCTACATGTATGAACAGATAATGTTACCAAATCTTGTTATATTTTGTTTTGAATCTCTGGTTCTACATCACATCATAACCATTCTCTTCACATAAATACACTCTTTATTTAAAGAAATGCCATCAGATAAAGAAGCGATATGGAAGGTATTTATACACCACTTGGTTCCAGCAAGACCAGGGTGATTTAGTGAGTGTGGATACACTAGAATGGCTTTATTTAGATATATAATACTGTTTATACAACAAGGATAAGTGGGATTTTGAGCTTTTAGTTTGGAGTCCACTGGTCTACTTTATATATACTTTCTTATTTATGTCATTTTGTTTTACGTTTTATGAAAACAACTCCGTAATGTATACAGGCTGGAAATGTTTCGGAGTGAAACATGGATATATATTTGGAGTTAAATTTGGTTGGTTGGTTCTGTGTTTCTTATGGTTAGATAAATTTTACACTCTCCACTGGCTGCTTATATATATATATATAATGTTCAGTACAAAACACCTTCAAAACCTAACACTACCATTTTGCTGTGATGATTCTCTTGTCCATTATTTTCTGTGGGATCATGCCACCACAATACCGTCTACTTTCACTTTCGACCTAAAGTACGTTTGACACCATATGGCCTGTTGTAATGTTGTTCTGTTGATGCGTTACTGTATGTTTCTTTTATCTATTAGAAACCATGAAGTTGTAAAACCAAGACGAATTTATACTTCACTGTAACTTGTTATCTTCCTGGCTTTAATTAATTGTATTTAGGCCCAGCATAGCCAGGTGGGTTAAGACGTTCGACTCGTAATCTGAGAGTCGCGAGTCCGAATCCCCGTCGCACCAAACATGCTCACCCTTCCAGCCGTGGGAGCGTTATAATGTTACGGTCAATCCTATTATTCTTTGGTAAAAGAGTAGCCCAAAAGTTGGCGGTGGGTGGTGATGACTATCTGCCTTCCCTCTAGTCTTGCACTGCTAAATTAGGGACGGCTAGCGCAGATAGCCCTCGAGTAGCTTTGCACGATATTAAAAACAAACAAACAATTGTACTTAATTAGACAGTCTGAATTTGTACTCTTACCTAAAGACGTCGTAAGGTTGTAGTGTTAGACTTTACTTAATTATTGGAAAGTAGACAAATAATTCACAAAATTATTTTACTTAACTAGATTTCTATGTAAAGCGTGACGTATGTAGGTCTGTTATTATTACATTTCATCTTTGTTTTGTTTTTGGAAATCAAGTTACGACCAAACAGTTCATTAGCTTGCTTTATATCTCCACCCTAACAATAATTCAGTTTCTCGATCTATTCATTTGTAGTGACTATTCATAGCATGCCAGCTGATGACGACTAGTTACTGGATACAACTCACAGTCATTTAGGCTTAAGGCGGATCATTCAACGAGCTAAGACAGAATAAAGAGTCATCCGTCTGGTCCAAACTTGTGATATATCTTCACCGATATTGCAAAATTATGAAAGAAAAGATAAAGCGACATTTTATGTGTTTCTTCATGAAAGTACAGTGACTTATAGTGTCAATAATTTGATATTTTGTAGCTCATCAAATCCGAAAAGCTGGAATTATCTTGGCAAAGTTCCACTGATATGTGGTGCCGATATTCATAGCGTCACGATAAGCTTTGAGTTAGGCCTAATGTGTTACGAGCAAACAAAGATGTTAAGTTCCAGACACACACACACAAACTCACATCTGGTTCAACCGATTCGAGCCTGTCGGCGACAATAGCCCTAACTCTAGCTGTGTCTAAAACGAAATGTGACGTCACAGATTTATAAAGTTGTGAAATTCTCTTTTCCCTAATGCTCTATTTTAAACTATGTTTAATAGTTACATTACTGTATTGGAAGTATTAATTTTCACTAGAAACAAATCTCAGAACAATCACGTTCAATCGCTCGGAACTTTGACTGCATTGATCCTTACTAAGCGAATCACCTGCAAAGATAACTTCCTATAGTCAAATACTTATAAACTGTCGGTTATTTGGTCCATCCTGTTATGAGAGTTGAGATGCTTCTCTAAAAAAAAAATCGATAGATAATTGTATTACATCTTAACTCCTAAGTTTATGGTTGGCTTGGCATTGACATGTAGTTTAATACAATCGATTCGTAATCCCAGGGTCGCGAGTTCGAATCCCCGTCATATCAAACATGCTCAGTCTAGCTGTGAGGGCGTTATAATGTTACAGTCAATCCCATTATTCGTTGGTAAAACAATAGCTCGCGAGTTGGTGGAGGGTGGTGATGACTAGCTGCCTTCCCTCTAGTCTTACACCGCTAAATTAGAAACGGATAGTGCAGATAGCCTTCGTGTAGTTTTGCGCGAAATTCGAAACAAACCAAAGTTTGTGGTTGACGAATTTGATACTTTATTAATAAAGCCCCATTTGTCATTCAAGGTTTTTAAAACTCAATGCTTCTTAAAAAGACATAAATTAATTAAATATTATTGATGTTTTTTGCTTATAATTACAAAAATTCAACAAACTTTTATTTATAATGTAGTATTTAGCAAAGAGAGCAAACCAGCATACTAAACTTGTAATATGTAAAGATATGGAAACCTGCAGAGAGGATAGGCTTAACAGGCAGGGAGGATAGGCTTAACAGATTAAAGTTTCTCTTTTTTTGAGTAAACGTCTTTATACTTATAGAGCTTTCGAATGATTCCATTTTCCTTATGTATCAACGAAACAGCTAGTATCCACCTGAAGTTTTGAGTATGTTAATCTTTGTTTTGATTTAACAAAGTTTAAAGAGCCGCCTGTGGGCGCCAGATTAAATTAGAGATAGCTATGGCTATATATATCTGAAATGTCAATAAGCTTAAACCTTGTGATTTACGTTAGAAATATATGAAAATCAAACGAGAAAAATCGATAAAGACTGGTTGTGTGAAGGAAAGAAGAACTAACGTCATAAATATTTAATTGTTAATTCTTCTGGTCTTTCTAACGATAAAAGTTGAGATAAAGATTAATTTACTTGTCTTAAAAGTTCCTAAAACTCACACTAGGGTTAAACAAAAGATAAAAATGTGAAACTTATATAGCCTAAAATCAAGACTAAAAGTGATCGAAAAAATACCATATTTGTTGGATCTAAAATTAAAATCAAACAGAAATAAAAAAGTATTAAAAGCGACAGAAACAGTTGCAAACATGTACTCGCTAAGCCTAACATCAGGACCACAGAGAAACAGTTACAAACATATATTCGCTAAGCCTAACATCAGGGCCACAGAGAAACAGTCACAAACATGTATTCGCTAAGCCTAACATCAGGGCCACAGAGAAACAGTCACAAACATGTATTCACTAAACCTAACTCAAAGATTAAGTCATAAAGAATATGCTGCTCATACTCAGAATATAAACAAAATACATTATAGTAAGACGAAACTACACAGAAGGTATTATTTCAGCTGGTCTAATTTAGGGTAAAGAAGTAATAGAGGAAAACTAGAAATAACGTTAAATGAATACTCGTCGTGAATATAACCTCATTCAGTGTCAGAAAAATTTGTTTGTTAGTAACAGCAATGTGGTACCTGGGCTGTGCTCACCAGAGCTATAGAAACTCGGTTTTTTACTTTTATTTGCCTTATGATCAACCGATAAACTACTAAAGGTTTACAATATATATGAAACTTTCAAAAAATAATAAAAATACCAATTGGAGTTAAAATCTATTCACCGTTTCAGGTTAACTAAGATCATTGGGTAAGACACTAAACATTTTGATTTGTAATGTTTTTACATTTTTATACTGATAAAGACTGACAAATTCATCATTAAATTTGTTAATCATTGTTTAGAAATAAGGATTCATGTTATGTGGGTTATTATAACAATACAACAATTATTAACAAGGGAAACCAATTTTATCGTCAACTTACACTGCGTTTCAAATTTTACATTAAATATCCTCATATTATTTCTTTAGATGTTAATAAATTTTTGTCTAATTAATAATTTATTTAAATATTAATAAATTCTCGGACATTTTGTTACAGTAAGTATTGGTTAAATATATTCTGTTCTTTTTTTTCTGCGGTCGTTACTGTAGAGGTCGCTATTCGAAAGAACAATTGACTGTACGTTTGGTCCCATTTGCTGATGGAAAACTGGAGAAACCATGGGCAATAGGTAAAAGTGAAAATCCGCGCTGTTTCAAAAATTTAAGGAAATATAAACTTCCTGTGGAATGGAAAGCGAATAATAAAGCGTGGATGACAAGTGCTATATTCGAGGAATTTTTGAACAAATTAAATAAAGAATGGAACAAGAAAATAGGAATATCCTACTTTTTCTAAATAATGTAATTTTTCATCCAAAGTTCAACTTTCAAATGTTCGTTTAGTCTTTCTACCTCCATGTACAACATCAGTTCTACAGCCACTAGATAATGGAATTATACAGCGTATAAAACTGAAATATGGAAAACTGATGCTTCAGCATATTATTACAAACATAGACGACTGTAAGAGAGCGTTTGAAATGACCATGAAAATTGACGTGTAAGATGCAATTACATTTTTAAGTCATTCAGTGAAATGCTTAAAAGATGAATGCATAATAAAATTTTTCGAAACTGGATTTATTCTTGATAATGGCGGAGATTCTGGAGAAGTTGTTTGTTATGATGATTGAAATCCAAACTCTGATTGAGAAGAATGATGCAGATGATTCTGTGAACGTAGAAAGTTTTGTGAATGTTGACAAGAATGCTTTAACAGAAACTGATGAAATTGATTTAAAATATATAATAGAATCTCAAGATAGTAACAATGTGATAGATTCAGAAAATGAACAAAATGGGAAAGGCAGTGAGGAAATAGAAATTCCTGCTTCATCGTAAGTATTAAGTTATATTAACGCTATCAAATTGTATGAAAAAATGAAGTGGAAAATGAACTTCATGAAAAGGCCGTAGAATTGGTGTTCTCTTTTAACCGGATGAGAAAGTCCATTAGAAATCTAAACTGTTGAAATTGGGCATTTTCTTCAAATAAATTTGATTAAGATTTTGTATACTTGTGTATAATTTGAATGTCTATTTTTGTTCTTATTCTAATAAATATAACATAAACAGTATAATAACGTTATTCACAGACGTCTTACTTCTATTGAGTCAAGTAAGTATAACGTTCCGCTCAACAGTTGCATATAATTAAGGAAATGCACGTTCTCTGTCTAAGCCGGAAATTTTGCTCTGTCCCGTGCGATTCCACCTTAGACAGGTTTTACGGTAATTTTGAGTTTAGCAAGTATATGGACTTGACTAAGTTCGCTGAACATATAACAACAATTAGTTCTAGTTGTATTTACATACAGCTAAACTCGGTTCCCAGTTGAACACTCAACAATAACTAGTTCCAGCTGGATTTATATCTAGTTGGACTCAGTTCTCAGCTGATCGCACAATTAGTTCTTCCTGTACTTACATCTAGCTAATCTCAGTTCTCAGGGGAAGCTCTGATAACGAAATATAGATACAGTCTGTAGACATTATTTTATTCAATAGAAATGTCTTTCAACATCCTCTAAAATGTAAAACTTGAATCCTCAGACAAAAATAAACAGTTTATACAAAATACAATGACTTCTGTACACTGTATATAGTCCATGCTCCGAAGGTTCACAATTTAAAAGCCTACATACATGAGAGTCGGATAATATTGTCTTGTCAGTATGAACTACATCTACACACAACTAATTAAGCCTAACCATTATATTAAAATCTAAATAAAGATAAATGTTTAGAAGATATAATAAAATTAGAAAAAAATTGTTATAAATATCACACTCTAGCTCTTAAGTAACAGACGAACTTCAATCACATTCTAATAAACAACTTCTGTTCATATTTAATGTAATAACATTATATCCTCCATTTTTTTAATGTTAGAGATTAGAAAGTTTGGTTTATGGTTGTAGCTTAATTACAAAGAAAAATTATATAATTACATCTTGGTGATTGTTTATAATGTTGTGCTTTTATAACACAAAGAAAACATTTCTAATTTTCACCACAAATACTTTATCTCTACTGAATGAATTCTGAACTTTCTTAAGACTAAATATTCATGTCGAGACAGCTGCAGGACAGAATTAGAGACGGCTAACAAAGACAATACATTTAATATAGCTAAGGAAAGACACAAAGAAACGGAATATTTACATCACTGACTAGTAAGGAAGGTTGTGGATCCAGATCCTGTGACAAGTAAAGAAGGTCGTGGATCCAGATCCTGTGACAAGTAAAGAAAGTCGTGAATCCAGATCCTGTGACAAGTAAAGAAGGTCATGGATCCAGATCCTGTGACAAGTAAAGAAAGTCGTGGATCCAGACCTTTGACAAGTAAAGGAGGTCGTGGATCCAGATTCTGTGACAAGTAAATTAGATCGTGGATCCAGATCCTGTGACAAGTAAAGAAGGTCGTGGATCCAGATCCTGTGACAAGTAAAGAAAGTCGTGGATCCAGATCCTATGACAAGTAAAGGAGGTCGTGGATCCAGATCCGGTAACAAGTAAAGAAAGTTGTGGATCCAGATCCTGTGACAAGTAAATTAGGTCGTGGATCCAGATCCTGTGACAAGTAAAGAAGGTCGTGGATCCAGATCCTGTGACAAGTAAAGAAAGTCGTGGATCCAGATCCTGTGACAAGTAAAGGAGGTCGTGGATCCACATCCTGTGACAAGAAAATTAGGTCGTGGATCCAGATCCTGTGACAAGTAAAGGAGGTCGTGGATCCAGATCCTGTGACAAGTAAAGAAGGTCGTGGATCCAGATCCTGTGACAAGTAAAGAAAGTCGTGGATCCAGATCGTGTGACAAGTAAAGGAGGTCGTGGATCCAGATCCTGTAACAAGTAAAGAAAGTTGTGGATCCAGATCCTGTGACAAGTAAATTATGTCGTGGATCCAGATCCTATGACAAGTAAAGAAGGTCGTGGATCCAGATCCTGTGACAAGTAAAGAAACTCGTGGATCCAGATCCTGTGACAAGTAAAGGAGGTCGTGGATCCAGATCCTGTGACAAGTAAATTAGGTAGTGGATCCAGATCCTGTGACAAGTAAAGAGGTCGTGGATCCAGATCCTGTGACAAGTAAAGAAAGTCGTGGATCCAGATCCTGTGACAAGTAAATTAGGTCGTGGATCCAGATTCTGTGACAAGTAAACAAGGTCGTGGATTCAGATCCTGTGACAAGTAAAGAAGGTCGTGGATCCAGATCCTGTGACAAGTAAATTAGGTCGTAGATCCAGACCCTGTGACAAGTAAAAAAAAGTCGTGGATCCAGATCCTGTGACAAGTAAAGAAGGTCGTGGATCCAGAAACTGTGACAAGTAAAGGAGGTCGTCGATCCAGATCCTGTGACAAGTAAAGAAGGTCGTGGATCCAGATCCTGTGACAAGTAAATTAGGTCGTAGATCCAGACCCTGTGACAAGTAAAAAAAAGTCGTGGATCCAGATCCTGTGACAAGTAAAGAAGGTCGTGGATCCAGAAACTGTGACAAGTAAAGGAGGTCGTCGATCCAGATCCTGTGACAAGTAAATTAGGTCGTGGATCCAGACCCTGTGACAAGTAAATTAGGTCGTGGATCAAGATCTTGTGACAAGTAAAGAAGGTCGTGGATCCAGATCCTGTGACAAGTAAAGAAACTCGTGGATCCAGATCCTGTGACAAGTAAAGGAGGTCGTGGATCCAGATCCTGTGACAAGTAAATTAGGTAGTGGATCCAGATCCTGTGACAAGTAAATTAGGTAGTGGATCCAGATCCTGTGACAAGTAAAGGAGGTCGTGGATCCAGATCCTGTGACAAGTAAAGAAAGTCGTGGATCCAGATCCTGTGACAAGTAAATTAGGTCGTGGATCCAGATCCTGTGACAAGTAAATTAGGTCGTAGATCCAGACCCTGTGACAAGTAAAGAAAGTCGTGGATCCAGATCCTGTGACAAGTGAAAAAGGTCATGAATCCAGATTCTGTGACAAGTAAAGAAAGTCATGGATCCAGATTCTGTGACAAGTAAAGAAAGTCATGGATCCAGATCCTGTGACAAGTAAATTAGGTCGTGGATCCAGATCGTGTGAGAAGTAAAGAAGGTCGTGGGTCCAGATCCTGTGGGATGTAAAGAAAGTCGTGGATCCAGATCCTGTGACAAGTAAAGAAGGTCGTGGATCCAGATCCTGTGGGAAGTAAAGAAGGTCGTGGATCCATACCCTGTGGGAAGGGGTTGAAGCAACAGTCAACAGTTGATCACGTGACCAATACAGATATTAAGGTGACACAGCTACTATGGCCCGGCATGACCAGGTGGGTTAAGGCGTTCGATTCGTAATCTGAGGGTCACGGTTCGAATCCCCGTCGCACTAAACATGCTCGACCTTTCAGCCATGTGGGCGTTATAACGTACGGTCAATCCCACTATTCTTTGGTAAAAGAGTAGCCCAAGAGTTGGCGGTGGGTGGTGATGATTAGCTGCCTTCCCTCTAATCTTACACTGCTAAATTAGGGACGGCTAGCGCAGATAGCCCTCATGTATCTTTGCGCGAAATTCAAAAGCAAAGAAACAAACACAGCTATTAATGAAGTGACAAATTAACAAGTTCGGGTGACACACAGTAGTTAATTTTGTGGTGACTGACAAATTAAGAAGTTCGGGTGACACACAGTAGTTAATTTTGTGATAACTGACAAATTAAGAAGTTCGGGTGACACACAGTAGTTAATTTTGTGGTAACTGACAAATTAAGAAGTTCGGATGACACACAGTAGTTAATTTTCTGGTAATTGACAAATTAAAAAGTTCGGATGACACACAGTAGTTAATTTTGTGGTAACTGACAATTTAAGAAGTTCGGATGATACACAGCAGTTAATTTTGTGGTAACTGACAAATTAAGAAGTTCGGGTGACACACAGTAGTTAATTTTGTGGTAACTGATAAATTAAGAAGTTCGGGTGACACACAGTAGTTAATTTTGTGGTAACTGACAAATTAAGAAGTTCGGGTGACACACATTAGTTAATTTTGTAATAACTGACAAATTAAGAAGTTCGGGTGACACACAGTAGTTAATTTTGTGGTAACTGACAAATTAAGAAGTTCGGATGACACACAGTAGTTAATTTTGTAATAACTGACAAATTAAGAAGTTCGGGTGACACACAGTAGTTAATTTTGTGGTAACTGACAAATTAAGAAGTTCGGATGACACACAGTAGTTAATTTTGTGGTAACTCATAAATTAAGAAGTTCGGGTGACACACAGTAGTTAATTGTGTGATAACTGACAAATTAAGAAGTTCGGGTGACACACAGTAGTTAATTGTGTGGTAACTGACAAATTAAGAAGTTCGGGTGACACACAGTAGTTAATTTTGTGGTAACTCATAAATTAAGAAGTTCGGGTGACACACAGTAGTTAATTGTGTGATAACTGACAAATTAAGAAGTTCGGGTGACACACAGTAGTTAATTGTGTAATAACTGACAAATTAAGAAGTTCGGGTGACACACAGTAGTTAATTTTGTGGTAACTGACAAATTAAGAAGTTCGGGTGACACACAGTAGTTAATTTTGTGGTAACTGACAAATTAAGAAGTTCGGATGACACACAGTAGTTAATTTTGTGGTAACTCATAAATTAAGAAGTTCGGGTGACACACAGTAGTTAATTGTGTGATAACTGACAAATTAAGAAGTTCGGGTGACACACAGTAGTTAATTGTGTGATAACTGACAAACTAAGAAGTTCGGGTGACACCCAGTAGTTATTTTTGTGGTAACTGACAAATAAAAAATTTCGGATGACACACAGTAGTTAATTTTGTGGTAACTGACAAATTAAGAAGTTCGGGTGACACACAGAAGTTAATTTTGTGATAACTGACAGAGTTAAGTCGAATTCGTCATAACAAGTATTAGGATATTAAATTAGTCACGTGATATTTATATAGTAAAACTCGGTCAAATGTTTTGGTCAAGAACTAGTGTTTTTCTGTCACATTAATTTAATATTTCACTTGTTGGTTTCATATCTTAAAAACAAAGTTCACGTCAAATTTCATGTTTGTCCTTTGTTTTCACATTAGGAATTTCAATTTATCCTACTTTTGAAAGAACAGAGTTGACAAATCGCGAACGTTGGAATGTGTGACGTCATCATAAATATAGCGAAAATGACAAGTTTTCTAATGTCGTTCTTTCAATGAACTGAAAAATCATATGAAATCATTTTAAGAAGTATGCGCATTATTTATCTATTTAAATAGTTACGTCAGCCATACACATCAAGTCATACGCACATACAGAACACAGAGAATAGTTTGCTTTTTCCACAGCCTCAAACACTTCCTGTTAAATATATGTTTTGATATTTTGTAATCATAACTTTTCTGTTATTAAATGTGGTGTATGAAGACTTGTAAGACCTCAAAATTTCAGCTATACCTAGGTAACATGTTTTAGTAATTGCTAAGCACGAAACAACACAATGTGCTATCGCTGGGATCGATCCAAGAATTTATCGTTAAAATGTAGTTCACTTTTGACAAAGCACCACGCTCAAACGTTGTATTTCAAACCTTCTACTGAGGGAAACACTTAATTAGAACAATACATTCAGTAATAATGCTATGAATAATTGCTCACTGTTTAACCCTTCCATACTATTATATAGTGTTATATACACTGCTGGCCAAAATCTTACAGCCAATGAACATGAAAAAAAAATATGCATTTTGCGTTGTTAGACTCGCCCACTTATTTGAGTAGAGCTTCGAAAGATGAAAATAAGAAAAGGGAAAATAAAAATAAAAAAAACTTTTTAGCATTTAATAGAGAAAATGTGAACACTATGAAATTAGCCTAAATACTAGCTGGTCAAACGTTTAAGACCGTATCAAAAAGAAGTCCTAAACAGGGTAGGAAATGCCCAACAAGAGGTCTCAGTAGTGAGTTGCACGGCCGTCATTGAGAATAACTTCAAACATTCGCTTTGGCATGGTCGACATAAGCGTTTGCAGAAGGCTGGCTGGAATGTTATTCCAAGTGGTGAAGATGGCTTCACGAAGATCATACACTGTTTGGAATTGACGTCCATTTCTATTGACTTCCTTTGCCATCCACCCCCAAACATTTTCAATGGGTTTCAGTTCGGGCGAACACGCAGGATGGTCCCAAAGAATCACGTTATTCGCCATGAAACAGTCCTTTGTCCTGTGGGTATTGTGGATTGTAGCGTTGTCCTACTGAAAGATCCAGTCATTTCCACACAAGTGAGGGCCTTCAGTCAATAAGGATACTCTCTCCAACATGCCAATGTAGTTAGCTGCTGTTTGATGCCCCTGTATAACATGAAGCTTCATTGTTCCATGGAAGGAGAAAGCACCCCAGATCATGATAGAACCTACTCCACTGTGTCGTGTAAAAAATGTCTCTGGTGGGTTATCCTCATCGTGCCAGTAAAGTTGGAAGCCATCTGGACCATCCAGCTGAAATGTTTTCTCATCAGAGTACAAAATCTTCCTCCACTTTTCTACGTCCCATGTTTGGTGCTTCTCAGTAAAGTTTAACCGAGCTGTTTCGTGTTGTGGAAGGTGGGGTGGCCTTTGAAGACGTTTACGGTTTTTAAAGCCTTTCTCTCGTAGATGCTGTCTTATTGCTTTTTAGCTGCATTCTGCGTCCGTAAGGGCCTTAATCTGGTTCGACGATCGGCTGGTGACTTGCCGAACAACCCATCGTATCCTTCTGCTCAACGCCGGCGAAATTTTCTTGAGCCGACTACTTGAAATTCTCGTTCAGTATTCCTCATGGTCTTAAGAAATTTGCAACAGCAGTTTTACTACGCCCAATCTCACCAGCGATGGCACGTTGAGAGAGACCTTGCTTTTGCAGCTCGACAATTCTGCCACGTTCAAACTCTGTCAACTTTTTAGCCTTTGCCATGTTTTTACCCAATGTAACACAGAAGATGTCAGTTGGAGATATTGACAACGTTAATGCTTGAACACGAATGAGTAAATTTCGTTACGTGTTTACCGACTAACGCTTTGTTTCAGAATGTTTTTAAAAATTTTGACCAGCTAGTATTTAGGATAATTTCATAGTGTTCATATTTTTCTTATTAAATGCTAAAAAAAGTTTTTTTATTTTT
This sequence comes from Tachypleus tridentatus, assembly GCF_004210375.1. Taxonomy (NCBI): domain Eukaryota; kingdom Metazoa; phylum Arthropoda; class Merostomata; order Xiphosura; family Limulidae; genus Tachypleus; species Tachypleus tridentatus. The sequence goes on along the minus strand of NC_134827.1, from coordinate 45,453,797 downwards.
ATTTTCCCTTTTCTTATTTTCATCTTTCGAAACTCTACTCAAATAAGTGGTTGAGTCTAACAACGCAAAATGCATATTTTGTCTTTACGTTCATTGGCTGTAAGATTTTGGCCAGCAGTGTATGTGGAAAAGACAGATTCGAATTAATCTTCATAAAAGTGTATTTGTCAAAATAATTCGTTTCTAATTGTTATTTTTAATGATAGATTACTTATCAGTTTATTACAAACTGTTTCCATGTGATGTCGCTGATTAGATTTAATCTTTATCATATTAGCGAGAGTATGTAATCTATATAATAAATGTACACTTTTCACAAACAACAACAGAAAAAAAAATTCATTTATAGACTTTCGTGAATTATTAATTTTAGTTCGAATAAAAGAACGTGACAAAAGGATATCAGTTCTCCTTGACATTAATGCCACTACATTTTAACATTTAAATATTATATGACGAAAAACCTAACGGACAAAAGTTAAGATGATAATTCTCACTGTGGTCGTTATGTAGGCGTAATGGCAAGCCTAAAACCAACAAATAATAGTTGTTTGTTTTGTTCTTGACTTTCGCACAAAGCTACTCGAGGGCTATCTGCGCTAGCCATCCTCAATTCAGTAGTGTACGACTAGAGAGAAGGCAGCTAGTTATCACCACCCACCGCCAACTCTTGGGCTACTCTTTTATCAACGAATAGTGGGATTGACCATCACATTATAACGCCCCCACGGCTGAAAGGGCGTGCATATTTGGTAAGACCGGGATTCGAACCTGTGACCCTCGGATCACGAGTCGAACGTCTTAACCAACCTGGTCATGCCGGGCCACAACAAATAATGAAACAATTCAAACAATACGTGTACCATCCTTTAATTAAATTAAAATGTTATCTATCTGTTTGGGAACAATCGTGGCGTGAAAGTAAGAATTTCTAACAATCAAAATATTTTAACTTTGTTCACATCCATGGAATTCGTTGTCATTTTGTATCTCTAGATCGATGTTTAACTACAATTACATCTCGACCCTACTTTTAAGCCTCGTCATTCTAAGTATCCCCGATAATTTGAGTACAGCTGGTTCTCAGCACGAGATTTCCAGGTATTTATAACTTCCAACTGGTTCTCAGTACGAAATTTCCGTGTATTTGTAATTTTTCACTAGTTCTAAGCATAAGATTTCCATGTATTTGTAACTTCAAACTGATTCTCAGTACGAAATTTCCATGTATTAATAATTTCCAAATGGTTCTCAGCACAAGTTTTCAATTTGTAGTAATCCGGGTTAAGTAATAAAATATTTAGTAAGGCTTGTAAATAAAAGACGGTAAAAATCACTAGGGTTAAATGTCAGGCTCGTTGGACTTGAGGATCACTTCAATGGAAGACATTTTAGAAAGTTTGATTTACATTTAAATAGAGAAGGTGCTGGCTTGCTTGCTAGGGTTATAAAATCAGCTGTAAGAGAAGTTTTAAACTAGGAATAAAGAGAATAGATGGCCCCCAAAAAAAACAGAATAAGAGGCAGATCAGTTTAGTATAGGAAGTGATCACAAGGGTAGGCTTAACTGTTACTATTGTAATGCTAGAAACAAGTAGTGATCACAAGGGTAGGCTTAACTGTTACTATTTATTGCTAGAAACAAGAAGTGATCACAAGGGTAGGCTTAACTGTTACTATTGTAATGCTAGAAACAAGTAGTGATCACAAGGGTAGGCTTAACTGTTACTATTGTAATGCTAGAAACAAGAAGTGATCACAAGGTTAGGCTTAACTGTTACTATTGTAATGCTAGAAACAAGACGTGATCACAAGGGTAGGCTTAACTGTTACTATTGTAATGCTAGAAACAAGAAGTGATCACAAGAGTAGGCTTAACTGTTACTATTGTAATGCTAAAAACAAGAAGTGATCACAAGGGTAGGCTTAACTGTTACTATTGTAATGCTAGAAACAAGAAGTGATCACAAGGTTAGGCTTAACTGTTACTATTGTAATGCTAGAAACAAGAAGTGATCACAAGGGTAGGCTTAACTGTTACTATTGTAATGCTAGAAACAAGAAGTGATCACAAGAGTAGGCTTAACTGTTACTATTGTAATGCTAAAAACAAGAAGTGATCACAAGGATAGGCTTAACTGTTACTATTGTAACGCTAGAAACAAGAAGTGATAACAAGGATAGGCTTAACTGTTACTATTGTAACGCTAGAAACAAGAAGTGATCACAAGGATAGGCTTAACTGTTACTATTGTAATGCTAGAAACAAAAAGTGATCACAAGGGTAGGCTTAACTGTTACTATTGTAATGCTAGAAACAAGAAGTGATCACAAGGGTAGGCTTAACTGTTACTATTGTAGTGCTAGAAACTTGAAGCGATCACAAGGGTAGGCTTAACTGTTACTATTGTAATGCTAGAAACAAGTAGTGATCACAAGGGTAGGCTTAACTGTTACTATTGTAATGCTAGAAACAAGAAGTGATCACAAGGGTAGGCTTAACTGTTACTATTGTAATGCTAGAAACAAGAAGTGATCACAAGGGTAGGCTTAACTGTTACTATTGTAATGCTAGAAACAAAGGGATGAGGGATATTGATATAATGGGAATAACTGGACCATGGTTAAATATTGTTATTATTTGTATATTAAAATATATTTGTATTAACAAAGAAAACAGGCAAGTATTATATATTGATAAAATAACGACAATCGGCTATCATGTAAATTTGCATAACAGTTCAACTCAGTATCAGGCTATTTGAAATTGTAATATCCAATGATAATTAAATATAGATTATTTAAATTGTATTCGATAATGAGAAAATCTCGCCTTACAAATCTTTAGACGTTCTTTTAAATGGATACTGCTTATCTAGTTAAGGGCAATGGTGTAGATTTGTTATATCTGGGTTTACAGAAAGCATTTGAAAGGTTCCACATAAAAGGCTTGTAGAAACTATTTCAAATGATATGGAGAATAGATTGGTAAATTTGATAGAAGAGTTGATGAATGGAAGAATGCAGAGGGTTGTTATAAATAGAGTTCAGTGAAACTGGATTTACGTTTCAAGTGGGATAACTTTGGGTCCAGTTTTAGGACCTGTGCTCGTTTTGATTCACGTCATTGGCCTAGATGAAGAAATGGTTAATAAATGAATTATATTTGATGATGATGAAGGTACTGGGTGTGGCTGGGTCTGAAGATGCTGCTGCTGAGTTACACATGGATTTCGATCATTTGGTGAGTTGGGCAAATAAATGGCAGATGGGTTTTAGGGTCACATAGGCTATTGTAATACAGTACTACTAGGGTAACATAGGCTACTGTAATACAGTACTACTAAGGTCACATAGGCTACTGTAATACAGTACTACTAGGGTCACGTAGGCTACTGTAATACAGTACTACTAAGGTCACATAGGCTATTGTAATACAGTACTACTAAGGTCACATAGACTATTGTAATACAGTACTACTAGGGTCACATAGGCTAATGTAATACAGTACTACTAGGGTCACATAGGCTATTGTAATACAGTACTACTAGGGTCACATAGGCTAATGTAATACAGTACTACTAGGGTCACATAGACTATTGTAATACAGTACTACTAAGGTCACATAGGCTACTGTAATACAGTACTACTAGTGTCACATAGGCTAATGTAATACAGTACTACTAGGGTCACATAGGCTAATGTAATACAGTACTACTAGGGTCACATACGCTATTGTAATACAGTACTACTAGGGTCACATAGGCTAATGTAATACAGTACTACTAGTGTCACATAGGCTAATGTAATACAGTAACACAAGTATCACAAAGGATGGCGTTGTTTGCTACAAATTACAATAAACTCATTTCGTGTTTAATGTCAGATTTTTTTACGATCAAACATGTAATATTAGCAAGGATACATTTTAACTTTTATTCCAGCCAATAGAAACACTTCATTTTCAGTCTAACTATTATCTTCACGTGTCATAATAAGCCGGACAGTTTATTATCTTCACGTGTCATAATAAGCTGGACATTATTGTCGATTACAGTAACATCAAAATTTATACTTTTACTAAGTCTGCTCAAGCACGCGATTTTAAAATCATGTCACATATCACCATCCTCGAGCTGTATGTACGGTTAAACAGAAACACTAATTCCATCTACAAATGTTCAAACTTTCTGGGGTTATTAAACTTTCAGAGTAGAAACTCGATATTTACCGGATCCTAATAATACAGACATAACCTTCCTCCCCTCCAGTTAATAGTGCTACAGCCTCTAAATTTCCAGTAGTAGTCAAACAAAAAGCAAGATTATTTTAACGTTAAGCATTCTTTGAAACTAAGAACGCAAGATCAGTGAAAACCACACTTGTACATTATTATCCCGGTAACTACAAACCAAGTACGTTCCTTCTCTGAAAGCCTGCCATATTACAACAGTTTCACACCACTATCTGATTTTCCTCAATAATTATTAACAACAAATAATGATAACGTTAATAAATACTACGGTCCTAAGTTATCTTTATGATGTAATATGCTAATATAAATAGAGGATTAACCACTTCATATTCCACCTGGTCTATACAGCTCTGATATTTGATGAAAGGTCATACGGGCACTGAATATAGAAGTTCTAATTAATAACTGCTACTAGCTTCAGGAGAAAACGAATAAGAAAATTACTTTATATAATTTAGTGTCGTGGAGCCGATAATAAGTCTCAAGTTATTACAACAAACATTCTGCCCTTCTGGACGTTTTGAACCAAAAACATTCATGTTTAAACTTCACTTAAGAAACAGCGAAACGTACAGAAATAAAGAAGTTTTAGTTGTCACTCCCGATATACCAACCTTGGACTTGTCAGAGCAAAACACACCCACCCCGGTAACTACTGAAAAGAATGGGTGGATTTTTTATTCATTTTTAATGGACAGTTACAAGAAAATAAAAAAAAAATATCTGTAACTAGAAACAGAACAAGAAATACAAAGTGAACAAAGGATCCGAGCACGATTATTTGTATCATTCGTTTGTGCTGACGTGCAACAAGAACAAAGTGTCTTACTCGCGAAATGTCTTTTGAAGAAACACTTTCTGTAATAATTGATACAACGCCATCTATACTATTTATAGTTCAATTCTTTATTCACTATTACCGCGCACCCACAACGTCTTCTGCCGACAACGGGACACGAATCACAAACTCTCAGACTCACGAACCAAAAAGCGTCGCCCAACCTTTTTTCTTTCCCACGGTAACGACAACATGGAGAGTATGTTTTTTGTTGGTTTTTTTTATCGGTTTTGTAGAATGTTTTACTGGTTGTTGAAAGCAAACCGTAAGTCTTCAAGTTCGATACATAAAGAAAAGAATTTAAGTAATTATATATAAATATAATTATATTTATAATTTATAATTATATAACTGTATCTAAAGACACGGTTATATATAAATATAATTACACGGCCTGAAATAAGAGTAGACCCTGTCGTACAACTCTAGAAGCCGGGTTCGAATCAGTACTTTGAGCTGTGAGTTTGTTATTATATTGACAGTGTGGACTATTAGAGTTAGGTTGATATCGACGGTTGTCTTCCCTCTTTAGTTAGTTGTTCAAAATCAGTAGAGTGGCCAAAAACAAAAAAAAAATCAAATAATTAATGACTAACAAGTAAAACAGATAAGAGAAGAAACAACATGTAAAACAAACGTATACATTTATGGACATTAAAAAGATATAGATAAAGCCACGTGCTTATGGTTCAAGGGTTTTATTCGTCCTTCGGACTGTACCATCTGCTCCAAAGAGGGAACAAACAGAAAGATAAGTGAGGGCAGCTCGAACTAGAAACCCGCGATCTGTGAACCAAGGATCTAGAGGTGTATTAATAGTTTTATAGATTTATCTAATAAAGACCAGATAGAAGAAAAACTAGTAAACTTACAGATGTAAATTCCCGACTTAAGTTCATTTTTAAACAACTATAGATGCATTTTCACCACATGATATCCAGGATTAATCCAAGGAAAATATTTTCCCATGATCCTCAAGCCCGGCATGGCCAAGTGGTTAAGGTGCTCGATTCGTAATCTGAGGGTCGAGGGTTTGAAATTCCGTCGTACCAAACATGCTCACCCTTTCAGCCGTAGGGGACTTATAATGAGACGGTCAATCCCACTATACGTTGGCAAAAGAGTAGCCCAAGAGTTGGCGGTGATAACTAGCTGTCTTCCCTCTAGTCTTGCACTACTAAATTAGAGACTGCTAGCGCAGATAGCCCTCGTGTAGCTTTGCACGAAATTCCAAACAAACCCACGGTCCTCTGGCTGTAGATTTGTAGAATGAATCGTCAATGAAACTCAACTGTCAGTTTTGTAGAAGAAATCGTCAATGAAACTCAACTGTTAGTTTTGTAGACTGAAACTCAACTGTTTAACACACTTTGTGTACATTCATAAACTACCTTCCGTGAATTAGTTATACGTTACATTGTTTACCAGTTTCATTAACTTAGTAAATATAACACGTTCTTTCTGATAAACCAATCATTTCTTTCACTAGCATTTGTACAGATCTTTTTACTGAATCAAATTTGTGTAAGGGAACACCCAGAACACTGTCCCCAGCTTGTGGAATATCCCCTCGACATTCAAAACTTTGACTTCAAATAAAGAGATATAATGTTTTACATATCTCAGTTTTCTTCATATCAGGATATCAACTGACTGTCATTACCGAAGTTTACGTATTACTGTTTAATACCTACTGGACATTCTCATATATGAAAATAAAAATATTAATCTTTTCAACTGTCAGTGAATTTTAGGTTTAAAGGATGAAAGCAATTGACCTTTAGGTTTAAGGGTTGAAAGCAATTGATCTTTAGGTTTAAAGGTTGAAAGCAATTGACCTTTCAGATATTATTAATTATAAGAACATCTGAAACGTAACTCGTTTAGTGGAGCCGTCGTCACAGTCTATCGTGATAAAACATGATAAAATTCCTTATCACTTAAACATTCACAAGAAAACCCGAATACATCATTGCTTGACAATACATTGGGTTTTATCACGAGAAATTTCGCACAATATTTCCAGGTCGTTAAGCTAGGATATCGGCCGTCTTCATAGAGAATCCAAAGACACTAAACCAATTTGTCTTCATAGATAATCCAAAGACAATAAACCAATTTGTCTTCATAGATAATCCAAAGACACTAAACCAATTTGTCTTCATAGATAATCCAAAGACACTAAACCAATTTGTCTTCACAGATAATCCAAAGACACTAAACCAATTTGTCTTCATAGATAATCCAAAGACACTAAACCAATTTGTCTTCATAGAGAATCCAAAGACACTAAACCAATTTGTCTTCATAGAGAATCCAAAGACACTAAACCAATTTGTCTTCACAGATAATCCAAAGACACTAAACCAATTTGTCTTCATAGATAATCCAAAGACACTAAACCAATTTGTCTTCATAGAGAATCCAAAGACACTAAACCAATTTGTCTTCATAGATAATCCAAAGACACTAAACCAATTTGTCTTCACAGATAATCCAAAGACACTAAACCAATTTGTCTTCATAGATAATCCAAAGACACTAAACCAATTTGTCTTCATAGAGAATCCAAAGACACTAAACCAATTTGTCTTCATAGAGAATCCAAAGACACTAAACCAATTTGTCTTCATAGATAATCCAAAGACACTAAACCAATTTGTCTTCACAGATAATCCAAAGACAACAAACCAATTTGTCTTCATAGAGAATCCAAAGACACTAAACCAATTTGTCTTCACAGATAATCCAAAGACAATAAACCAATTTGTCTTCATAGAGAATCCAAAGACACTAAACCAATTTGTCTTCACAGATAATCCAAAGACAATAAACCAATTTGTCTTCATAGATAATCCAAAGACATTACACCAATTACGCTGTCGGTATTTGTTTGAAAACAATGTTCTGATCTTCTAGCCGTCGATATCAGTATCAAATTTAGCTACAACAACTACATTAATGTACAACTACGACACTGAAATATAACTGAAAAATCACATTATAACTACCAAATAAACTACAGTTACAGAACTTAAATTATGACCATATAATTAATTTACAAACTAGTAATGAGTTAAAACTAACCAGTTAAACTGCAAATTTTAGCTCAGAATACGAAAATAAGAATTATTTATGCCTTATTAGACTGAATTACAATAATACAAACAACGTTGCACTGGCTACCTTAATTGTTTGTTTGTTTTTAATTTCGTAATGTACTGTTAACAAGTCTTAAAGTTAACTAGAGTGTAATGTACTGTTAACAAGTCTTATAGTAAACTAGAGTGTAATGTACTGTTAACAAGTCTTAAAGTTAACTAGAGTGTAATGTACTGTTAACAAGTCTTATAGTTAACTAGAGTGTAATGTACTGTTAACAAGTCTTAAAGTTAACTAGAGTGTAATGTACTGTTAACAAGTCTTATAGTTAACTAGAGTGTAATGTACTGTTCACAAGTCTTATAGTTAATTAAAGTGTAATGTACTGTTCACAAGTCTTATAGTTAATTAGAGTGTAATGTACTGTACACAAGTCTTATAGTTAACTAGAGTGTAATGTACTGTTCACAAGTCTTATAGTTAACTAGAGTGTAATGTACTGTACACAAGTCTTATAGTTAACTAGAGTGTAATGTACTGTTCACAAGTCTTATAGTTAACTAGAGTGTAATGTACTGTACACAAGTCTTAGAGTTAACTAGAGTGTAATGTACTGTTCACAAGTCTTATAGTTAACTAGAGTGTAATGTACTGTACACAAGTCTTATAGTTAACTAGAGTGTAATGTACTGTTCACAAGTGTTATAGTTAACTAGAGTGTAATGTACTGTTCACAAGTCTTATAGTTAACTAGAGTGTAATGTACTGTTCACAAGTCTTATAGTTAACTAGAGTGTAATGTACTGTACACAAGTCTTATAGTTAACTAGAGTGTAATGTACTGTTCACAAGTCTTATAGTTAACTAGAGTGTAATGTACTGTACACAAGTCTTAGAGTTAACTAGAGTGTAATGTACTGTTCACAAGTCTTATAGTTAACTAGAGTGTAATGTACTGTTCACAAGTCTTAGAGTTAACTAGAGTGTAATGTACTGTTCACAAGTGTTATAGTTAACTAGAGTGTAATGTACTGTACACAAGTCTTATAGTTAACTAGAGTGTAATGTACTGTACACAAGTCTTATAGTTAACTAGAGTGTAATGTACTGTACACAAGTCTTATAGTTAACTAGAGTGTAATGTACTGTTCACAAGTCTTAGAGTTAACTAGAGTGTAATGTACTGTTCACAAGTGTTATAGTTAACTAGAGTGTAATGTACTGTACACAAGTCTTATAGTTAACTAGAGTGTAATGTACTGTACACAAGTCTTATAGTTAACTAGAGTGTAATGAACTGTACACAAGTCTTATAGTTAACTAGAGTGTAATGTAATGTACACAAGTCTTATAGTTAATTAAAGTGTAATGTACTGTTCACAAGTCTTATAGTTAACTAGAGTGTAATGTACTGTTCACAAGTCTTATAGTTAATTAAAGTGTAATGTACTGTTCACAAGTCTTATAGTTAACTAGAGTGTAATGTACTGTTCACAAATCTTATAGTTAACTAGAGTGTAATGTAATGTATACAAGTCTTATAGTTAATTAAAGTGTAATGTACTGTTCACAAGTCTTATAGTTAACTAGAGTGTAATGTACTGTTCACAAGTCTTATAGTTAACTAGAGTGTAATGTACTGTTCACAAGTCTTATAGTTAACTAGAGTGTAATGTACTGTTCACAAGTCTTATAGTTAACTAGAGTGTAATGTAATGTACACAAGTCTTATAGTTAACTAGAGTGTAATGTCCTGTACACAAATGTTATAGTTAACTAGAGTGTGATGTACTGTACACAAGTCTTAGAGTTAACTAGAGTGTGATGTACTGTTCACAATTCTTATAGTTAACTAGAGTGTAATGTACTGTTCAGAAGTCTTATAGTTAACTAGAGTGTAATGTACTGTACACAAGTCTTATAGTTAACTAGAGTGTAATGTACTGTTCACAAGTCTTATAGTTAACTAGAGTGTAATGTCCTGTTCACAAGTCTTAGAGTTAACTAGAGTGTGATGTACTGTTCACAATTTTATAGTTAACTAGAGTGTAATGTACTGTTCACAAGTCGTATAGTTAACTAGAGTGTAATGTACTGTACACAAGTCTTATAGTTAACTAGAGTGTAATGTACTGTTCACAAGTCTTATAGTTAACTAGAGTGTCATGTACTGTACACAAGTCTTATAGTTAACTAGAGTGTAATGTACTGTTCACAAGTCTTATAGTTAACTAGAGTGTCATGTACTGTTCACAAGTCTTATAGTTAACTAGGGTGTAATGTACTGTTCACGAGTGTTATAGTTAACTAGAGTGTAATGTACTGTTCACAAGTGTTATAGTTAACTAGAGTGTAATGTACTGTTCACAAGTCTTATAGTTAACTAGAGTGTAATGTACTGTACACAAGTCTTATAGTTAACTAGAGTGTAATGTACTGTTCACGAGTGTTATAGTTAACTAGAGTGTAATGTACTGTTCACAAGTCTTATAGTTAACTAGAGTGTAATGTACTGTACACAAGTCTTATAGTTAACTAGAGTGTAATGTACTGTTCACAAGTCTTATAGTTAACTAGAGTGTCATGTACTGTTCACAAGTCTTATAGTTAACTAGAGTGTAATGTACTGTTCACAAGTCTTATAGTTAACTAGAGTGTCATGTACTGTTCACAAGTCTTATAGTTAACTAGGGTGTAATGTACTGTTCACGAGTGTTATAGTTAACTAGAGTGTAATGTCCTGTACACAAGTCTTATAGTTAACTAGAGTGTAATGTACTGTTCACGAGTGTTATAGTTAACTAGAGTGTAATGTACTGTACACAAGTCTTATAGTTAACTAGAGTGTAATGTACTGTTCACAAGTCTTATAGTTAACTAGAGTGTCATGTACTGTTCACAAGTGTTATAGTTAACTAGAGTGTAATGTACTGTTCACAAGTCTTATAGTTAACTAGAGTGTAATGTACTGTTTACAAGTCTTATAGTTAACTAGAGTGTAATGTACTGTTCACAAGTCTTATAGTTTACTCGAGTGTAATGTACTGTACACAAGAGTTATAGTTAACTAGAGTGTAATGTACTGTTCACAAGTGTTATAGTTAACTAGAATGTGATGTACTGTTCACAAGTTTTATAGTTAACTAGAATGTGATGTACTGTTCACAAGTCTTATATTTAACTTGAGTGTAATGTACTGTTCACAAGTCTTATAGTTAATTAAAGTGTAATGTACTGTTCACAAGTCTTATAGTTAACTAGAGTGTAATGTACTGTTCACAAGTCTTATAGTTAACTAGAGTGTAATGTAATGTACACAAGTCTTATAGTTAATTAAAGTGTAATGTACTGTTCACAACTCTTATAGTTAACTAGAGTGTAATGTACTGTTCACAAGTCTTATAGTTAACTAGAGTGTAATGTACTGTTCACAAGTCTTATAGTTAACTGGAGTGTAATGTACTGTACACGAGTCTTATAGTTAACTAGAGTGTAATGTACTGTTCACGAGTGTTATAGTTAACTAGAGTGTAATGTACTGTTCACAAGTCTTATAGTTAACTAGAGTGTAATGTACTGTACACAAGTCTTATAGTTAACTAGAGTGTAATGTACTGTTCACAAGTCTTATAGTTAACTAGAGTGTCATGTACTGTACACAAGTCTTATAGTTAACTAGAGTGTAATGTACTGTTCACAAGTCTTATAGTTAACTAGAGTGTCATGTACTGTTCACAAGTCTTATAGTTAACTAGAGTGTAATGTCCTGTACACAAATGTTATAGTTAACTAGAGTGTGATGTACTGTACACAAGTCTTAGAGTTAACTAGAGTGTGATGTACTGTTCACAATTCTTATAGTTAACTAGAGTGTAATGTACTGTTCAGAAGTCTTATAGTTAACTAGAGTGTAATGTACTGTACACAAGTCTTATAGTTAACTAGAGTGTAATGTACTGTTCACAAGTCTTATAGTTAACTAGAGTGTAATGTCCTGTTCACAAGTCTTAGAGTTAACTAGAGTGTGATGTACTGTTCACAAGTCTTATAGTTAACTAGAGTGTAATGTACTGTTCACAAGTCGTATAGTTAACTAGAGTGTAATGTACTGTACACAAGTCTTATAGTTAACTAGAGTGTAATGTACTGTTCACAAGTCTTATAGTTAACTAGAGTGTCATGTACTGTACACAAGTCTTATAGTTAACTAGAGTGTAATGTACTGTTCACAAGTCTTATAGTTAACTAGAGTGTCATGTACTGTTCACAAGTCTTATAGTTAACTAGAGTGTAATGTACTGTTCACGAGTGTTATAGTTAACTAGAGTGTAATGTACTGTTCACAAGTGTTATAGTTAACTAGAGTGTAATGTACTGTTCACAAGTCTTATAGTTAACTGGAGTGTAATGTACTGTACACAAGTCTTATAGTTAACTAGAGTGTGATGTACTGTTCACGAGTGTTATAGTTAACTAGAGTGTAATGTACTGTTCACAAGTCTTATAGTTAACTAGAGTGTAATGTACTGTACACAAGTCTTATAGTTAACTAGAGTGTAATGTACTGTTCACAAGTCTTATAGTTAACTAGAGTGTCATGTACTGTTCACAAGTCTTATAGTTAACTAGAGTGTAATGTACTGTTCACAAGTCTTATAGTTAACTAGAGTGTCATGTACTGTTCACAAGTCTTATAGTTAACTAGGGTGTAATGTACTGTTCACGAGTGTTATAGTTAACTAGAGTGTAATGTCCTGTACACAAGTCTTATAGTTAACTAGAGTGTAATGTACTGTTCACGAGTGTTATAGTTAACTAGAGTGTAATGTACTGTACACAAGTCTTACAGTTAACTAGAGTGTAATGTACTGTTTACAAGTCTTATAGTTAACTAGAGTGTAATGTACTGTTCACAAGTCTTATAGTTTACTCGAGTGTAATGTACTGTACACAAGAGTTATAGTTAACTAGAGTGTAATGTACTGTTCACAAGTGTTATAGTTAACTAGAATGTGATGTACTGTTCACAAGTTTTATAGTTAACTAGAATGTGATGTACTGTTCACAAGTCTTATATTTAACTTGAGTGTAATGTACTGTTCACAAGTCTTATAGTTAATTAAAGTGTAATGTACTGTTCACAAGTCTTATAGTTAACTAGAGTGTAATGTACTGTTCACAAGTCTTATAGTTAACTAGAGTGTAATGTAATGTACACAAGTCTTATAGTTAATTAAAGTGTAATGTACTGTTCACAACTCTTATAGTTAACTAGAGTGTAATGTACTGTTCACAAGTCTTATAGTTAACTAGAGTGTAATGTACTGTTCACAAGTCTTATAGTTAACTGGAGTGTAATGTACTGTACACGAGTCTTATAGTTAACTAGAGTGTAATGTACTGTTCACGAGTGTTATAGTTAACTAGAGTGTAATGTACTGTTCACAAGTCTTATAGTTAACTAGAGTGTAATGTACTGTACACAAGTCTTATAGTTAACTAGAGTGTAATGTACTGTTCACAAGTCTTATAGTTAACTAGAGTGTCATGTACTGTACACAAGTCTTATAGTTAACTAGAGTGTAATGTACTGTTCACAAGTCTTATAGTTAACTAGAGTGTCATGTACTGTTCACAAGTCTTATAGTTAACTAGAGTGTAATGTCCTGTACACAAATGTTATAGTTAACTAGAGTGTGATGTACTGTACACAAGTCTTAGAGTTAACTAGAGTGTGATGTACTGTTCACAATTCTTATAGTTAACTAGAGTGTAATGTACTGTTCAGAAGTCTTATAGTTAACTAGAGTGTAATGTACTGTACACAAGTCTTATAGTTAACTAGAGTGTAATGTACTGTTCACAAGTCTTATAGTTAACTAGAGTGTAATGTCCTGTTCACAAGTCTTAGAGTTAACTAGAGTGTGATGTACTGTTCACAATTCTTATAGTTAACTAGAGTGTAATGTACTGTTCACAAGTCGTATAGTTAACTAGAGTGTAATGTACTGTACACAAGTCTTATAGTTAACTAGAGTGTAATGTACTGTTCACAAGTCTTATAGTTAACTAGAGTGTCATGTACTGTACACAAGTCTTATAGTTAACTAGAGTGTAATGTACTGTTCACAAGTCTTATAGTTAACTAGAGTGTCATGTACTGTTCACAAGTCTTATAGTTAACTAGGGTGTAATGTACTGTTCACGAGTGTTATAGTTAACTAGAGTGTAATGTACTGTTCACAAGTGTTATAGTTAACTAGAGTGTAATGTACTGTTCACAAGTCTTATAGTTAACTGGAGTGTAATGTACTGTACACAAGTCTTATAGTTAACTAGAGTGTAATGTACTGTTCACGAGTGTTATAGTTAACTAGAGTGTAATGTACTGTTCACAAGTCTTATAGTTAACTAGAGTGTAATGTACTGTACACAAGTCTTATAGTTAACTAGAGTGTAATGTACTGTTCACAAGTCTTATAGTTAACTAGAGTGTCATGTACTGTTCACAAGTCTTATAGTTAACTAGAGTGTAATGTACTGTTCACAAGTCTTATAGTTAACTAGAGTGTCATGTACTGTTCACAAGTCTTATAGTTAACTAGGGTGTAATGTACTGTTCACGAGTGTTATAGTTAACTAGAGTGTAATGTCCTGTACACAAGTCTTATAGTTAACTAGAGTGTAATGTACTGTTCACGAGTGTTATAGTTAACTAGAGTGTAATGTACTGTACACAAGTCTTACAGTTAACTAGAGTGTAATGTACTGTTCACAAGTCTTATAGTTAACTAGAGTGTCATGTACTGTTCACAAGTGTTATAGTTAACTAGAGTGTAATGTACTGTTCACAAGTCTTATAGTTAACTAGAGTGTAATGTACTGTTTACAAGTCTTATAGTTAACTAGAGTGTAATGTACTGTTCACAAGTCTTATAGTTTACTCGAGTGTAATGTACTGTACACAAGAGTTATAGTTAACTAGAGTGTAATGTACTGTTCACAAGTGTTATAGTTAACTAGAATGTGATGTACTGTTCACAAGTTTTATAGTTAACTAGAATGTGATGTACTGTTCACAAGTCTTATATTTAACTTGAGTGTAATGTACTGTTCACAAGTCTTATAGTTAATTAAAGTGTAATGTACTGTTCACAAGTCTTATAGTTAACTAGAGTGTAATGTACTGTTCACAAGTCTTATAGTTAACTAGAGTGTAATGTAATGTACACAAGTCTTATAGTTAATTAAAGTGTAATGTACTGTTCACAACTCTTATAGTTAACTAGAGTGTAATGTACTGTTCACAAGTCTTATAGTTAACTAGAGTGTAATGTACTGTTCACAAGTCTTATAGTTAACTGGAGTGTAATGTACTGTACACGAGTCTTATAGTTAACTAGAGTGTAATGTACTGTTCACGAGTGTTATAGTTAACTAGAGTGTAATGTACTGTTCACAAGTCTTATAGTTAACTAGAGTGTAATGTACTGTACACAAGTCTTATAGTTAACTAGAGTGTAATGTACTGTTCACGAGTGTTATAGTTAACTAGAGTGTAATGTACTGTTCACAAGTCTTATAGTTAACTAGAGTGTAATGTACTGTACACAAGTCTTATAGTTAACTAGAGTGTAATGTACTGTTCACAACTCTTATAGTTAAATAGAGTGTAATGTACTGTTCACAAGTCTTATTGTTAACTAGAGTGTAATGTACTGTACACAAGTCTTATAGTTAACTAGAGTGTAATGTACTGTTCACAAGTCTTATAGTTAACTAGAGTGTAATGTACTGTTCACAAGTCTTATAGTTAACTAGAGTGTAATGTACTGTACACAAGTCTTAGAGTTAACTAGAGTGTAATGTACTGTTCACAAGTCTTATAGTTAACTAGAGTGTGATGTACTGTTCACAAGTCTTATAGTTAACTAGAGTGTAATGTACTGTACACAAGTCTTATAGTTAAATAGAGTGTAAGGCTCTTGAAACAAGTCTCACTGTTAATTAGAGTGTAATACACACTCGAAAATAGTCTAAAAGTTATCTAGAGTGTGTTGTACTTAGGGTCTTACAGTTATCTAGAGTGTGTTCTACTTCGGGTCTTACAGTTATCTAGAGTGTGTTCTACTTCGGGTCTTACAGTTATCTTGAGTATGTTCTACTTAGGGTCTTACAGTTATCTAGAGTGTGTCTCACTTAGGGTCTTACAATTATCTAGAGTGTGTTGTACTTAGGGTCTTACAGTTATCTAGAGTGTGTTCTACTTAGGGTCTTACAGTTATCTAGAGTGTGTTCTACTTAGGGTCTTACAGTTATCTAGAGTGTGTTGTACTTAGGGTCTTACAGTTATCTAGAGTGTGTTCTACTTAGGGTCTTACAGTTATCTAGAGTGTGTTGTACTTAGGGTCTTACAGTTGTCTAGAGTGTGTCCCACTTAGGGTCTTACAGTTATCTAGAGTGTGTTGTACTTAGGGTCTTACAGTTATCTAGAGTGTGTTCTACTTCGGGTCTTACAGTTATCTAGAGTGTGTTCTACTTAGGGTCTTACAGTTATCTAGAGTGTGTTCTACTTCGGGTCTTACAGTTATCTTGAGTATGTTCTACTTAGGGTCTTACAGTTATCTAGAGTGTGTTGTACTTAGGGTCTTACAGTTATCCAGAGTGTGTTCTACTTAGGGTCTTACAGTTATCCAGAGTGTGTTCCACTTCGGGTCTTACAGTTATCTTGAGTATGTCTCCACTTAGGGTCTTACAGTTATCCAGAGTGTGTCTCACTCGGGTCTTACAGTTATCTTGAGTATGTTCACTTAGGGTCTTACAGTTATCTAGAGTGTGTCTCTACTCGGGTCTTACAGTTATCTAGAGTGTGTTGTACTTAGGGTCTTACAGTTATCTTGAGTATGTTCTACTTAGGGTCTTACAGTTATCTAGAGTATGTTCTACTTAGGGTCTTACAGTTATCTAGAGTGTGTTCTACTTAGGGTCTTACAGTTATCTAGAGTGTGTTCTACTTAGGGTCTTACAGTTATCTTGAGTATGTTCTACTTAGGGTCTTACAGTTATCTAGAGTGTGTTCTACTTAGGGGCTTACAGTTATCTAGAGTGTGTTCTACTTAGGGTCTTACAGTTATCTAGAGTGTGTTCTACTTGGGGTCTTACAGTTATCTAGAGTGTGTTCTACTTCGGGTCTTACAGTTATCTAGAGTATGTTCTACTTCGGGTCTTACAGTTATCTAGAGTGTGTATTATTTTAGTAACTCTAACCCTAATGTATCTTGCATGACCAACAAGTTACTGGTTTTTTCAGATTACATTTCATCTTTTCAAATTAGAAATTTTAAAGTCTAAACAACATCTCGTTCTCTAATGATGTCATAGTTTTAAACACTACAACGTCAGTTCCTGAGCACGTGGGAAGAACTGATGTGAATTTCATGGCTGCTGTCATTGTTTATTAGCCCTCTTGTTTTCTTGATGTGTGACCGATGTAAGAGCTCTCATACGTCGACCAAAGAAGTTCATAAACTACACAACTAAGTTGATTGCTAACCCTACCTTTAAATTGGAATCGATTATTTAGTGTCGTGGAAGACCTGAACATACATTATAATTATACGAAAAAGCTGAAAACATTTTAAATTTTAATGACGTCTTTATGACTAGGATTTGAGCATTCTTTAGTTGGGAGTTCAACAACCCTCCCAATGAACAGCTCATTTTCGAAAGTGATTTCAATCTATTTCATCTTACAAGACTGGCACAGAAATATTGCTAACCCTACGAGACATTTAATTGGATTTGTTTTTTTCACATGACGTAACTCCCAGCTTTCAAAGAGCAAGTCTAGTTTGGTATAGTTGGGTTTGTGATCAATTCTGATGTCAGTAACTCTATGAATTAAACAAAATTTCTCGACACGAGTTTGTTTGTTTGTTTCTGAATTTCGCGCAAAGCTACACGAGGGCTATCTGCGCTACCCGTCCCTAATTTAGCAGTGTAAGGATAGAGAGAAGGCAGCTCGTCATCACCATCCACCGCCAACTCTTGGGCTACTCTTTTACCAACGAATAATGGGATTGACCACTGCGTTATAACGCCCCCACGGCTGAAAGGGCGAGCAAGTTTAGTGCGACGGGAATTCGAACCCGCGACCCTCAGATTACGCGTCGAACGCCTTAACTCACCAGGCCATGCCGGGCCCACTACAACCAGATGACGTTAAGAGTGTAATAGACTTGTTTAAGTCAGAAAGACAGACCTTTTGACAAATATTGATCAGTAAGGGTTTGTTCATTATATACGACAGACCTTTTGACAAATATTGATCAGTAAGGGTTTGTTCATTATATACGACAGACCTTTTGACAAATATTGATCAGTAAGGGTTTTGTTCATTATGTACAAGGCGCTGTATATTTAATTTATACACAACATGTTGTTTAAACAACATAGTGTGTTTGTGTTTTTCCTTATAGCCATATCAGGCTATCTGCTGAGCCCACCGAGGGGAATCGAACCCCTGATTTTAGCGTTGTAAATCCCTAAACTTACCGCTGCACTAGTGAGGGGCATTTAAACAACATAAACTTATCACTATAAGTTATTTCTTCCTATAGAACCTTCGGTAAAACAAATACACAATATTGTCGGTTTATCTCTACAAATTATTTCTCCTCATAGAACCGTCGCTAAAGCCTCTAATTACAAAAAAAAAATTCATTTTATAGAACCATCGCTAAAGCCTCTAGTTACAAGAATTTCATTTTATAGAACCATCGCTAAAGCCTCTAGTTACAAGAATTTCATTTTATAGAACCGTCGCTAAAGCCTATAGTTACAAGAATTTCATTTTATAGAACCGTCGCTAAAGCCTCTAGTTACAAGAATTTCATTTTGTAGAACAGTCGTTAAAGCCTCTAGTTACAAGAAATTCATTTTACAGAACCATTGCTAAGGCTTCTAGTGAGAAAAAAATTCCCTTTATAGAACAGTCACTAATGATTCTAGTTACAATGATTTCCCTTTATAGAACGGTCATTAAGGCCTCTAGGTACAAGAATTTCATTTTATAAAACCGTCACTGACGCTTTTAGTTTTAAAAAAATTCTTTATAGAACCGTAGCTAAAGATTCTAGATACAAAAATATTCTTTTATAGAACGATTGTTAAATATTCTTTTATAGAACGATTGTTAAATTTTCTTTTATAGAGCAATTGTTAAATTTTCTTTTATAGAACGATTGTTAAATATTCTTTTATAGAACGATTGTTAAATTTTCTTTTATAGAACGATTGTTAAATTTTCTTTTATAGAACGATTGTTAAATATTCTTTTATAGAACGATTGTTAAATTTTCTTTTATAGAACGATTGTTAAATTTTCTTTTATAGAACGATTGTTAAATTTTCTTTTATAGAACGATTGTTAAATATTCTTTTATAGAACGATTGTTAAATTTTCTTTTATAGAACGATTGTTAAATTTTCTTTTATAGAACGATTGTTAAGGCTTTTAATTACAAGTTTCCCTTCATAGAACCGTTGCTAAGGGTTCTAGTTACCAAACATTTCACAACGTGAAGTCTATGTTCAGGGGTATCTCTGCCACACTTCTCACGTGAGTGAACGTAATCTAGACAACGTCTGCAGGGTTGATAATTCTAGATAAATGATTCAGCACAACTCTAAGTATCGTTTCTTGTTTAATAGAAATGAGGTAAAAATATAAATATTCAGAAATAACGATCTTTGTTTGTTACGTTTCCCATACTTTCTGTATAAGGGATTAGACTTATATTTACATGCGATACAATTCTTATATAAATAAACAGAAGGATTACAATCAATGTGTTTCCTACCACAAATTATCATATAATATAGATTTAGGTAAATACCATGATGACTGCACGAGAGAGCTAAAAGCACCACGAGCTAACACACGATATAGCTAGAAACACCAAAGTTAGCAAGTGATTCAGCTAGAAATACCACAAGCTACTATGTGGTAATTAGAAATACCACAAGTTATTCCGTGCTTTAATTACAGTTATCACAACTGGTTAATGCACTGTTATAAACTGATTCAAATCTTAAGCCAAACCCAATGTACTCTACTTTTATAGATCTGCGTGGTTCTTGTGTAACGAAAACTAACAAAGGTTTACAAGAATCGTTTTGTCCACCACTGGAATCACCAGTTCATTATTTCTAACGAAATTAAACTGTCACAAATAACCGACGAGACCTTACTGAACCCAAGTACCCTCAGTGATTCGCTAATTAACCAGGTGGAGGTTTAGCCTCACTTCTAATACCGGAAGGCGGATTACGTCACTACTTTCGTTCTTTTGTGCGACTGTTTCACAAGCACGCGCTAATGGAATCTTCACTGGTCTGTGTTTTTAATCGTTGAAAAGTCCAACTAGGACAGATCTTCTGTTGTTCAATTATCGAATCAAGTTAGTTCAAATTACCACTGCAGTGATATGTTGCTAATTACCATAAACTGCAAAAAATAATAAATTCGTGAGCTTTAAAGTCTAAAACTTGTAACCAGCATCAACTAAGTGAAGATTAAAATACAAGTTAACCTTACTAATCTTATGGCTACACTTATTTCTCCATAACCTAATAGAACATGCGTGACGTTAACTATTCAGAAACTGCGTACAACCACAGAGCTTATTAACTCTTTTAGACCGTACTAATTACATGTAATTTGAGCTCTTCAAATGTGTTAAAAATATAATAATGGTGACGTTATTGTATTAGGTAGTACTGACTTACATCGAGTTTAACGTATGTGTGAGAAGAATTGAGAAAGATCCAACAAAGTAACTTATGTTTTATGACCTAGTTAGCAATGAGGTTGTGTAAGAAACAAATTATACTGAGTAAAACTGAGTTACACTGAAGTCCATTGTGTCTGATGTTGATTAACTATATTACAAATGTTGTTTGACTATTTTATAGAAGTTGTTTAATTATTTTATCGATGTTGTTTAACTAGTTTATAGATGTTGTGTAATTATTTTATAGATGTTGTTTAACTATTTTATAGAAGTTGTTTAACCATTTCATAGATGTTGTTTAACCATTTTATAGATGTCGTTTAACTATTTTATAGAAGTTGTTTAACCATTTTATAGATGTTGTTTAACTATTTTATCGATGTTGTTTAACCATTTTATAGATGTTGTTTAATTATTTTATAGATGTTGTTTAACTATTTTATAGATGTTGTTTAACCATTTTATAGATGTTGTTTAACCATTTTATAGATGTTGTTTAACTATTTTATAGAAGTTGTTTAACCATTTTATAGATGTTGTTTAACCATTTTATAGATGTTGTTTAACTATTATATCGATGTTGTTTAACCATTTTACAAATGTTGTTTAACTATTTTATAGAAGTTGTTTAATTATTTTATCGATGTTGTTTAACTAGTTTATAGATGTTGTGTAATTATTTTATAGATGTTGTTTAACTAGTTTATAGATGTTGTTTAACCATTTTATCGATGTTGTTTAACTATTTTATAGATGTTGTGTAATTATTTTATAGATGTTGTTTAACTAGTTTATAGATGTTGTTTAACCATTTTATCGATGTTGTTTAACTATTTTATAAATGTCGTTTAACTATTTTATAGAAGTTGTTTAGCCATTTCATAGATGTTGTTTAACCATTTTATAGATGTCGTTTAACTATTTTATAGAAGTTGTTTAACCATTTTATAGATGTTAACTATTTTATAGAAGTTGTTTAACCATTTTATAGATGTTGTTTAACCATTTTATCGATGTTGTTTAACCATTTTATAGATGTTGTTTAACTATTTTATAGATGTTGTTTAATTATTTTATAGATGTTGTTTAACTATTTTATAGAAGTTGTTTAACCATTTTATAGATGTTGTTTAACCATTTTATAGATGTTGTTTAACTATTTTATAGAAGTTGTTTAACCATTTTATAAATGTTGTTTAACCATTTAATCGATGTTGTTTAACCATTTTATAGATGTTGTTTAACTATTTTATAGATGTTGTTTAACTATTTTATAGATGTTGTTTAACTAGTTTATAGATGTTGTTTAACCATTTTATAGATGTCGTTTAACTATTTTATAGAAGTTGTTTAACCATTTCATAGATGTTGTTTAACCATTTTATA
The DNA here is from genome assembly GCF_004210375.1 of Tachypleus tridentatus. Lineage (NCBI taxonomy): Eukaryota > Metazoa > Arthropoda > Merostomata > Xiphosura > Limulidae > Tachypleus > Tachypleus tridentatus. The sequence continues at coordinate 45,431,422 of NC_134827.1, read as the reverse complement.
GATGTCGTTTAATTATTTTATCGATGTTGTGTAATTATTTTATAGATGTTGTTTAACTAGTTTATAGATGTTGTTTAACCATTTTATCGATGTTGTTTAACTATTTTATAGATGTTGTGTAATTATTTTATAGATGTTGTTTAACTAGTTTATAGATGTTGTTTAACCATTTTATAGATGTCGTTTAACTATTTTATAGATGTCGTTTAACTATTTTATAGAAGTTGTTTAACCATTTTATAGATGTTGTTTAACCATTTTATAGATGTCGTTTGACTATTTTATAGATGTTGTTTAACTAGTTTATAGATGTTGTTTAACTATTTTAAAAATGTCTAACTATTTTATAGAAGTTCTTTAATTATTTTATAGAAGTTGTTTAATTACTTTATAGATGTTGTTTAACCATTTTATAGATGTTGTTTAACCATTTTATAGATGTCGTTTAACTATTTTATAGAAGTTGTTTAATTATTTTATATATGTTGTTTAACCATTTTATAGATGTTGTTTAACCATTTCATCGATGTTGTTTAACCATTTTATAGATGTTGTTTAACTATTTTATAGATGTTGTGTAATTATTTTATAGATATTGTTTACCTAGTTTATAGATGTTGTTTAACCATTTTATAGATGTTGTTTAACCATTTTATAGATGTCGTTTAACTATTTTATAGATGTCGTTTAACTATTTTATAGAAGTTGTTTAATTATTTTATAGATGTTGTTTAACCATTTTATAGATGTTGTTTAACCATTTTATAGATGTTGTTTAACTATTTTATAGATGTTGTTTAACTATTTTATATATGTCGTTTAACTATTTTATAGAAGTTGTTTAACCATTTTATAGATGTTGTTTAACCATTTTATAGATGTTGTTTAACTATTTTATAGATGTTGTGTAATTATTTTATAGATGTTGATTAACTGGTTTATAGATGTTGTTTAACCATTTTATAGATGTTGTTTAACCGTTTTATAGATGTTGTTTAACCATTTTATAGATGTTGTGTAATTATTTTATAGATGTTGTTTAACTATTTTATAGATGTTGTTTAACCATTTTATAGATGTTGTTTAACCATTTTATCGATGTTGTTTAACCATTTTATAGATGTTGTTTAACTATTTTATAGATGTTGTTTAACCATTTTATAGAAGTTGTTTAACCATTTTATCGATGTTGTTTAACCATTTTATAGATGTTGTTTAACCATTTTATAGATGTCGTTTAACTATTTTATAGAAGTTGTTTAACCATTTTATCGATGTTGTTTACCCATTTTATAGATGTTGTTTAACTATTTTATAGAAGTTGTTTAACCATTTTATAGATGTTGTTTAACCATTTTATAGATGTCGTTTAACTATTTTATAGATGTTGTGTAATTATTTTATAGATGTTGTTTAACTAGTTTATAGATGTTGTGTAATTATTTTATAGATGTTTAACTATTTTATAGATGTTGTTTAACCATTTTATATATGTCGTTTAACTATTTTATAGAAGTTGTTTAACCATTTTATAGATGTTGTTTAACCATTTTATAGATGTTGTTTAACTATTTTATAGATGTTGTGTAATTATTTTATAGATGTTGTTTAACTAGTTTATAGATGTTGTTTAACTATTTTATAGATGTTGTTTAATTATTTTATAGATGTTGTGTAATTATTTTATAGATGTTGTTTTACTATTTTATAGATGTTGTTTAACCATTTTATAGATGTTGTTTAACCATTTTATTGATGTTGTTTAACCATTTTATAGATGTTGTTTAACTATTTTATAGATGTTGTGTAATTATTTTATAGATGTTGTTTAACTGGTTTATAGATGTTGTTTAACCATTTTATAGATGTCGTTTAACTATTTTATAGAAGTTGTTCAACCATTTCATAGATGTTGTTTAACCATTTTATATATGTCGTTTAACTATTTTATAGAAGTTGTTTAACCATTTTATAGATGTTGTTTAACCATTTTATAGATGTTGTTTAACTATTTTATAGATGTTGTGTAATTATTTTATAGATGTTGTTTAACTAGTTTATAAATGTTGGTTAACCATTTTATCGATGTTGTTTAACCATTTTATAGATGTTGTTTAACCATTTTATCGATGTTGTTTAACCATTTTATAGATGTTGTTTAACTATTTTATAGATGTTGTGTAATTATTTTATAGATGTTGTTTAACCATTTTATAGATGTCGTTTAACTATTTTATAGAAGTTGTTTAACCATTTCATAGATGTTGTTTAACCATTTTATAGATGTCGTTTAATTATTTTATCGATGTTGTGTAATTATTTTATAGATGTTGTTTAACTAGTTTATAGATGTTGTTTAACCATTTTATCGATGTTGTTTAACTATTTTATAGATGTTGTGTAATTATTTTATAGATGTTGTTTAACTAGTTTATAGATGTTGTTTAACCATTTTATAGATGTCGTTTAACTATTTTATAGATGTCGTTTAACTATTTTATAGAAGTTGTTTAACCATTTCATAGATGTTGTTTAACCATTTTATAGATGTCGTTTAACTATTTTATCGATGTTGTTTAACTATCTTATAGATGTCGTTTAACTATTTTATAGATGTTGTTTAACCATTTTATAGATGTTGTTTAACTATTTTATAATGTTGTTTAACTATTTTAAAAATGTCTAACTATTTTATAGAAGTTCTTTAATTATTTTATAGAAGTTGTTTAATTACTTTATAGATGTTGTTTAACCATTTTATAGATGTTGTTTAACCATTTTATAGATGTCGTTTAACTATTTTATAGAAGTTGTTTAATTATTTTATATATGTTGTTTAACCATTTTATAGATGTTGTTTAATTATTTTATAGATGTTGTTTAACTAGTTCATAGAAGGAGTTTAACTATTTTATAGATTTTGTTTAATTATTTTATAGATGTTGTTTAATTATTTTATAGATGTTGTTTAATTATTTTATAGAAGTTGTTTAATTATTTTATAAATGTTGTTTAACCATTTTATAGATGTTGTTTAACCATTTTATAGATGTTGTTTAACTATTTTATAGATGTTGTTTAACTATTTTATAGAAGTTGTTTAATTATTTTATAGATGTTGTTTAACCTTATAGAAGTTGTTTAATTATTTTATAGATGTTGTTTAACCATTTTATAGATGTTGTTTATCCATTTTATAGATGTTGTTTAACCATTTTATAGATGTTGTTTAACTATTTTATAGATGTCGTTTAACTATTTTATAGAAGTTGTTTAATTATTTTATAGATGTTGTTTAACCATTTTATAGATGTTGTTTAACCATTTTATCGATGTTGTTTAACCATTTTATAGATGTTGTTTAACTATTTTATAGATGTCGTTTAACTATTTTATAGATGTTTAACTATTTTATAGAAGTTGTTTAATTATTTTATAGAAGTTGTTTAATTATTTCATAGATGTTGTTTAACCATTTTATAGATGTTGTTTAACCATTTTATAGATGTCGTTTAACCATTTTATAGATGTCGTTTAACCATCTTATAGATGTCGTTTAACTATTTTATAGAAGTTGTTTAATTATTTTATAGATGTTGTTTAACTATTTTATAGATGTTGTTTAATTATTTTATAGATGTTGTTTAACCATTTCATAGGTGTTGTTTAACTATTTTATAGATGTACTGCACTTCTAAAGTTACTTGTTCCTACCTTCTTAGTCGTTTCGTCAAATATCATTTAGAGTTAGTATACGTTCTTCTGGAGACCTTTCGAATCAGCTAAGCCACCTTTGGTCACCAGATAACCAAAACAACAGCCATCTTTTGTTACAAGTTAACCAAATCAACAGCCATCTTTTGTTACCAGTTAACCAAAATAACAGCCATCGTTTGTTACAAGTTAACCAAATCAACAGCCATCTTTTGTTACCAGTTAACCAAAACAACAGCCATCTTTTGTCACTAGTTAACCAAAACAACAGTCACCTTTTGTCACCAGTTAACCAAAACAACAGCCATCTTTTGTTACAAGTTATCCAAATCAACAGCCATCTTTTGTCACCAGTTAACCAAAACAACAGCCATCTTTTGTTACAAGTTATCCAAATCAACAGCCATCTTTTGTCACCAGTTAACCAAAACAACAGTCACCTTTTATTACCAGTTAACCAAAGCAACAGTCATATTTTGTCACCAGTTAACCAAAATGTTGTTTTATTTTGTTAATTTTATTAGGTGAACATAGTTTTGTGGTTGTGTTTATTCTTAATATGTTGAGTTTTTGTTTTGTTTCATGTGCTTAGTCCCAGGGAATGTATAATCCAGTGTGGGTGATTTTTCAGTGGATTTCTGTTTCGAATTGTGTATTGGTTCTTGTGATCTTGAGGTTAAGAAATGTTGTCTGATTAGTTTTCCCTGTTGACAGGTGGACTTAATGTTGGGGTGTACAGAGTTAACGTGGTTAAAAAAACAACTTAGTGTGTCTTCTGTACATGTGAAACCAGTAATTGTATCATCAACATACCTGTACCGGTGTAGTGGTGAGTGTAAGGCTGAACTGATCGCTTGAGATTAAATTTGTCATGAAAACACCCAGACACTAAGTAGGGAAACAAATATAAACAAACGTAAAATCAAAGAAGCCCGACTTATACAGCAACTCAAACTATAATTAAACCAACACAAAGGAACATCTTTATACCTATGTTAATTAATAACCTAACATCTAACTGCGACGCTCCCTACAATCTCGTACGGCTTACACTCTCGTTCCTAAGTCATGTGTCCAGTAACAGTCAGTTGCAAGCTGTCTTTCTTAACCTGAAGATGACCTAATAAGGTCTAAACGTTGTTCTGTAATTTATTTTAATTAAAGTTTTCATAACATCACCAGCCGTCTTGAGAAGGCACACAGCAGTGTGTACCAAAGTAAAGTGTTTTATCTGGACTATGGTTAAGTTTATTACAAGAAAGAGAAACTACAGCAGGTAAACCTCTTCTGAAAGGTGGTAGAACATGTAGAGCTGTGTCTGTGAATAGAAAACGCTGGACAAAAACAATGGTTAAGGTTTATAATGAATTTAAGGGATTAAACATCGTGAATATATTATTAGTGTTATGTTTGTAAAGAAACGTTTTAGTAATGTCAGATCAAGAGGAATCAATAACATTTCTAAATCTAATAAGCATTCTAGAAGCAACAGAGAAATCACATGTTTAAAATGAAGACAAACCTACAAGGGTTTAGTAATAATGCTTCAAAACGAAAACATGGAATGTTTATCCATCATGTACCTAGTGTGTAGAACACGACAACTGAAACGTTCTCTACTTGTAGATATATCAGTAATTAATATTTCAAATATGAATAACTGTTTATCATGAAACTACGAGATAAACACCACCCTCGTGTCTTCTACTGGGATTCGTTAGTTTATCGTTAAAATACGAGATAAACACCCATCCTTGTGTCTTCTACTGGGATTCGTTAGTTTATCGTTAAAATACGAGATAAACACCCATCCTTGTGTCTTCTACTGGGATTCGTTAGTTTATCGTTAAAATACGAGATAAACACCCATCCTTGTGTCTTCTACTGGGATTCGTTAGTTTATCGTTAAAATATGGGATAAACACCCACCCTCGTGTCTTCTACTGGGATTCGTTAGTTTATCGTTAAAATATGAGATAAACACCCACCCTCGTGTCTTCTACTGGGATTCGTTAGTTTATCGTTAAAATACGAGATAAACACACACCCTCGTGTCTTCTACTGGGATTCGTTAGTTTATCGTTAAAATATGGGATAAACACCCATCCTCGTGTCTTCTACTGGGATTCGTTAGTTTATCGTTAAAATACGAGATAAACACCCATCCTTGTGTCTTCTACTGGGATTCGTTAGTTTATCGTTAAAATACGAGATAAACACCCATCCTTGTGTCTTCTACTGGGATTCGTTAGTTTATCGTTAAAATATGGGATAAACACCCACCCTCGTGTCTTCTACTGGGATTCGTTAGTTTATCGTTAAAATATGAGATAAACACCCATCCTTGTGTCTTCTACTGGGATTCGTTAGTTTATCGTTAAAATATGGGATAAACACCCACCCTCGTGTCTTCTACTGGGATTCGTTAGTTTATCGTTAAAATATGGGATAAACACCCATCCTCGTGTCTTCTACTGGGATTCGTTAGTTTATCGTTAAAATATGAGATAAACACCCATCCTCGTGTCTTCTACTGGGATTCGTTAGTTTATCGTTAAAATATGAGATAAACACCCACCCTCGTGTCTTCTACTGGGATTCGTTAGTTTATCGTTAAAATACGAGATAAACACACACCCTCGTGTCTTCTACCGGGATTCGTTAGTTTATCGTTAAAATATGGGATAAACACCCATCCTCGTGTCTTCTACTGGGATTCGTTAGTTTATCGTTAAAATACGAGATAAACACCCATCCTTGTGTCTTCTACTGGGATTCGTTAGTTTATCGTTAAAATACGAGATAAACACCCATCCTTGTGTCTTCTACTGGGATTCGTTAGTTTATCGTTAAAATATGGGATAAACACCCACCCTCGTGTCTTCTACTGGGATTCGTTAGTTTATCGTTAAAATATGAGATAAACACCCATCCTTGTGTCTTCTACTGGGATTCGTTAGTTTATCGTTAAAATATGGGATAAACACCCACCCTCGTGTCTTCTACTGGGATTCGTTAGTTTATCGTTAAAATATGGGATAAACACCCATCCTCGTGTCTTCTACTGGGATTCGTTAGTTTATCGTTAAAATATGAGATAAACACCCATCCTCGTGTCTTCTACTGGGATTCGTTAGTTTATCGTTAAAATATGAGATAAACACCCACCCTCGTGTCTTCTACTGGGATTCAGGGCATATTCTGATTTGTACTTTGTTTGTTGCTGTTTGTCTAGATGCTACAAAGAACACTTAATAAAATTATGTAATATTATTTTCATATCTGTTTGTCTAGATGCTACAAAGAACACTTAATAAAATTATGTAATATTATTTTCATGTCTGTTTGTCCAGATGCTACAAGGAACACTTAAAATTCTGTAACGTTATTTTCATATCTGTTTGTCTAGATGTTACAAGGAACACTTAATAAAATTCTGTAACGTTATTTTCATATCTGTTTGTCTAGATGCTACAAGGAACACAATAAAATTCTGTAACATTATTTTCATATCTGTTTGTCTAGATGCTACAAGGAACACAATAAAATTCTGTAACATTATTTTCATATCCTCTGAACATAAAAACCAACTCACACAATAAGCTGGTAGACGACAGCTTTACGACCTCGTGGTTGTTCTAAAAAATTGTTAACTTCTCGTTGTATCTTGCGTCGGCGTGAGTCTCGAACCCTGTAGTGATGAGCCACGGGTCTGCCCAAGAGACTCAGCCGAGGTACCGATTGGTGATGGAAAGCTTCCGACGCGACCCCTTGACCTTTTTTTACATCTCGAAGTTGCAACCTTTCACTCACCGGGGCTGATGTTGAAGAGGGTGAGGGTGTGTCGAACGGAGACCCTTCATTCAGTGCTCGCCGGAGATCCGGACTGTCCTGAGGATTTTCTCTTCCGCGCCATTCCTTCAGCCAGCGGACATGTTTCAGCATGAGACCAACTTTAGGGGGCTCGCGACCTTCTCATTCGTTAAGAAAAGCAAAAGTTGGGGTCATATCTTCCATTTTTACGAGAAACCGAACAAAGTATTTAACAAGAGAGATAAAATATGCACTAAAACCTTTAGACTGAACTACACATGACCACCTGCAGTCTCAAGACCATATTCACTGGTCACACTGTTATCAGCTTATTCTTTCTCTGGACGCCACAGCTGTTTAACAATCTTTTACACCACCCTTTAGCAGCATCCTATTTCTCGTTCTGAGCTTTGCTATGTGTGATGTTAACACGCGTTTCGCACGCGCTGTGTCCCTTAGCGCCACGAGGCGGTGATATTTCACCAGAATGATTTCGGTGAGTGGACTCTCTCCCACGTATCTTGTCATTTTGTCACGTGAATGTCAGTGGCACTGGTTCATATTGACTTCTTTGAAAAGTTAGTCCGATGTACTCCGGGATCACCGATTGGGAAGAACTCAAAGGTCTAAAATGAGTCGGTCTCTGGGCCATCAGTTTCAGCCTTTATTTCACAGGCTCAAACCACTGGACGACTTGACAATTTATCGATATTGAATGTTAGAGAGCTACTGTTAAAACGTTTTTCTTGCTTAACCAGCCCGGATAAGCTTAGTTGTTTTGATGGTGGTAAAACGTATACATAAGCTAGTTATATTTTAAAGCATAATTATATTAATTTTGTTTCTAACAAATCTACTGATGTATATAAAGCAGCAAATTGGAAGGTACACGTGCTCTTTACGGTCACGAACTCAGAGTTCACAGCGCCATCTATTTTAACTTAACGAATTGCTAAAGTGTATTACTATTGTTTCTAAAATACACATTTTTCCATACGTAAATATACCTGTAATACTTTGGTTTGGGTACAAGATATGAACAACATAATGATATACAAGTACTGTAAGGTATTAAAAAAACAATTTGAATACGTTAGCTGGTATCGTACGATTTACTATATTAAATAGCTTGTAAGGAGCCACGCGGTGTTGATATATTGTATTAAGTAGCTACAGAAAAGCTATTCTAGTTTCTGTGTGGTATATCAATTAAATACTGTCTAGTGCGCCATCTCGTGTTGTATGTAAGAAGTCCTAAAAAGACAATTTGGCAAAAAATTGAAAAAAATATTATGATGAGCAAAATGTGTCACTTTGTAAAATGTATCAATAGATATCTTGGATAAAATCATTCAAAGCAAAGTTTAATGGATTCTCGTGTAGAGAGCGGTCGTGGGTATATGTGCGCAGAAAGAACAAATAATAATGGGTTAATGCTTGGTAAAATAGACACGGCTGAAAATAGTAAAACAGGCACGTGGTTGGCAAGCGAAATGGACACTTTGATGTTAAGTAATATAAAAACCATTGGAAGCTAAATGTATTTCAAGCGTTCAAACGTGGTAGGAAAGTAACGTAGACACATATAGTAGCTTAACTTCATAAAGGCTTCTTTCATAATTTTGTGCAAAGCTACACAAGGCCTAGGTACCTGTGATGCTAGTTTCACACAGATGGACAACAGGGAAGGCAGCCAGTTGATAGCAACGACCCTCAAATATTGGGCTGTACTTGTTGGATTTATTATCTGGACACAGTCATCACTCTTAGAGTAGGAATGACTAAAACGAGTTTTTACAGTGACAGGACATGAACCATGAATTCTCAGATTGTTAGACCACGTCCTGCTAAGCAGACTTCATTGACAAGAAATATGGATCAGTAAGTGGTAACTAAATTCTAGAAATGAATAACACAGTCTGTGAAAAATAAACTTCACTACAAAGTAATGAAAATTAATACGTGAAAAGTGACAAATATATAATCAGTACTGCGGAAGTAACATGGAGGAAGAGGAACAGATGTACTACGGAAGTAACACGGAGGAAGAGAAACAGATGTACTACGGAAGTAACATGGAGGAAGAGGAACAGATGGATGTACTACGGAAGTAACATGGAGGAAGAGGAACAGATGTACTACGGAAGTAACATGGAGAAAGAAAAACAGATGTACTACGGAAGTAACATGGAGGAAGAGGAACAGATGGATGTACTACTGAAGTAACATGGAAATACGTCGAGGAAGAGAAACAGATGTATGTACTACTGAAGTAACATGGAGGAAGAGGAACAGATGGATGTACTAGTGAAGTAACATGGAGGAAGAGGAACAGATGGATGTACTACGGAAGTAACATGGAGGAAGAGGAACAGATGGATGTACTACTGAAGTAACATGGAAATACGTAGAGGAAGAGAAACAGATGTATGTACTACTGAAGTAACATGGAGGAAGAGGAACAGATGGATGTACTACTGAAGTAACATGGAGGAAGAGGAACAGATGGATGTACTACTGAAGTAACATGGAGGAAGAGGAACAGATGGATGTACTACGGAAGTAACATGGAGGAAGAGGAACAGATGTACTACGGAAGTAAGATGGAGGAAGAGGAACAGATGGATGTACTACAGAATTAATATGGAGGAAGAGGAACAGATGGATGTACTACTGAAGTAACATGGAGGAAGAGGAACAAATGGATGTACTACTGAAGTAACATGGAGGAATAGGAACAGATGGATGTACTACTGAAGTAACATGGAGGAAGAGGAACAGATGGATGTACTACTGAAGTAACATGGAGGAAGAGGAACAGATGGATGTACTACTGAAATAACATGGAGGAAGAGGAACAGATGGATGTACTACGGAAGTAACATGGAGGAAGAGGAACAGATGGATGTACTACTGAAGTAACATGGAGGAAGAGGAACAGATGGATGTACTACTGAAGTAACATGGAGGAAGAGGAACAGATGGATGTACTACTGTAGTAACATGGAGGAAGAGGAACAGATGGATGTACTACTGAAGTAACATGGAGGAAGAGGAACAGATGGATGTACTACGGAAGTAACATGGAGGAAGAGGAACAAATGGATGTACTACTGAAGTAACATGGAGGAAGAGGAACAGATGGATGTACTACTGAAGTAACATGGAGGAAGAGGAACAGATGGATGTACTACTGAAGTAACATGGAGGAAGAGGAACAGATGGATGTACTACTGAAGTAACATGGAGGAAGAGAAACAGATGGATGTACTACTGAAGTAACATGGAGGAAGAGGAACAGATGGATGTACTACTGAAGTAACATGGAGGAAGAGGAACAGATGTACTACGGAAGTAAGATGGAGAAAGAGGAACAGATGGATGTACTACGGAAGTAACATGGAGGAAGAGGAACAGATGTACTACGGAAGTAAGATAGAGAAAGAGGAACAGATGGATGTACTACGGAAGTAATATGGAGGAAGAGGATGAACAGATGGATGTACCACTGAAGCAACATGGAGGAAGAGGAACAGATGGATGTACCACTGAAGTAACATGGAGGAAGAGGAACAGATGGATGTACCACTGAAGCAACATGGAAATACGTGGAGGAAGAGAAACAGATGGATGTACTACTGAAATAACATGGAGGAAGAGAAACAGATGGATGTACTACTGAAGTAACATGGAGGAAGAGAAACAGATGGATGTACTACTGAAGTAATATGGAGGAGGAGGAACAGATGGATGTACTACTGAAGTAACACGGAGGAAGAAGAACAGATGGATGTACTACTGAAATAACATGGAGCAAAAGGAATAGATGGATGTACTACTGAAGTTACACGGAGGAAGAGGAACAGATGGATGTACTACTGAAGTAACATGGAGGAAGAGGAACAGATGGATGTACTACTGAAGTAACATAGAGGAAGAGGAACAGATGGATGTACTACTGAAGTAACATGGAGAAAGAGGAACAGATGGATGTACTACGGAAGTAACATGGAGGAAGAGGAACAGATGTACTACGGAAGTAAGATAGAGAAAGAGGAACAGATGGATGTACTACATGGAAGTAATATGGAGGAAGAGGAACAGATGGATGTACCTACTGAAGTAACATGGAGGAAGAGGAACAGATGGATGTACTACTGAAGTAACATGGAGGAAGAGGAACAGATGGATGTACTACTGAAGTAACATGGAAATACGTGGAGGAAGAGAAACAGATGGATGTACTACTGAAATAACATGGAGGAAGAGAAACAGATGGATGTACTACTGAAGTAACATGGAGGAAGAGAAACAGATGGATGTACTACTGAAGTAATATGGAGGAGGAGGAACAGATGGATGTACTACTGAAGTAACATGGAGGTAGAAGAACAGATGGATGTACTACTGAAGTAACATGGAGGAAGAGTAACAGATGGATGTAATACTGAAATAATATGGAGGAAGAGAAACAGATGGATGTACTACTGAAATAACATGGAGGAAGAGAAACAGATGGATGTACTACTGAAGTAACATGGAGGAAGAGAAACAGATGGATGTACTACTGAAGTAATATGGAGGAGGAGGAACAGATGGATGTACTACTGAAGTAACATGGAGGAAGAGGAACAGATGGATGCACTACTGAAGTAACATGGAGGAAGAGGAACAGATGAATGTACTACTGAAGTAACATGGAAATACGTGGAGGAAGAGAAACAGATGGATGTACTACTGAAATAACATGGAGGAAGAGAAACAGATGGATGTACTACTGAAGTAACATGAAGGAAGAGAAACAGATGATTGTACTACTGAAGTAACATGGAGCAAAAGGAACAGATGGATGTACTACTGAAGTAACATGGAAATACGTGGAGGAAAAGAAACAGATGGATGTACTAATGAACTAACATGGAAATACATAGAGAAAGAGAAACAGATGGATGTACTACTGAAATAACATCGAGCAAAAGGAACAGATGGATGTACTACTGAAGTAACATGGAGCAAAAAAAACAGATAGATGTACTACTGAAGTAACATGGAAATACGTGGAGAAAGAGAAACAGATGGATGTACTACTGAAGTTACATGGAAATACGTGGAGGAAGAGAAACAGATGGATGTACTTATGAAGTAACATGGAAATACATAGAGGAAGAGAAACAGACGGATGTACTACTGAAATAACATGGAGCAAAAGGAATAGATGGATGTACTACTGAAGTTACACGGAGGAAGAGGAACAGATGGATGTACTACTGAAGTAACATGGAGGAAGAGGAACAGATGGATGTACTACTGAAGTAACATAGAGGAAGAGGAACAGATGGATGTACTACTGAAGTAACATGGAGAAAGAGGAACAGATGGATGTACTACGGAAGTAACATGGAGGAAGAGGAACAGATGTACTACGGAAGTAAGATAGAGAAAGAGGAACAGATGGATGTACTACGGAAGTAATATGGAGGAAGAGGAACAGATGGATGTACTACTGAAGTAACATGGAGGAAGAGGAACAGATGGATGTACTACTGAAGTAACATGGAGGAAGAGGAACAGATGGATGTACTACTGAAGTAACATGGAAATACGTGGAGGAAGAGAAACAGATGGATGTACTACTGAAATAACATGGAGGAAGAGAAACAGATGGATGTACTACTGAAGTAACATGGAGGAAGAGAAACAGATGGATGTACTACTGAAGTAATATGGAGGAGGAGGAACAGATGGATGTACTACTGAAGTAACACGGAGGAAGAAGAACAGATGGATGTACTACTGAAGTAACATGGAGAAAGAGGAACAGATGGATGTACTACTGAAGTAACATGGAAATACGTGGAGGAAGAGAAACAGATGGATGTAATACTGAAATAACATGGAGGAAGAGAAACAGATGGATGTACTACTGAAATAACATGGAGGAAGAGAAACAGATGGATGTACTACTGAAGTAACATGGAGGAAGAGAAACAGATGGATGTACTACTGAAGTAATATGGAGGAAGAGGAACAGATGGATGTACTACTGAAGTAACATGGAGGAAGAGGAACAGATGGATGTACTACTGAAGTAACATGGAGGTAGAAGAACAGATGGATGTACTACTGAAGTAACATGGAGGAAGAGTAACAGATGGATGTAATACTGAAATAATATGGAGGAAGAGAAACAGATGGATGTACTACTGAAATAACATGGAGGAAGAGAAACAGATGGATGTACTACTGAAGTAACATGGAGGAAGAGAAACAGATGGATGTACTAATGAAGTAATATGGAGGAGGAGGAACAGATGGATGTACTACTGAAGTAACATGGAGGAAGAGGAACAGATGGATGCACTACTGAAGTAACATGGAGGAAGAGGAACAGATGAATGTACTACTGAAGTAACATGGAAATACGTGGAGGAAGAGAAACAGATGGATGTACTACTGAAATAACATGGAGGAAGAGAAACAGATGGATGTACTACTGAAGAAATAACATGAAGGAAGAGAAACAGACGATGTACTACTGAAGTAACATGGAGGAAAAGGAACAGATGGATGTACTACTGAAGTAACATGGAAATACGTGGAGGAAGAGAAACAGATGGATGTACTAATGAACTAACATGGAAATACATAGAGAAAGAGAAACAGATGGATGTACTACTGAAATAACATCGAGCAAAAGGAACAGATGGATGTACTACTGAAGTAACATGGAGCAAAAAAAACAGATAGATGTACTACTGAAGTAACATGGAAATACGTGGAGGAAGAGAAACAGATGGATGTACTACTGAAGTTACATGGAAATACGTGGAGGAAGAGAAACAGATGGATGTACTTATGAAGTAACATGGAAATACATAGAGGAAGAGAAACAGACGGATGTACTACTGAAATAACATGGAGCAAAAGGAATAGATGGATGTACTACTGAAGTTACACGGAGGAAGAGGAACAGATAGATGTACTACTGAAGTAATATGGAGGAGGAGGAACAGATGGATGTACTACTGAAGTAACATGGAGGAAGAGGAACAGATGGATGTACTACTGAAGTAATATGGAGGAGGAGGAACAGATGGATGTACTACTGAAGTAACATGGAGGAAGAGGAACAGATGGATGTACTACTGAAGTAACATGGAAATACGTGGAGGAAGAGAAACAGATGGATGTACTACTGAAATAACATGGAGGAAGAGAAACAGATGGATGTACTACTGAAATAACATGGAAATACGTGGAGGAAGAGAAACAGATGGATGTACTACTGAAGTAACATGGAGGAAGAGGAACAGATGGATGTACTACGGAAGTAACATGGAGGAAGAGGAACAAATGGATGTACTACTGAAGTAACATGGAGGAAGAGGAACAGATGGATGTACTACTGAAGTAACATGGAGGAAGAGGAACAGATGGATGTACTACTGAAGTAACATGGAGGAAGAGGAACAGATGGATGTACTACTGAAGTAACATGGAGGAAGAGAAACAGATGGATGTACTACTGAAGTAACATGGAGGAAGAGGAACAGATGGATGTACTACTGAAGTAACATGGAGGAAGAGGAACAGATGTACTACGGAAGTAAGATGGAGAAAGAGGAACAGATGGATGTACTACGGAAGTAATATGGAGGAAGAGGAACAGATGGATGTACTACTGAAGTAACATGGAGGAAGAGGAACAAATGGATGTACTACTGAAGTAACATGGAGGAAGAGGAACAGATGGATGTACTACTGAAGTAACATGGAGGAAGAGGAACAGATGGATGTACTACTGAAGTAACATGGAGGAAGAGGAACAGATGAATGTACTAGTGAAGTAACATGGAGGAAGAGGAACAGATGGATGTACTACGGAAGTAACATGGAGGAAGAGGAACAGATGGATGTACTACTGAAGTAACATGAAAATACGTAGAGGAAGAGAAACAGATGTATGTACTACTGAAGTAACATGGAGGAAGAGGAACAGATGGATGTACTACTGAAGTAACATGGAGGAAGAGGAACAGATAGATGTACTACTGAAGTAACATGGAGGAAGAGGAACAGATGGATGTACTACTGAAGTAACATGGAGGAAGAGGAACAGATGGATGTACTACGGAAGTAACATGGAGGAAGAGGAACAGATGTACTACGGAAGTAAGATGGAGGAAGAGGAACAGATGGATGTACTACGGAATTAATATGGAGGAAGAGGAACAGATGGATGTACTACTGAAGTAACATGGAGGAAGAGGAACAAATGGATGTACTACTGAAGTAACATGGAGGAAGAGGAACAGATGGATGTACTACTGAAGTAATATGGAGGAATAGGAACAGATGGATGTACTACTGAAGTAACATGGAGGAATAGGAACAGATGGATGTACTACTGAAGTAACATGGAGGAAGAGGAACAGATGGATGTACTACTGAAGTAACATGGAGGAAGAGGAACAGATGGATGTACTACTGAAGTAACATGGAGGAAGAGGAACAGATGGATGTACTACGGAAGTAACATGGAGGAAGAGGAACAGATGGATGTACTACTGAAGTAACATGGAGGAAGAGGAACAGATGGATGTACTACTGAAGTAACATGGAGGAAGAGGAACAGATGGATGTACTACTGTAGTAACATGGAGGAAGAGGAACAGATGGATGTACTACTGAAGTAACATGGAGGAAGAGGAACAGATGGATGTACTACGGAAGTAACATGGAGGAAGAGGAACAAATGGATGTACTACTGAAGTAACATGGAGGAAGAGGAACAGATGGATGTACTACTGAAGTAACATGGAGGAAGAGGAACAGATGGATGTACTACTGAAGTAACATGGAGGAAGAGGAACAGATGGATGTACTACTGAAGTAACATAGAGGAAGAGGAACAGATGGATGTACTACTGAAGTAACATGGAGGAAGAGGAACAGATGGATGTACTACTGAAATGCATGGAGGAAGAGGAACAAATGGATGTACTACGGAAATGCTATGGAGGAAGAGGAACAGATGTACTACGGAAGTAAGATGGAGAAAGAGGAACAGATGGATGTACTACGGAAGTAATATGGAGGAAGAGGAACAGATGGATGTACTACTGAAGTAACATGGAGGAAGAGGAACAAATGGATGTACTACTGAAGTAACATGGAGGAAGAGGAACAGATGGATGTACTACTGAAGTAACATGGAGGAAGAGGAACAGATGGATGTACTACTGAAGTAACATGGAGGAAGAGGAACAGATGAATGTACTACTGAAGTAACATCGAGGAAGAGGAACAGATGGATGTACTACGGAAGTAACATGGAGGAAGAGGAACAGATGGATGTACTACGGAAGTAACATCGAGGAAGAGGAACAGATGGATGTACTACTGAAGTAACATGGAGGAAGAGGAACAGATGGATGTACTACTGAAGTAACATGGAGGAAGAGGAACAGATGGATGTACTACGGAAGTAACATGGAGGAAGAGGAACAGATGGATGTACTACTGAAGTAACATGGAGGAAGAGGAACAGATGGATGTACTACTGAAGTAACATGGAGGAAGAGGAACAGATGGATGTACTACTGTAGTAACATGGAGGAAGAGGCACAGATGGATGTACTACTGAAGTAACATGGAGGAAGAGGAACAGATGGATGTACTACGGAAGTAATATGGAGGAAGAGGAACAGATGGATGTACTACTGAAGTAACATGGAGGAAGAGGAACAGATGGATGTACTACTGAAGTAACATGGAGGAAGAGGAACAGATGGATGTACTACTGAAGTAACATGGAGGAAGAGGAACAGATGGATGTACTACTGAAGTAACATAGAGGAAGAGGAACAGATGGATGTACTACTGAAGTAACATGGAGAAAGAGGAACAGATGGATGTACTACGGAAGTAACATGGAGGAAGAGGAACAGATGTACTACGGAAGTAAGATAGAGAAAGAGGAACAGATGGATGTACTACGGAAGTAATATGGAGGAAGAGGAACAGATGGATGTACTACTGAAGTAACATGGAGGAACAGGAACAGATGGATGTACTACTGAAGTAACATGGAGGAAGAGGAACAGATGGATGTACTACTGAAGTAACATGGAAATACGTGGAGGAAGAGAAACAGATGGATGTACTACTGAAATAACATGGAGGAAGAGAAACAGATGGATGTACTACTGAAGTAACATGGAGGAAGAGAAACAGATGGATGTACTACTGAAGTAATATGGAGGAGGAGGAACAGATGGATGTACTACTGAAGTAACACGGAGGAAGAAGAACAGATGGATGTACTACTGAAGTAACATGGAGAAAGAGGAACAGATGGATGTACTACTGAAGTAACATGGAGGAAGAGGAACAGATGGATGTACTACTGAAGTAACATGGAAATACGTGGAGGAAGAGAAACAGATGGATGTAATACTGAAATAACATGGAGGAAGAGAAACAGATGGATGTACTACTGAAATAACATGGAGGAAGAGAAACAGATGGATGTACTACTGAAGTAACATGGAGGAAGAGAAACAGATGGATGTACTACTGAAGTAATATGGAGGAGGAGGAACAGATGGATGTACTACTGAAGTAACATGGAGGAAGAGGAACAGATGGATGTACTACTGAAGTAACATGGAGGTAGAAGAACAGATGGATGTACTACTGAAGTAACATGGAGGAAGAGTAACAGATGGATGTAATACTGAAATAATATGGAGGAAGAGAAACAGATGGATGTACTACTGAAATAACATGGAGGAAGAGAAACAGATGGATGTACTACTGAAGTAACATGGAGGAAGAGAAACAGATGGATGTACTACTGAAGTAATATGGAGGAGGAGGAACAGATGGATGTACTACTGAAGTAACATGGAGGAAGAGGAACAGATGGATGCACTACTGAAGTAACATGGAGGAAGAGGAACAGATGAATGTACTACTGAAGTAACATGGAAATACGTGGAGGAAGAGAAACAGATGGATGTACTACTGAAATAACATGGAGGAAGAGAAACAGATGGATGTACTACTGAAGTAACATGAAGGAAGAGAAACAGATGATTGTACTACTGAAGTAACATGGAGCAAAAGGAACAGATGGATGTACTACTGAAGTAACATGGAAATACGTGGAGGAAGAGAAACAGATGGATGTACTAATGAACTAACATGGAAATACATAGAGAAAGAGAAACAGATGGATGTACTACTGAAATAACATCGAGCAAAAGGAACAGATGGATGTACTACTGAAGTAACATGGAGCAAAAAAAACAGATAGATGTACTAGTGAAGTAACATGGAAATACGTGGAGGAAGAGAAACAGATGGATGTACTACTGAAGTTACATGGAAATACGTGGAGGAAGAGAAACAGATGGATGTACTTATGAAGTAACATGGAAATACATAGAGGAAGAGAAACAGACGGATGTACTACTGAAATAACATGGAGCAAAAGGAATAGATGGATGTACTACTGAAGTTACACGGAGGAAGAGGAACAGATAGATGTACTACTGAAGTAATATGGAGGAGGAGGAACAGATGGATGTACTACTGAAGTAACATGGAGGAAGAGGAACAGATGGATGTACTACTGAAGTAATATGGAGGAGGAGGAACAGATGGATGTACTACTGAAGTAACATGGAGGAAGAGGAACAGATGGATGTACTACTGAAGTAACATGGAAATACGTGGAGGAAGAGAAACAGATGGATGTACTACTGAAATAACATGGAGGAAGAGAAACAGATGGATGTACTACTGAAATAACATGGAGGAAGAGAAACAGATGGATGTACTACTGAAGTAACATGGAGGAAGAGAAACAGATGGATGTACTACTGAAGTAATATGGAGGAGGAGGAACAGATGGATGTACTACTGAAGTAATATGGAGGAGGAGGAACAGATGGATGTACTACTGAAGTAACATAGAGAGGAAGAGGAACAGATGGATGTACTACTGAAGTAACATGGAAATACGTGGAGGAAGAGAAACAGATGGATGTACTACTGAAGTAACATGGAGGAAGAGAAACAGATGGATGTACTACTGAAGTAATATGGAGGAGGAGGAACAGATGGATGTACTACTGAAGTAACATGGAAATACGTGGAGGAAGAGAAACAGATGGATGTACTACTGTAGTAACATGGAAATACGTGGAGGAAGAGAAACAGATGGATGTACTAATGATGTAACATGGAAATACGTAGAGGAAGAGAAACAGATGGATGTACTACTGAAGTAACATGGAAATACTTAGAGGAAGAGAAACAGATGGATGTACTACTGAAGTAACATGGAAATACGTAGAGGAAGAGAAACAGATGGATGTACTGTTTTTACTATTAGCCAAAGTAGAATAGAGAATACGGAAATAAATATGCAGCATCAAGTGAAATATTGAATGATTCTATTACAGCACTTAACAAGTTTGTTAATATTAAGTATAATGTAGAGATGGCAATGCCATAAAGTGCAGAACAAAATTTTGATGAATACACAAAATGATACAAAAATCCCTCCATTAGTAACCAGAAAGTATTATGTCAACTTTAAGCTGATAGTTATTAGCCACTGTAGAAATGTACATTATAATTGAGATTAAATCCTTTTATTCAAACTGTACTTGATAAAACAAACAGGAATTAGACAAAATTGTAGATAATCCTGACAAACAAGGTAGGGATGAATACATATAATCATACAAACATATATAACTTGTTTCACGTTGTCATACATATATATGTTTAATATTGTATCGGTTTTGCCAGTTTCTCTAATTTATTTATTACAAGTGAACCTGAAATGGTTCTTTAGAACAGTACATCTACTCTGAACAGCTGGAGAAACATAAAGCGAACCTCCGTAGAACCCATGTATTCCATCATAAAGATAACCTCTGTAGAACCCATGTATTCCAATTTTACCCCACCTCACTGCACTTGCATACAGTTGACTACATCACATGCTAGAGTCATATCGATTAATGCGGAGGACATTAAACAGATCCTTGGACATGAAGTATGATACACAACCAACTAGATCACTGTATATTTCTACTAAAATCGGAATCAACAACACGTACATAAATATGTTACAAAACTTCTTCACCTCTTTGGTCCCCTGCATGTTTATTTAGATTACACTATCTAACACAAATTTTGTTCCAGGATAGCATGTGTTATTTCTTAATTGCTTATGTTATAAAAGTAGACAAAATGGCCATTATTCCCTTCAAACTTTACTTTTGTGACCTGGATAATGAAATTTAGAAATTAACCTATTTTATATGTAAAAACGGACAAATTTGCACATTTTCATTTACATAAGGTCTGAATAAAACAACATATGAATCAAGATTTACATGTATTTATACTAAAGTTATACAAAAATGTTTAGAAGTGAGAAGTTTTTCGAGATTTGCGATGTAATGTAAATCACTTTCACGTATCAGCCCCCAAATATAGTCTCCCATCATGTTTTCGTTATACACTCCCAGGTCACAAAAGCAAAATTTGAAAAGAAAAATAGGTCTTTTCCATTTACTTTAGGCATAAGCAATTGGTAAATAACTCTTTCTGTCCAGGAACAAGAAAAAGTAAAAATTTTGTTACATAGTGTTATTCTTTAGTTATTTCTATCTTTCCTAGAACTATCTTGGCAGATACGGTTTGCGCATTAAAAGTCACAAATAGTCGTTAAATAAGAAAATCTGCTGCCATCTAGTGACCAAATATGAAACTGTTTTAAGAAATATGGATATAATATATGCTTATAAACTGAACTCACTGCTAAGTAGTAGTTTTAGTTTTTATTATTTCGCCATAAAAGTACTTGTGGTAGAAGAATATAATAATAACAGTGTTACATTTGCTGTAAAACACTTGACAATGGCAATTAGGTGCTTAATTAAGCCTACAATTCACCTTTAACA
The DNA here is from genome assembly GCF_004210375.1 of Tachypleus tridentatus. Lineage (NCBI taxonomy): Eukaryota > Metazoa > Arthropoda > Merostomata > Xiphosura > Limulidae > Tachypleus > Tachypleus tridentatus. The sequence goes on along the minus strand of NC_134827.1, from coordinate 45,409,907 downwards.
GTTTATTAATAAGCTTCATAGGATAACAGATTGAATGAGGCAGCCATTTTTTCTCGTCCCATCTCGACGAACTATGTTGGTTTGATCCATGTAAATAATCAACACTCAACATTAACTGAAATACGTATAAATTTACACAGTTCTATACTCATCAACGCCCTCTATACGAAAAATAAAAATGAAGGCCATTAGCTGAGAAACTCTTGGTAGTCAATGTGCACGCGGTATCATTTTACAAGGAAGGAAAGAAACAAAGGAAAAACAAAATGACGCGACGTTCGTAATAAACCGATTTATGGAAAATTAGAAACATTTATCTTAAAACAGAAAGAATTACTGTTCAAGAAGAAATACGTAACCATAGATGAGTCAGGACTTCCAGCACGTTTAGTCACTTAAGGTGTGTATGTTAAATACGTAACCATAGATGAGTCAAAACTTTCAGCACAATTAGTCACTTAAGGTGTGTTAAATACGTAACCATAGATGAGTCAGGACTTCCAGCACGTTTAGTCACTTAAGATGTGTATGTTAAATACGTAAGCATAGATGAATCTGGACTTCCAACATGTTTAGTCACTTAAGGTGTGTATGTTAAATACGTAACCATAGATAAGTCAGGACATTCAGCATGTTTAGTCACTTAAGGTGTGTATGTTAAATACGTAACCATAGATGAGTCAGGACATCCAACATGTTTAGTCACTTACGGTGTGTATGGTAAATACGTAACCATAGATGAGTCAGGACTTCCAGCACGTTTAGTCACTTAAGGTTTGAACAGTTACAGGCTGTGCTTTCTCTAACCAAAAACGTTTATCTAGTTTCATTCGATGTTTACAGAAAAGAACAAAAGTTATCTCACAGATGTACCTATAACTACTTTAGCATACTACGCTTATGTTATAAATGATTGAGCTTCCACACCGTTTTCTCAAACTTAAAATTATATAAACATTGTAACGGTCTGTATCGTATCGTCAACCCTACACGTGCCTCTTACAACTACTATAACGTTCTGTATCGTATCGTCAACCCTACACGTGCCTCTTACAACTACTATAACGTTCTGTATCGTATCGTCAACCCTACACGTGCCTCTTACAACTACTATAACGTTCTGTATCGTATCGTCAACCCTACACGTGCCTCTTACAACTACTATAACGTTCTGTATCGTATCGTCAACCCTACACGTGCCTCTTACAACTACTGTAACGGTCTGTACCGTATCGTCAACCCTACACGTGCCTCCTACAACTACTGTAACGTTCTGTATCGTATCGTCAACCCTACACGTACTTCTTACAACTACTGTAACGGTCTATATCGTATCGTCAACCCTACACGTGCTTCTTGCAACTACTGTAACGGTTTGTATCGTATCGTCAACCCTACACGTGCCTCTTACAACTACTGTAACGTTCTGTATCGTATCGTCAACCCTACACGTGCTTCTTACAACTACTGTAACGGTCTGTATCGTATCGTCAACCCTACACGTGCTTCTTACAACTACTGTAACGGTCTATATCGTATCATCAACTTTACTACGATATGGTAATGGGAGGAAACATATTCCTACTGATCACTGGCTGTGACGCTGATCAAAATAAATCAAGATATATTTTCAGATTTCATCAGCTGTGAGAAGATTAATTTAATTTAAAATTATAATGAACTTTTTTTTAGTTATTTTTATAAGTTCAAACATATCACGTACATTTTGTGATGTCAAACGATCTAACGAATCGTTTAACACTTGATCAGGTGGGTGAATAGGACTTATTAAGGATGAATCAACATCCTAAGCAAGACGAGCTATTAGTTAAGAATCTGTGTTATTTTCTAAAGCGTAAGACTACACAGTGAGCTATGTGTACTCTGTCCATCCGTGTTGTACGTAGATAAATTCTATATATTATTAATGTTACAAACACAGCTAGAGGTAGACTTACAATTTAATCAACGTCGTGAACCACGTGTTGTACGTTTATTAATTCTATATATTATTAATGTTACAAACACAGCTAGAGGTAGACTTACAATTTAATCAACGTCGTGAACCACGTGTTGTACGTTTATTAATTCTATATATTATTAATGTTACAAACACAGCTAGAGGTAGACTTACAATTTAATCAACGTCGTGAACCACGTGTTGTACGTTTATTAATTCTATATATTATTAATGTTACAAACACAGCTAGAGGTAGACTTACAATTTAATCAACGTCGTGAACCACGTGTTGTACGTTTATTAATTCTATATATTATTAATGTTACAAACACAGCTAGAGGTAGACTTACAATATAATCAACGTCGTGAACCACTTGTTTCGAGGTTTACCCACAGGTAGATAGTTGTCAAAGCATCAACAAACACTTTACACACACATTCAAGATAGATTAAAAAACACTTTCCACCATAAAGAACACTTTACACTGACAGACAAGATAGCTAGTAATAACACTTTATACTAACAGACAAGATAGCTAGTAATAACACTTTCACTGACAGACAAAATAGCTAGTAATAACACTTTACACTGACAAGATAGCTAGTAATAACACTTTACACTGACAGACAAGATAACTAGTAATAACAATTTACACTGACAGACATCATAGCTAGTAATAACACTTTAAACTGTCAAACAAGATAGCTAGTTATTACACTTTACACTGTCAAACAAGATAGCTAGTAATAACACTTTACACTGACAGACGAGATAGCTAGTAATAACACTTTACACTGTCAAACAAGATAGCTAGTAATAACACTTTATACTGACAGACAAGATAGCTAGTTAAAACACTTTACACTGTCAAACAAGATAGCTGGTAATAACACTTTACACTGACAGACAGGATAGCTAGTAATAACTCTTTACACTGACATACAAGATAGCTAGTAATAACTCCTTACACTGACATACAAGATAGCTAGTAATAACTCCTTACACTGACACACAATATAGCTAGTAATAACACTTTACACTGTCAAACAAGATAGCAAGTTATTACACTTTACACTGTCAAACAAGATAGCTAGTAATAACACTTTTCACTGTCAAACAAGATAGCTAGTAATAACACTTTACACTGTCAAACAAGATAGCCAGTAATAACACTTTACACTGTCACACAAGATAGCTAGTAATAACACTTTACACTGACAGACAAGATAGCTAGTAATAACACTTTACACTGTTAAACAAGATAGCTAGTTATTACACTTTACACTGTCAAACAAGATAGCTAGTAATAACACTTTACACTGACAGACAGGATAGCTAGTAATAACACTTTACACTGTCAAACAAGATAGCTAGTAATAACACTTTACACTGTCAAACAAGATAGCTAGTAATAACACTTTACACTGACAGACAAGATAGCTAGTAATAACACTTTACACTGTCAAACAAGATAGCTAGTAATAACACTTTACACTAACAGACAAGATAGCTAGTAATAACACTTTACACTGACAGACAAGATAGCTAGTAATAACACTTTACACTGTCAAACAAGATAGCTAGTAATAACTCTTTACACTGACAGACAGGATAGCTAGTAATAACACTTTACACTGTCAAACAAGATAGCTAGTAATAACACTTTACACTGACAGACAAGATAGCTAGTAATAACACTTTACACTGTCAAACAAGATAGCTAGTAATAACACTTTACACTAACAGACAAGATAGCTAGTAATAACACTTTACACTGACAGACAAGATAGCTAGTAATAACACTTTACACTGACAAACAAGATAGCTAGTTATCACACTTTACACTGTCAAACATGATAGCTAGTAATAACACTTTACACTGTCAAACAAGATAGCTAGTAATAACACTTTACACTGTCAAACAAGATAGCTAGTAATAACACTTTACACTGTCAAACAAGATAGCTGGTTTTGACACTTTACACTGTCAAACAAGAATGCAAGTTATTACACTTTACACTGTCAAACAAGATAGCTAGTAATAACACTTTACACTGACAGACAGGATAGCTAGTAATAACACTTTACACTGACAGACAAGATAGCTAGTAATAACACTTTACACTAACAGACAGGATAGCTAGTAATAACACTTTACACTGACAGTCAAGATAGCTAGTAATAACACTTTACACTAACAGACAAGATAGCTAGTAATAACACTTTACACTGCCAATCAAGATAGCCAGTAATAACAGTGTTTACACTTTTAATAATGCTTATTAATTATTAGTAATAACACTATTTACACTTTTAATAATGGTTATTAATTATTAGTAATAGCACTGTTTACACTTTTAACAATGCTTATTAATTAAAAGTGGTTAAGAATTTCATTATCATTACATGTTAAATACGCACATTACCTGACACTTGTGTAAACGTACTATTAACTACACACTGTGCGTCAGACTTCTGTAAACAGTAAACTGTAAATTCCAGGTTGGTATCTCGTATGATCTCCTTTTTACAATGTAAACTTACAGTTGTTATTTTAATATTGTCTGTAATAAAACACAGAAAACAAGGAATATGTCCTATGTTTTGTGTGTAAAATATTTATTGCTAACACTGAGGGGAATGTGGCAATTTAAATACTTGATTTGTTTAATTTCATAAATATTTGAGGTAATAGAATCCTTTGTTTGTCCTGCACTGTAGTCTCTGTACACACATCAAGTTTCTATTCTGTCTGTCTGTCCATTGCTGTATATTGAATTGTGTGACATGATTTTCTTAAGAGCACGTGATCATTTTAAATCTCGTTAGCCTCGACATACGAATTTCAAAAGATATTTACGATATAACTGAAATGGAACGACGTCTCCATGTTTTATCGATTCTTCTTTGGAATGAGCGAGTTAAGCGAATCAGCGAGAATATAAATATTCTAAACAGACCCTTATAAACTGGGAGTTTCAACACAATACCAAATATTAACTCAAGTTTTTCAATAGTGATATCTGGTGGTATGGAGGGAAAATTAAATTCCTTCAAGTTGTAAGCTGATACGATATTAGTTACTCTCCAACTGAAACAAATAATTAAAATTTAGCTAAGTGTAGGTTTATACAGATTCTTAGGGAGAACCTTCCTTTTGTGAACATTCCAAAGTATATGTTTCTACAGCTTCTTAGGAAGAACCTTCCTTTTGTGAACATTCCAAAGTATATGTTTCTACAGCTTCTTAGGTAGAACCTTCCTTTTGTGAACATTCCAAAGAATATGTTTCTGCAGCTTCTTAGAGAGAACCTTCCTTTTGTGAACATTCCAAAGTATATGTTTCTACAGCTTCTTAGGGAGAACCTTCCTTTTGTAAACATTCCAAAGTATATGTTTCTGCAGCTTCCTAGGGAGAACCTTACTTTTGTGAACATTCCAAAGTATATGTTTCTACAGCTTCTTAGGGAGAACCTTCCTTTTGTGAACATTCCAACGTATATGTTTCTGCAGCTTCCTAGGGAGAACCTTCCTTCTGTGAACATTCCAAAGTATATGTTTCTACAGCTTCTTAGGGAGAACCTTTTGTGAACATTCCAAAGTATATGTTTCTACAGCTTCTTAGAGAGAACCTTCCTTTTGTGAACATTCCAAAGTAAATGTTTCTACAGCTTCTTAGGGAGAACCTTCCTTTTGTGAACATTCCAAAGTATATGTTTCTACAGCTTCTTAGGGAGAACCTTCCTTTTGTGAACATTCCAAAGTAAATGTTTCTACAGCTTCTTAGAGAGAACCTTCCTTTTGTGAACATTCCAAAGTATATGTTTCTACAGCTTCTTAGGTAGAACCTTCCTTTTGTGAACATTCCAAAGTATATGTTTCTACAGCTTCTTAGGTAGAACCTTCCTTTTGTAAACATTCCAAAGTATATGTTTCTGCAGCTTCTTAGAGAGAACCTTCCTTTTGTGAACATTCCAAAGTATATGTTTCTACAGCTTCTTAGAGAGAACCTTCCTTTTGTGAACATTCCAAAGTATATGTTTCTACAGCTTCTTAGGGAGAACCTTCCTTTTGTGAACGTCATAAAGTACGTTTTTCTACGTTCTTATGGTTAACTTTCCTTTTGTAAACACCGTCACCGATACATTTTCTCAATTACTTGTCTTTCATTAAGTAAGGTTCATCATAAACTGGCCCTGGCATGTCTGAGTTTTAACTAGAAAACAGGACGTATTGATGACGTCTTTGCTAAGCTAAACTTAGTTCTGGTTAATTATTTGTGATATAACAAGGTTTTATTATCACCAACTGTGAAAATCTTGTTAATTGCCACAATTATACTTCTATATGAGAAATGGACCTCAATAAATGTCCTACTAAATCAAGTTCATGGAACGCTGCGCGGTCACCTGTTTCAATAACAGTGGATAATTTAGTATTAACAAATCCTGTCGTGAAGCTTCAACTAGGAATCGATAGAAACCTCTCTTATAACACCGTAATTAATAATGACGAGAAACCCACTTGAATTAAACATTCATCTCAGAACGGCTGGTGTGGGTGTTAACAATGTTTCGACCTTCCTCGGTCATCTTAAGGTTAACAAAGGGAGAGTTTGAATGTGACCGTGGAAGACAACATAACCATAGAAAACACCCAGTAGGGAAACAAATGAAAGAAGCCTTACTTATATAGCAACTAAAACCAAAATTAAACCAATATATAGGAACATCTTTATAAGTGTACTAATTAATAACCTAACATCAACTGCTACGCCCTCTACAATCCCGTACCCGTTTATACTCTCGTCTCTAAGACATGTTCCGGCAACGGTCAGTTGCAAACTGTCTTTACTAACCTGAAGATGACCTAGGCAGGTCAAAACGTTGTTCTCTGCTTATCAGTAAAAACGTTATTATCCCAAACCAGCCGTTCTGAGATACAGAATGTTACAGATTATTCGAGAAACCTCACACAACTAACCTGGCTAGTTGAAATGTCACGTTTTCCTCTAAAGTATAAAATATTGAGTCGAATAACTTAAGACCAAGAAAATTAACGTTTCTGTGAGTTAATACATGAGAAGATGACATTCCAAGTTAACACCCCTGATCACTGGTGGCTTAGAAACGTATAACACTAAAAATTCTGATTTCGAAACACTCAGAGGCAGAGCATATAAAACTAACGCCAGTTTGATCCAATGTAAGATATTATTTCTGATGCATATCGTGTTTTCAAATTATTAAGGAAAAGTCTGGAACATGGCAAATTAACCATTTCCAGTACTACCATATCTACTTGGACGTAGCTGCCATACGATTGATGACAAACGTGGTTATCAGTGAATCGTAAGAAACCAACGTCTCAGAAACTAGTTGATCGATTCAAAATTGCATCCAAGTTTGCTCTGATGACAACGAATCTTCAATCTGTAAAACATAACTATTGTAACACTTGTTTACCTTGACAAATGACCATATTGTATTATCCAATATTTTTACGCATCATTACATATTTCCACGTCGTCAGTTAAGAATATTTTGATTTGCTGAACAGATACACATGAATGTATTATATATGTAAAAATGGCTGGTATGGGTAGAGAAAGCACTATGTAGAGGGGCGAACAACGTTTCGACCTTCTTCGGTCATCATCAGTACATTGTAGTGACCACTGACAGAAACTTCACGTTCCACATATTTGAAATAAAACACAAACTTTAAATTGTTTTATGAATCAAGTTGTTTTGTACAGATTATCGTATAAACATTCCAAATAAAATGGACTCAAAAAGTCCCCCTGTTGGGAATGGGTATCGATTTCTGTTCCATGGACCTGTTGGTGAAGCCACGAGCAGGTAGTAACAGTTTGATAGTCAGTTGTTCATGTCAAACGAGCAATCGTCTGTTCTTTACGCTGAAATTCTGGTGTAAAATAATGAAACCTGTTAACAATACTGAAGTTAATTATCATTTAACATGTAAAAATTAACAGCAGTCGATCGGTTGGTTTCCTGTGACTGGTACTTCGAAATTAGGGACGGTGTCACACCACCCAAACTGTGTAGTGACAAGCGACTTGCAACAGGTTCTAACAGTTAAAAGGACGTAGAATTTAAGTATGTAACCATTACTAAACTTAACCGTTAAGCTTGAAGAATGTTTTAATTCTAAACCCAAGCACTGTTAAGAATAAGAATAACTCGTCCAAGCTTAACACAGTGCCACGGCCGAGTTAATTCGTCAATACCTAACTACAACGCTAGATGTCAGCACCATACATGCATTTGACCTACTTACAAATTGTTTCACTTTCGATCCAAAATGGCGTCGCGAAAAATGTTACAAAATGAAGAAGCATTAGAGTTGTATTGTTGCAGCTGATATACTTGGTAGTCGACAGATTAAGTTCCGTTTTAGTTTTTACACACGCACACACGGTCGTTCATATTCCAATAAATCTTCCATTTTGTGTTTTTAAATGAACTTTCTACGGTAACCATCTTGACCAAATGTTTCAGTGAACAGTTAATTCTATATAACACATTCAGACGTAATATAAATTAGACCCAAAAGAGAAGCATTATTAATTACTCTATTAATATCATACACTGATTTTTATTCGCAAATTACACATTATCTCACTGTTTATAAATTTCCTAATGTGTACTTTGTTTTATTTTTCTCTGTAAAAACATAAATAAATACACATCGGTTGTTTTGAATAAAAATATTCCTGTGTTCATTTTTTCTTTTCTAGTGAAACTGTTAAGTTATCAAAACAATAATGTTATTAGACCTGAGAGGTTGGGCCCGGCATGGCCAGGCATTCGACTTTTAATCCGAGGGTCGCGGGTTCGAATCCCCCTCGCGCCAAACATGCTCACCCTTCCAGCCGTGGGAGCGTTATAATGTTACGGTCAATCCTATTATTATTTGGTAAAAGAGTAGCCCACGAGTTGGTGACGTGTGGTGATCACTAGCTGACTTGCTTCTAATGTTACACTACTAAATTAGGGACGGCTAGTACAGATAGCCCTCGTATAGCTTTGGGTGAAATTGAAACCAACCCAAACCCGAGAGGTTGTATATAGTAAAGAGAACAGTTATCGCACGAGAGGTTGTATACAGTAAAGAGAACAGTTATTGCACGAGTTGAAAACCTCCTTTGATAACATAACTCAGTTTACCATGAAGTACTCTACAAGCAGAGCCGCTGTATGTCTCTTTGTGTGCCACAAATAAACAAAACTAATCCCCGTATTTTGGTCTTGTGCTTGAGATCGTGGGCTCGGATTCTTGGCATCAAACATGCTCGTTCTTTCACTCATGGGGGCGTTTTAATGTGATTGTTTATAACACAATTCATCAATAAAAGAATAACCCAAAAGTTGGCGGTAGGCGTTGTCGTGTATCCGCACTTCCTCTAATCCACCAGTGCTAAATTAGGAATGGTTAGCCATTATAGGCTTGCGCGAAATTCGAAACAAACCAATCCTGTAAATCATAAAGAACTGTTTTGGTGAAACTTTTAGATGTTTGGGTGATGTCCAAACTACTTCCACACGTTTACACTTCACTTCCTTATCTTCCTGTGACGTCACACTAACTACTTCCATACGTTTACACCTCACTTTATCTTCCTGTGACGTCACACTAACTACCAAAACCATCTAAAATGAGACCTACTTCAAGTTATATCAAAAGCATGATAAGCAAATTCACATATCTCAGGCAACAATTTGCAACATAATCAAAGATGTCCGTCTGGAAAATTGACACAAGACTCGTGTACTCATGTTGCTTCCAGGAAATATCCTATCAACTGTCACATACCAGAAGCAGTCGGAGAAGGAAAGATTATTCATGTTTTTCTGATAAATACATGATAGTCAAGTTGTCAGATGAAGCATCGACTAATTTCTTTGAGATTAGGCTGTTGAAGTACTCGCTACAAAACATTAATCCACGTAGACTAAATGGATTATGGATACTTGCAGTGAGAAAGGATGTGCTTTGAACATAATAGACTTTTACAACTGAAACTGTGCTCCAGAGCTATGGTTAAAATTCATAGTCGTTTGACAGAGCGTTATTGGAAATAACATGGATTGTGACGACTTGTTTTAACATGATAAACCTCCTTATTCAGCCTAGTTTCAAGTCTTTGAATTATTTTTATGCATAAGACACAAAAGATCAGACAACAGACAGCAGAATGAGGCCAAGTACCTCTAGCACTCAACCTTTCCCCGATTTAAAGAATTTTTATTGGAGATAAGATGGTGTCCTTCTCAGTTAAAAGCAAATACACTGGAAGAAATCGTCGAAACAGAAAACATAAATACGTCAATAGTCTTAGCACATAATGTGAGAAAGCAATATTTGTACATAAGCTTCCACGTAAAAAAATAGTTCTTCCAGTTCACATGAATTACTGGTTTCAAAACAACAATAATTAGAACGTCTTGACAATAGAATCCAGATGGGTTAAGGCATTCGACTCGTAATTTGAAGATCGCGGATTCGATTCCCGATCGCACCAAACCTTCTTGCCCTTTCAGCCATGGGGACGTTATAATGTGACGTTCAATCCCACTATTCGATGGAAAAAGAGTAGCCCAAGAGTTAACGGTGGGTGATGATGACTAGCTGCCTTCCCTCTAGTCTTACACTGCAAAAATTAGGGACAGCTAGCGCAGATAGCCCTCTGGTAGCTTTATGTGAAATTAAAAAAACCAATAAACAGAGGGTGACGTATCTCGTCGTTTTTTATATTATTTATAAAATGTACACTTCTTTCTTTTGAAGTAAGTTGCCTCAGGCCATTTATTCAATGACTTCTATCATTCATGCAGCTTTCTGTAGCTATCCTCTAGGGTAAGATTCCCTTTGTTTTAAACGAAGGAATAGATATAGAGTCTATTGATTTTTGGCCATTGACCTAAAGAGGGCTGTGTTCAGAATCTGCAGGTTTTCAATGATTCTTAAATTAATACAGTGAGTGTTAGCAGATAAGTTACATATTGATAAATCAATTCTTCAATACAGTGACTGTTAGCTGATAAGTTACATATTGATAAATCAATTCTTCAATACAGTGACTGTTAGCTGATAAGTTACATATTGATATTCTAGCTTCTCACGAAAGAAAAACGAATACCACATCTCATATCTTATAGATATTTCAGGAGAATATGTGTGAACATTGTTGTTATGGTAATCAGTAGGCTAGAGTGATTAATGATTTTTCTATTTTGTGTCCGTGTGAATAATACGGTTTTAATAGGTTTGTCTCGAACCTCGGTGTGAATAGAAAGGCTTAACTTGGGTGCAGTGGTGTATATTTTAACGTTTGTTATTGTTCACCAATGTGAGGGATATATTTTTATTTGAGTTCAGTTAGAGTGCAGTTAACGTTTGTTAGAATGTGTGAATTTGAGCAGTAAGGTTTTACTTGAGTTCAGTAATGAATACTGTAATGAGTGTTGGATGTGCTAGTGTGAACAGTATGGTTTTATTTTAGTTCAAGTGTTGGATGTGATAGTGTGAACTGTATAGCTTTATTTTAGTTCAAGTGTTGGATGTGCTAGTGTGAACAGTATAGTTTTATTTTAGTTCAAGTGTTGAATGTGCTAGTGTGAACAGTATAGTTTTATTTTAGTTCAAGTGTTGGATGTGCTAGTGTGAACAGTATGGTTTTATTTTAGTTCAAGTGTTGGATGTGCTAGTGTGAACAGTATGGTTTTATTTTAGCTCACGTGTTGGATGTGCTAGTGTGAATAGTATGGTTTAATTTTAGTTCAAGTGTTGGATGTGCTAGTGTGAACAGTATGGTTTTATTTTAGTTCACGTGTTGGATGTGATAGTGTGAACAGTATAGTTTTATTTTAGTTCAAGTGTTGGATGTGCTAGTGTGAATAGTGTGGTTTTATTTTAGTTCAAGTGTTAGTGTGAACAGTATGGTTTTATTTTAGTTCAAGTGTTGCATGTGCTAGTGTGAACAGTATAGTTTTATTTTAGTTCAAGTGTTGGATGTGCTAGTGTGAACAGTATGGTTTTATTTTAGTTCAAGTGTTGGATGTGCTAGTGTGAACAGTATGGTTTTATTTTAGTTCACGTGTTGGATGTGCTAGTGTGAACAGTATGGTTTTATTTTAGTTCAAGTGTTGGATGTGCTAGTGTGAACAGTATGGTTTTATTTTAGTTCACGTGTTGGATGTGCTAGTGTGAATAGTATGGTTTTATTTTAGTTCAAGTGTTGGATGTGCTAGTGTGAACAGTATGGTTTTATTTTAGTTCACGTGTTGGATGTGATAGTGTGAACAGTATAGTTTTATTTTAGTTCAAGTATTGGATGTGCTAGTGAATGGTATGGTTTTATTTTAGTTCAAGTGTTAGATGTGCTAGTGTGAACAGTATGGTTTTATTTTAGTTCACGTGTTGGATGTGCTAGTGTGAACAGTATAGTTTTATTTTAGTCAAGTGTTGGATGTGCTAGTGTGAACAGTATGGTTTTATTTTAGTTCACGTGTTGGATGTGCTAGTGTGAATAGTATGGTTTTATTTTAGTTCAAGTGTTGGATGTGCTAGTGTGAATGGTATGGTTTTATTTTAGTTCACGTGTTGGATGTGATAGTGTGAACAGTATAGTTTTATTTTAGTTCAAGTGTTGGATGTGCTAGTGTGAACAGTATGGTTTTATTTTAGTTCAAGTGTTGGATGTGCTAGTGTGAACAGTATGGTTTTATTTTAGTTCAAATGTTGGATGTGCTAGTGTAAACAGTATGGTTTTATTTTAGTTCAAGTATTGGATGTGCTAGTGTGAATGGTATGGTTTTATTTTAGTTCAAGTGTTAGATGTGCTAGTGTGAACAGTATGGTTTTATTTTAGTTCACGTGTTGGATGTGCTAGTGTGAACAGTATGGTTTTATTTTAGTTCAAGTGTTGGATGTGCTAGTGTGAACAGTATGGTTTTATTTTAGTTCACGTGTTGGATGTGCTAGTGTGAATAGTATGGTTTTATTTTAGTTCAAGTGTTGGATGTGCTAGTGTGAACAGTATGGTTTTATTTTAATTCATGTGTTGGATGTGCTAGTGTGAACAGTATGGTTTTATTTTAGTTCAAGTGTTGGATGTGCTAGTGTGAACAATATGGTTTTATTTTAGTTCAACTGTTGGATGTGCTAGTGTGAACAGTATGGTTTTATTTTAGTCCGTGTTGGATGTGCTAGTGTGAACAGTATGGTTTTATTTTAGTTCAAGTGTTGTATGTGCTAGTGTGAACAGTATGGTTTTATTTTAGTTCACGTGTTGGATGTGCTAGTGTGAACAGTATGGTTTTATTTTAGTTCAAGTGTTGGATGTGCTAGTGTGAACAGTATGGTTTTATTTTAGTTCACGTGTTGGATGTGCTAGTGTGAACAGTATGGTTTTATTTTAGTCCAAGTGTTGATGTGCTAGTGTGAACAGTATGGTTTTATTTTAGTTCAAGTGTTGGATGTGCTAGTGAACAGTATGGTTTTATTTTAGTCCAACTGTTGGATGTGCTAGTGTGAACAGTATGGTTTTATTTTTAGTCCAAGTGTTGGATGTGCTAGTGTGAACAGTATGGTTTTATTTTAGTTCAAGTGTTGGATGTGCTAGTGTAAACAGTATGGTTTTATTTTAGTTCAAGTGTTGGATGTGCTAGTGTGAACAGTATGGTTTTATTTTAATCCATGTGTTGGATGTGCTAGTGTGAACAGTATGGTTTTATTTTAGTTCAAGTGTTGGATGTGCTAGTGTGAACAGTATGGTTTTATTTTAGTCCAACTCTTGGATGTGCTAGTGTGAACAGTATGGTTTTATTTTAGTCAAGTGTTGGATGTGCTAGTGTGAACAGTATGGTTTTATTTTAGTCAAGTGTTGGATGTGCTAGTGTGAACAGTATGGTTTTATTTTAGTCCAAGTGTTGGATGTGCTAGTGTGAACAGTATGGTTTTATTTTAGTCCGCGTTGTATGTGCTAGTGTGAACAGTATGGTTTTATTTTAGTTCACGTGTTGGATGTGCTAGTGTGAACAGTATGGTTTTATTTTAGTCAAGTGTTGGATGTGCTAGTGTGAACAGTATGGTTTTATTTTAGTTCACGTGTTGGATGTGCTAGTGTGAATAGTATGGTTTTATTTTAGTTCAAGTGTTGGATGTGCTAGTGTGAACAGTATGGTTTTATTTTAGTTCACGTGTTGGATGTGATAGTGTGAACAGTATAGTTTTATTTTAGTTCAAGTATTGGATGTGCTAGTGTGAATGGTATGGTTTTATTTTAGTTCAAGTGTTGGATGTGCTAGTGTGAACAGTATGGTTTTATTTTAGTTCACGTGTTGGATGTGCTAGTGTGAACAGTATAGTTTTATTTTAGTTCCGTGTTGGATGTGCTAGTGTGAACAGTATGGTTTTATTTTAGTCCAAGTGTTGGATGTGCTAGTGTGAACAGTATGGTTTTATTTTAGTTCAAATGTTGAATGTGCTAGTGTAAACAGTATGGTTTTATTTTAGTTCAAGTGTTGGATGTGCTAGTGTGAACAGTATGGTTTTATTTTAATTCATGTGTTGGATGTGCTAGTGTGAACAGTATGGTTTTATTTTAGTTCAAGTGTTGGATGTGCTAGTGTGAACAGTATGGTTTTATTTTAGTTCAACTGTTGGATGTGCTAGTGTGAACAGTATGGTTTTATTTTAGTTCAAGTGTTGGATGTGCTAGTGTGAACAGTATGGTTTTATTTTAGTTCAAGTGTTGGATGTGCTAGTGTGAACAGTATGGTTTTATTTTAGTTCAAGTGTTGGATGTGCTAGTGTGAACAGTATGGTTTTATTTTAGTTCAAGTGTTGGATGTGCTAGTGTGAACAGTATGGTTTTATTTTAGTTCACGTGTTGGATGTGATAGTGTGAACAGTATGGTTTTATTTTAGTTCAAGTGTTGGATTGCCAGTGTGAACAGTATGGTTTTATTTTAGTTCAAGTGTTGGATGTGCTAGTGTGAACAGTATGGTTTTATTTTAGTTCAAGTGTTGGATTGCTAGTGTGAACAGTATGGTTTTATTTTAGTTCAAGTGTTGGATGTGCTAGTGTGAACAGTATGGTTTTATTTTAGTTCAAGTGTTGGATGTGCTAGTGTGAACAGTATGGTTTTATTTTAGTTCAAGTGTTGGATGTGCTAGTGTGAACAGTATGGTTTTATTTTAGTTCAAGTGTTGGGTGTGATAGTGTGAACAGTATGGTTTTAATTTAGTTCACTAATATATACTCTAGTATGTTAAGATGTGCCAGTGTATTTAAAATAATTAATTAGTTTTACTGGGCACACAATTTATCTGTAATATACTTAAGACTGTGCTACATTATTACACATGTTAACACCTTATTATAGACTATTATGTGCGTTACCAGCCGGAGTACACGTCGAACATGAGAATGAACAAGAAATTATTTTTCTATGTTTTTCCTTTACATAATAACCATTAAAAATACAATCTAAATACATAAAGTTACCACTACTGAAAATAAAGACATCAAATGTTCTATCAATATGAAATTGGAAAGGGTGGTTTAAGCCTCCCTTCTCATGACCTTTGACATGTCATCTGTATCTTTATGTCAAGTTATGATAACTGATGAACAAACAGCCACAAACTTAGTTTATATATTAAACCAACTGTTAGCAAACAGAACAATGTAAAAAAAACTACGTTTTTACTGCTGTGCACAGAGTATAACAAACATCTGGCTGTGCATAGAGTATAACAAACATCTGGCTGTGCACAGAGTATAACAAACATCTGGCTGTGTACAGAGTATAACAAACATCTGGCTGTTGCACACAGTATAACAAACATCTGGCTGTGCACAGAGTATAACAAACATCTGGCTGTATACAGAGTATAACAAACATCTGGCTGTGCACACAGTATAACAAACATCTGGCTGTTGCACACAGTATAACAAACATCTGGCTGTGCACAGAGTATAACAACATCTGGCTGTGTACAGAGTATAACAAACATCTGGCTGTGCACAGAGTATAACAAAAATCTGGCTGTGCATAGAGTATAACAAACATCTGGCTGTTGCACAGAGTATAACAAACATCTGGCTGTGCACAGAGTATAACAAACATCTGGCTGTGCACAGAGTATAACAAAAATCTGGCTGTGCATAGAGTATAACAAACATCTGGCTGTTGCACAGAGTATAACAAACATCTGGCTGTGCACAGAGTATAACAAACATCTGGCTGTGCACAGAGTATAACAACATCTGGCTCTGTACAGAGTATAACAAACATCTGGCTGTGCACAGAGTATAACAAACATCTGGCTGTTGCACAGAGTATAACAGATGGCTGTTGCACCAGGCTCAAATTATATCAAAATATAAACACGTTTTATCACGCTAAATATTTTCAATACGATAATTTATTTGCAAGTAAATGAACAAAGTCTCTATTTATCTACGGTGTTAGTTCTGACTTCGATCCCTTCGGTGGTTTATATTTCCTTTATACCAAAGACAATTTCCTCTCAGCAACTTTAAAGTGCACTTTGATGACGTCACGGATGCGTCACCATCCCGGGCAGCTTCAGGATATCAGGTTAATGCTTCATTCGCACAACAACTGACATCTTGTTCATTCGGTATCCATTTACACCAGTAAAAAAAGTTTGGAACATTTGTTAATACTACTAAACTATTGAAATTTGTCTTTGATCCCCGTTAATACGGTGAGAGGGCGAAAACCATAATTGGAGTGAAAAAAATTGTCTTCACGAAAACATGTTTAAAAACATGAAACTAAATTAAGATTACACGTCATGCGACGGTTGACACGCTAGAAGAAGTAAACAATGAAATTTGATTAGAAAAGTGTCTTGTTAGTATGTCATTACTTAGACGTGTTCTAGTGGTGTCTTGTTAGTATGTCAATACTGAGACATGTTCTCGTGGTGTCTTGTTCGTATGTCATTACTAAGACGTGTTCTACTGGTGTCTTGTTAGTATGTCATTACTAAGACATGTTCTAGTGGTGTCTTGTTAGTATGTCATTACTAAAACATGTTCTAGTGGTGTCTTGTTAGTATGTCATTACTAAGACATGTTCTAGTGGTGTCATGTTAGTATGTCATTACTAAGACGTGTTCTAGTGGTGTCTTGTTAGTATGTCATTACTAAGACATGTTCTAGTGGTGTCTTGTTAGTATGTTATTACTAAGATGTGTTCTAGTGGTGTCTTGTTAGTATGTCATTACTAAGACGTGTTCTATCAGTGTCTTGTTAGTATGTCATTACTAAGACATGTTCTAGTGGTGTCTTGTTAATATGTCATTACTAAGACATGTTCTAGCAGTGTCTTGTTAGTATGTCATTACTAAGACGTGTTCTAGTGGTGTCTTGTTAGTATGTCATTACTAAGACATGTTCTAGTGGTGTCTTGTTAGTATGTCATTACTAAGACGTGTTCTAGTGGTGTCTTGTTAGTATGTCATTACTAAGACGTCTTCTAGTGGTGTCTTGTTAGTATGTCATTACTAAGACGTGTTCTAGTGATGTCTTGTTAGTATGTCATTACTAAGACGTGTTCTAGTGGTGTCTTGTTAGTATGTCATTACTAAGACGTGTTCCAGTGGTGTCTTGTTCGTATGTCATTACTAAGACGTGTTCTAGTGGTGTCTTGTTAGTATGTCATTACTAAGACATGTTCTAGTAGGTGTCTTGTTAGTATGTCATTACCAAGACATGTTCTAGCAGTGTCTTGTTAGTATGTCATTACTAAGATTATGTTCTAGTGGTGTCTTGTTAGTATGTCATTACTAAGACATGTTCTAGTGGTGTCTTGTTAGTATGTCATTACTAAGACGTGTTCTTGTGGTGTCTTGTTAGTATGTCATTACTAAGACGTGTTTTAGTGGTGTCTTGTTAGTATGTCATTACTAAGACGTGTTCTAGTGGTGTCTTGTTAGTATGTCATTACCAAGACATGTTCTAGTGGTGTCTTGTTAGTATGTCATTACTAAGACATGTTCTAGTGGTGTCTTGTTAGTATGTCATTACTAAGACATGTTCTAGTGGTGTCTTGTTAGTATGTCATTACTAAGACGTGTTCTAGTGGTGTCTTGTTAGTATGTCATTACTAAGACGTGTTCTAGTGGTGTCTTGTTAGTATGTCATTACTAAGACGTGTTCTAGTGGTGTCTTGTTAGTATGTCATTACTAAGACGTGTTCTAGTGGTGTCTTGTTAGTATGTCATTACTAAGACTTGTTCTAGTGGTGTCTTGTTAGTATGTCATTACTAAGACATGTTCTAGTGGTGTCTTGTTAGTATGTCATTACTAAGACGTGTTCTAGTGGTGTCTTGTTAGTATGTCATTACTAAGACTTGTTCTAGTGGTGTCTTGTTAGTATGTCATTACTAAGACATGTTCTAGTGGTGTCTTGTTAGTACGTCATTACTAAGACGTGTTCTAGTGGTGTCTTGTTAGTATGTCATTACTAAGACATGTTCTAGTGGTGTCTTGTTAGTATGTAATTACTAAGATGTGTTCTAGTGGTGTCTTGTTAGTATGTCATTACTAAGACATGTTCTAGTGGTGTCTTGTTAATATGTCATTACTAAGACATGTTCTAGCAGTGTCTTGTTAGTATGTCATTACTAAGACATGTTCTAGCGGTGTCTTGTTAGTATGTCATTACTAAGACATGTTCTAGTGGTGTCTTGTTAGTATGTCATTACTAAGACATGTTCTAGTGGTGTCTTGTTAGTATGTCATTACTAAGACATGTTCTAGTGGTGTCTTGTTAGTATGTCATTACTAAGACGTCTTCTAGTGGTGTCTTGTTAGTATGTCATTACTAAGACGTGTTCTAGTGGTGTCTTGTTAGTATGTCATTACTAAGACGTGTTCTAGTGGTGTCTTGTTAGTATGTCATTACTAAGACATGTTCTAGAGGTGTCTTGTTAGTATGTCATTACTAAGCCGTGTTCTAGTGGTGTCTTGTTAGTATGTCATTACTAAGACGTGTTCTAGTGGTGTCTTGTTAGTATGTCATTACTAAGACGTGTTCTAGTGGTGTCTTGTTAGTATGTCATTACTAAGACATGTTCTAGTGGTGTCTTGTTAGTATGTCATTACTAAGACGTGTTCTACTGGTGTCTTGTTAGTATGTCATTACTAAGACATGTTCTAGTGGTGTCTTGTTAGTATGTCATTACTAAGACATGTTCTAGTGGTGTCTTGTTAGTATGTCATTACTAAGACATGTTCTAGTGGTGTCTCTTGTTAGTATGTCATTACTAAGACGTGTTCTAGTGGTGTCTTGTTAGTATGTCATTACTAAGACATGTTCTAGTGGTGTCTTGTTAGTATGTTATTACTAAGATGTGTTCTAGTGGTGTCTTGTTAGTATGTCATTACTAAGACGTGTTCTATCAGTGTCTTGTTAGTATGTCATTACTAAGACATGTTCTAGTGGTGTCTTGTTAATATGTCATTACTAAGACATGTTCTAGCAGTGTCTTGTTAGTATGTCATTACTAAGACATGTTCTAGCGGTGTCTTGTTAGTATGTCATTACTAAGACATGTTCTAGTGGTGTCTTGTTAGTATGTCATTACTAAGACGTGTTCTAGTGGTGTCTTGTTAGTATGTCATTACTAAGACGTCTTCTAGTGGTGTCTTGTTAGTATGTCATTACTAAGACGTGTTCTAGTGATGTCTTGTTAGTATGTCATTACTAAGACGTGTTCTAGTGGTGTCTTGTTAGTATGTCATTACTAAGACATGTTCTAGTAGTGTCTTTGTTAGTATGTCATTACCAAGACATGTTCTAGCAGTGTCTTGTTAGTATGTCATTACTAAGACATGTTCTAATGGTGTCTTGTTAGTATGTCATTACTAAGACATGTTCTAACGGTGTCTTTGTTAGTATGTCATTACTAAGACGTGTTCTAGTAGTGTCTTGTTAGTATGTCATTACTAAGACATGTTATAGCGGTGTCTTTGTTAGTATGTCATTACTAAGACGTGTTCTAGTAGTGTCTTGTTAGTATGTCATTACTAAGACGTGTTCTAACTATTCACGTATTGCAGCTCCCAGTTGCTATAGAAACAGTGAACTTCTGTTTCTAAGAAGTTTTGCTCCACGGATGGTTTTACGAAACATAAAACTTTATTTTTTTTACCACAGGGAAAGTAAGATAGCTAAGGACTTTTACAGCTAAGGACTTTTATCAGTACAAAATAAAGACTTCATTGAGAGAAGTTACTTCTATTTAACTACAACGGATCAGTCATGGAACCACAACTATAATACTGAAAGACCAGAATCTAACAATGTATCTCAAGACGGCTGGTGTGGGTATTCATACTTTTATTGATGAGCAGAGAACAACGTTTTGACCTTTGTTCATGTTTCTCCTTCTTTTCTTGTTAAGAATCTACTTGTGTTGAAAGGTCAGGTCAGTTAACTTTTAACTTAAATTTCTCTCCTTGTGTCCCGAAAACTTTATCTCAATGAATACTTACAGAAAGTTATTAAAATCTTTAAATTCTCAGTAATATTAAACAAATTAAAATATTACGTAATCTGTAATATAATTATATAATCCTAGTTTTCCAAGTGTTCCATACATTCTGCAGTCTAACTTTATACCCTCAGTTTCTCTATAGTACAAAAGAACAGGAAAACAAGAGACATGTCACCCAGTGTATATCCAGAGTACATGAAGATTCAACAACAATAGAATACAGCAACGTTTGTTATAAACAGGTGTCTTACCACACGTAGAGCAACAGTTGTTATAAACAGGTGTCTTACCACACGTACAGCAACGTTTGTTATAAACAGATGTCTTACCACACATACAGCAACGTTTGTTATAAACAGATGTCTTACCACACGTACAGCAACGTTTGTTATAAACAGATGTCTTACCACACGTACAGCAACGTTTGTTATAAACAGGTGTCTTACCACACGTAGAGCAACGTTTGTTATAAACAGGTGTCTTACGAAACGTACAGCAACGTTTGTTATACACAGGTGTCTCACCACACGTACAGCAACGTTTGTTATACACAGATGTCTTACCACACGTACAGCAATGTTTGTTATAAACAGGTGTCTCACCACACGTACACAGCAAGGTTTGTTATAAACAGATGTCTTACCACACGTACAGCAACGTTTGTTATAAACAGATGTCTTACCACACGTACAGCAACGTTTGTTATACACAGGTGTCTTACCACACGTACAGCAACGTTTGTTATACACAGATGTCTTACCACACGTACAGCAACGTTTGATATAAACAGATGTCTTACCACACGTACAGCAACGTTTGTTATAAACAGATGTCTTACCACACGTACAGCAACGTTTGTTATAAACAGATGTCTTACCACACGTACAGCAACGTTTGTTATAAACAGATGTCTTACCACACGTACAGCAACGTTTGTTATAAACAGGTGTCTTACCACACGTACAGCAACGTTTGTTATAAACAGATGTCTTACCACGTATACAGCAACGTTTGTTATAAACAGATGTCTTACCACACGTACAGCAACGTTTGTAATAAACAGATGTCTTACCACACGTACAGCAACGTTTGTTATAAACAGATGTCTTACCACACGTACAGCTACGTTTGTTATAAACAGATGTCTTACCACACGTACAGAACGTTTGTTATAAACAGATGTCTTACCACACGTACAGCAACGTTTGTTATAAACAGATGTCTTACCACACGTACAGCAACGTTTGTTATAAACAGATGTCTTACCACACGTACAGCAACGTTTGTTATAAACAGATGTCTTACCACACGTACAACAACGTTTGTTATAAACAGATGTCTTACCACACGTACAGCAACGTTTGTTTTTAACAGATGACTTACCACACGTACAGCAACGTTTGTTATAAACAGATGTCTTACCACACGTACAGCAACGTTTGTTATAAACAGATGTCTTACCACACGTACAGCAACGTTTGTTATAAACAGATGTCTTACCACACGTACAGCAACGTTTGTTATAAACAGATGTCTTACCACACGTACAGCAACGTTTGTTATAAACAGGTGTCTTATCACACGTCCAGCAACGTTTGTTATAAACAGATGTCTTACCACACGTACAGCAACGCTTGTTATAAACAGATGTCTTACCACACATACAGCAACGTTTGTTATAAACAGATGTCTTACCACACGTCAGCAACGTTTGTTATAAACAGATGTCTTACCACACGTAGAGCAACGTTTGTTACAAAAAGATGTCTTACCACACGTACAGCAACGTTTGTTATAAACAGATGTCTTACCACACGTACAGTAACGTTTGTTATAAACAGATGTCTTACCACATGTATAGCAACGTTTGTTTTAACAGATGTCTTACCACACGTACAGTAACGTTTGTTATAAACAGATGTCTTACCACATGTATAGCAACGTTTGTTTTTAACAGATGTCTTACCACACGTACAGTAACGTTTGTTATAAACAGATGTCTTACCACATGTACAGCAACGTTTGTTTTTAACAGGTGTCTTACCACACGTACAGCAACGTTTGTTATAAACAGATGTCTTACTACATGTACAGCAACGTTTGTTATAAACAGATGTCTTACCACACGTACAGGAACGTTTGTTATAAACAGATGTCTTACCACACGTACAGCAACGTTTGTTATAAAGAGATGTCTTACCACACGTACAGCAACGTTTGTTATAAACAGATGTCTTACCACACGTACAGCAACGTTTGTTATAAACAAATGTCTTATCACACGTACAGCAACGTTTGTTATAAAAAGATGTCTTACCACATGTACAGCAACGTTTGTTATAAACAGATGTCTTACCACACGTACAGCAACGTTTGTTATAAACAGATGTCTTACCACACGTACAGCAACGTTTGTTATAAAAAGATGTCTTACCACACTTACAGCAACGTTTGTCATAAACAGATGTCTTACCACACGTACAGCAACGTTTGTTATAAAAAGATGTCTTACCACACGTACAGCAACGTTTGTCATAAACAGATGTCTTACCACACGTACAGCAACGTTTGTTATAAACAGATGTCTTTCCACACATGTACAGCAACGTTTGTTTTTAACAGGTGTCTTACCACACGTACAGCAACGTTTGTTATAAACAGATGTCTTACCACACGTACAGCAACGTTTGTTATAAACAGATGTCTTACCACACGTCAGCAACGTTTGTTATAAACAGATGTCTTACCACACGTACAGCAACGTTTGTTTTTAACAGGTGTCTTACCACACGTAAGCAACGTTTGTTATAAACAGATGTCTTACTACATGTACAGCAACGTTTGTTATAAACAGATGTCTTACCACACGTACAGGAACGTTTGTTATAAACAGATGTCTTGCCACACGTACAGCAACGTTTGTTTTCAACAGGTGTCTTACCACACGTACAGCAACGTTTGTTATAAACAGATGTCTTACCACGCGTACAGCAACGTTTGTTATAAACAGATGTCTTACCACGCGTACAGCAACGTTTGTTATAAACAGATGTCTTACCACACGTACAGCAACGTTTGTTATAAACAGATGTCTTACCACACGTACAGCAACGTTTCTAATAAACAGATGTCTTACCACACGTACAGCAACGTTTGTTATAAACAGATGTCTTACCACACGTACAGCAACGTTTGTTATAAACAGATGTCTTACCACACGTACAGCAACGTTTGTTATAAACAGGTGTCTTACCACACGTACAGGAACGTTTGTTATAAACAGATGTCTTACCACACGTACAGCAACGTTTGTTATAAACAGATGTCTTACCACACGTACAGCAACGTTTGTTATAAACAGATGTCTTACCACACGTACAGCAACGTTTGTTATACACAGGTATCTTACCACACGTACAGCAACGTTTGTTATACACAGATGTCTTACCACACGTACAGCAACGTTTGTTATAAACAGATGTCTTACCACACGTACAGCAACGTTTGTTATAAACAGATGTCTTACCACACGTCAGCAACGTTTGTTATAAACAGATGTCTTACCACACGTACAGCAACGTTTGTTTTAACAGGTGTCTTACCACACGTACGTACAGCAACGTTTGTTATAAACAGATGTCTTACTACATGTACAGCAACGTTTGTTATAAACAGATGTCTTACCACACGTACAGGAACGTTTGTTATAAACAGATGTCTTGCCACACGTACAGCAACGTTTGTTTTTAACAGGTGTCTTACCACACGTACAGCAACGTTTGTTATAAACAGATGTCTTACCACACGTACAGCAACGTTTGTTATAAACAGATGTCTTACCACACGTACAGCAACGTTTGTTATAAACAGATGTCTTACCACACGTACAGCAACGTTTGTTATAAACAGGTGTCTCACCACACGTACAGGAACGTTTGTTATAAACAGATGTCTTACCACACGTACAGCAACGTTTGTTATAAACAGATGTCTTACCACACGTACAGCAACGTTTGTTATAAACAGATGTCTTACCACACGTACAGCAACGTTTGTTATAAACAGATGTCTTACCACACATACAGCAACGTTTGTTATAAACAGATGTCTTACCACACGTCAGCAACGTTTGTTATAAACAGATGTCTTACCACACGTAGAGCAACGTTTGTTATAAAAAGATGTCTTACCACACGTACAGCAACATTTGTTATAAACAGACGTCTTACCACACGTACAGTAACGTTTGTTATAAACAGATGTCTTACCACATGTATAGCAACGTTTGTTTTTAACAGATGTCTTACCACACGTACAGTAACGTTTGTTATAAACAGATGTCTTACCACATGTATAGCAACGTTTGTTTTTAACAGGTGTCTTACCACACGTACAGTAACGTTTGTTATAAACAGATGTCTTACCACATGTACAGCAACGTTTGTTTTTAACAGGTGTCTTACCACACGTACAGCAACGTTTGTTATAAACAGATGTCTTACTACATGTACAGCAACGTTTGTTATAAACAGATGTCTTACCACACGTACAGCAACGTTTGTTTTAACAGATGTCTTACCCACACGTACAGCAACGTTTGTTATAAACAGATGTCTTACCACACGTACAGCAACGTTTGTTATAAACAAATGTCTTACCACACGTACAGCAACGTTTGTTATAAAGAGATGTCTTACCACACGTACAGCAACGTTTGTTATAAACAGATGTCTTACCACACGTACAGCAACGTTTGTTATAAACAAATGTCTTACCACACGTACAGCAACGTTTGTTATAAAAAGATGTCTTACCCACATGTACAGCAACGTTTGTTATAAACAGATGTCTTACCAGACGTACAGCAACGTTTGTTATAAACAGATGTCTTACCACACGTACAGTAACGTTTGTTATAAACAGATGTCTTACCACATGTATAGCAACGTTTGTTTTTAACAGATGTCTTACCACACGTACAGTAACGTTTGTTATAAACAGATGTCTTACCACATGTATAGCAACGTTTGTTTTTAACAGGTGTCTTACCACACGTACAGTAACGTTTGTTATAAACAGATGTCTTACCACATGTACAGCAACGTTTGTTTTTAACAGGTGTCTTACCACACGTACAGCAACGTTTGTTATAAACAGATGTCTTACTACATGTACAGCAACGTTTGTTATAAACAGATGTCTTACCACACGTACAGCAACGTTTGTTATACACAGATGTCTTACCACACGTACAGCAACGTTTGATATAAACAGATGTCTTACCACACGTACAGCAACGTTTGTTATAAACAGATGTCTTACCACACGTACAGTAACGTTTGTTATAAACAGATGTCTTACCACATGTATAGCAACGTTTGTTTTAACAGATGTCTTACCACACGCACAGTAACGTTTGTTATAAACAGATGTCTTACCACATGTATAGCAACGTTTGTTTTAACAGATGTCTTACCACGTACAGTAACGTTTGTTATAAACAGATGTCTTACCACATGTACAGCAACGTTTGTTTTTAACAGGTGTCTTACCACACGTACAGCAACGTTTGTTATAAACAGATGTCTTACTACATGTACAGCAACGTTTGTTATAAACAGATGTCTTACCACACGTACAGGAACGTTTGTTATAAACAGATGTCTTACCACACGTACAGCAACGTTTGTTATAAAGAGATGTCTTACCACACGTACAGCAACGTTTGTTATAAACAGATGTCTTACCACACGTACAGCAACGTTTGTTATAAACAAATGTCTTACCACACGTACAGCAACGTTTGTTATAAAAAGATGTCTTACCACACGTACAGCAACGTTTGTTATAAACAGATGTCTTACCACACGTACAGCAACGTTTGTTATAAACAGATGTCTTACCACACGTACAGCAACGTTTGTTATAAAAAGATGTCTTACCACACGTACAGCAACGTTTGTCATAAACAGATGTCTTACCACACGTACAGCAACGTTTGTTATAAAAAGATGTCTTACCACACGTACAGCAACGTTTGTCATAAACAGATGTCTTACCACACGTACAGCAACGTTTGTTATAAACAGATGTCTTTCCACATGTACAGCAACGTTTGTTTTTAACAGGTGTCTTACCACACGTACAGCAACGTTTGTTATAAACAGATGTCTTACCACACGTACAGCAACGTTTGTTATAAACAGATGTCTTACCACATCGTCAGCAACGTTTGTTATAAACAGATGTCTTACCACACGTACAGCAACGTTTGTTTTTAACAGGTGTCTTACCACACGTACAGCAACGTTTGTTATAAACAGATGTCTTACTACATGTACAGCAACGTTTGTTATAAACAGATGTCTTACCACACGTACAGGAACGTTTGCTATAAACAGATGTCTTGCCACACGTACAGCAACGTTTGTTTTTAACAGGTGTCTTACCACACGTACAGCAACGTTTGTTATAAACAGATGTCTTACCACGCGTACAGCAACGTTTGTTATAAACAGATGTCTTACCACGCGTACAGCAACGTTTGTTATAAACAGATGTCTTACCACACGTACAGCAACGTTTGTTATAAACAGGTGTCTTACCACACGTACAGCAACGTTTGTTATAAACAGATGTCTTACCACACGTACAGCAACGTTTGTTATAAACAGATGTCTTTACCACACGTACAGCAACGTTTGTTATAAACAGATGTCTTACCACACGTACAGCAACGTTTGTTATAAACAGATGTCTTACCACACGTACAGCAACGTTTGTTATAAACAGGTGTCTTACCACACGTACAGGAACGTTTGTTATAAACAGATGTCTTACCACACGTACAGCAACGTTTGTTATAAACAGATGTCTTACCACACGTACAGCAACGTTTGTTATAAACAGATATCTTCTTACCACACGTACAGCAACGTTTATTATACACAGGTATCTTACCACATGTACAGCAACGTTTATTATACACAGATGTCTTACCACACGTACAGCAACGTTTGTTATAAACAGATGTCTTACCACACGTACAGCAACGTTTGTTATAAACAGATATCTTACCACACGTCAGCAACGTTTGTTATAAACAGATGTCTTACCACACGTACAGCAACGTTTGTTTTAACAGGTGTCTTACCACACGTACAGCAACGTTTGTTATAAACAGATGTCTTACCACATGTACAGCAACGTTTGTTATAAACAGATGTCTTACCACACGTACAGGAACGTTTGTTATAAACAGATGTCTTGCCACACGTACAGCAACGTTTGTTTTTAACAGGTGTCTTACCACACGTACAGCAACGTTTGTTATAAACAGATGTCTTACCACACGTACAGCAACGTTTGTTATAAACAGATGTCTTACCACGCGTACAGCAACGTTTGTTATAAACAGATGTCTTACCACACGTACAGCAACGTTTGTTATAAACAGGTGTCTTACCACACGTACAGGAACGTTTGTTATAAACAGATGTCTTACCACACGTACAGCAACGTTTGTTATAAACAGATGTCTTACCACACGTACAGCAACGTTTGTTATAAACAGATGTCTTACCACACGTACAGCAACGTTTGTTATAAACAGATGTCTTACCACACGTACAGCAACGTTTGTTATAAACAGGTGTCTTACCACACGTACAGGAACGTTTGTTATAAACAGATGTCTTACCACACGTACAGCAACGTTTGTTATAAACAGATGTCTTACCACACGTACAGCAACGTTTGTTATAAACAGATGTCTTACCACACGTACAGCAACGTTTGTTATAAACAGATGTCTTACCACACGTACAGCAACGTTTGTTATAAACAGATGTCTTACCACACGTCAGCAACGTTTGTTATAAACAGATGTCTTACCACACGTACAGCAACGTTTGTTATAAAAGATGTCTTACCACACGTACAGCAACATTTGTTATAAACAGATGTCTTACCACACGTACAGCAACGTTTGTTATAAACAGATGTCTTACCACATGTACAGCAACGTTTGTTTTTAACAGATGTCTTACCACACGTACAGTAACGTTTGTTATAAACAGATGTCTTACCACACGTATAGCAACGTTTGTTTTTAACAGGTGTCTTACCACACGTACAGTAACGTTTGTTATAAACAGATGTCTTACCACATGTACAGCAACGTTTGTTTTTAACAGGTGTCTTACCACACGTACAGCAACGTTTGTTATAAACAGATGTCTTACTACATGTACAGCAACGTTTGTTATAAACAGATGTCTTACCACACGTACAGGAACGTTTGTTATAAACAGATGTCTTACCACACGTACAGCAACGTTTGTTATAAACAGATGTCTTACCACACGTACAGCAACGTTTGTTATAAACAGATGTCTTACCACACGTACAGCAACGTTTGTTATAAACAAATGTCTTACCACACGTACAGCAACGTTTGTTATAAAGAGATGTCTTACCACACGTACAGCAACGTTTGTTATAAACAGATGTCTTACCACACGTACAGCAACGTTTGTTATAAACAGATGTCTTACCACACGTACAGCAACGTTTGTTATAAAAAGATGTCTTACCACATGTACAGCAACGTTTGTTATAAACAGATGTCTTACCACACGTACAGCAACGTTTGTTATAAACAGATGTCTTACCACACGTACAGTAACGTTTGTTATAAACAGATGTCTTACCACATGTATAGCAACGTTTGTTTTTAACAGATGTCTTACCACACGTACAGTAACGTTTGTTATAAACAGATGTCTTACCACATGTATAGCAACGTTTGTTTTTAACAGGTGTCTTACCACACGTACAGTAACGTTTGTTATAAACAGATGTCTTACCACATGTACAGCAACGTTTGTTTTAACAGATGTCTTACCACACGTACAGCAACGTTTGTTATAAACAGATGTCTTACTACATGTACAGCAACGTTTGTTATAAACAGATGTCTTACCACACGTACAGGAACGTTTGTTATAAACAGATGTCTTACCACACGTACAGCAACGTTTGTTTTCAACAGATGTCTTACCACACGTACAGCAACGTTTGTTATAAACAGATGTCTTACCACACGTACAGCAACGTTTGTTATAAACAAATGTCTTACCACACGTACAGCAACGTTTGTTATAAAGAGATGTCTTACCACACGTACAGCAACGTTTGTTATAAACAGATGTCTTACCACACGTACAGCAACGTTTGTTATAAACAGATGTCTTACCACATGTCTTACCACACGTACAGCAACGTTTGTTATAAACAGATGTCTTACCACATGTACAGCAACGTTTGTTATAAACAGATGTCTTACCACACGTACAGCAACGTTTGTTATAAACAGATGTCTTACCACACGTACAGCAACGTTTGTTATAAAAAGATGTCTTACCACACGTACAGCAACGTTTGTCATAAACAGATGTCTTACCACACGTACAGCAACGTTTGTTATAAAAAGATGTCTTACCACACGTACAGCAACGTTTGTTATAAACAGATGTCTTACCACACGTACAGCAACGTTTGTTATAAACAGATGTCTTACCACACGTACAGCAACGTTTGTTATTAACAGATGTCTTACCACACGTACAGCAACGTTTGTTATAAACAGATGTCTTACCACACGTACAGCAACGTTTGTTATAAACAGATGTCTTACCACACGTACAGCAACGTTTGTTATAAACAGATGTCTTACCACACGTACAGCAACGTTTGTTATAAACAGATGTCTTACCACACGTACAGCAACGTTTGTTATAAACAGATGTCTTACCACATGTACAGCAACGTTTGTTATAAACAGATGTCTTACCACACGTACAGCAACGTTTGTTATAAACAGATGTCTTACCACACGTACAGCAACGTTTGTTATAACAGGTGTCTTACCAAACAGATGTCTTACCACACGTACAGCAACGTTTGTTATAAACAGATGTCTTACCACACGTACAGCAACGTTTGTTATAAACAGATGTACCAAGCAACGTTTGATGTCTTACCACACGTACAGCAACGTTTGTTATAAACAGATGTCTTACCACACGTACAGCAACGTTTGTTATAAACAGATGTCTTACCACACGTACAGCAACGTTTGTTATAAACAGATGTCTTACCACACGTACAGCAACGTTTGTTACCACACGTACAGCAACGTTTGTTATAAACAGATGTCTTACCACACGTACAGCAACGTTTGTTATAAACAGATGTCTTACCACACGTACAGCAACGTTTGTTATAAACAGATGTCTTACCACACAGCAACGTTTGTATATACGTAACAGATGTCTTACCACACGTACAGCAACGTTTGTTATAAACAGATGTCTTACCACACGTACAGCAACGTTTGTTATAAACAGATGTCTTACCACACGTACAGCAACGTTTGTTATAAACAGATGTCTTACCACACGTACAGCAACGTTTGTTATAAACAGATGTCTTACCACACGTACAGCAACGTTTGTTATAAACAGATGTCACCACGTACAGCAACGTTTGTTATAAACAGATACCACACGTACAGCAACGTTTGTTATAAACCACACGTACAGCAACGTTTGTTATAAACAGATGTCTTACCACACGTACAGCAACGTTTGTTATAAACAGATGTCTTACCACACGTACAGCAACGTTTGTTATAAACAGATGTCTTACCACACGTACAGCAACGTTTGTTATAAACAGATGTCTTACCACACGTACAGCAACGTTTGTTATAAACAGATGTCTTACCACACGTACAGCAACGTTTGTTATAAACAGATGTCTTACCACACGTACAGCAACGTTTGTTATAAACAGATGTCTTACCACACGTACAGCAACGTTTGTTATAAACAGATGTCTTACCACCACGTACAGCAACGTTTGTTATAAACAGATGTCTTACCACACGTACAGCAACGTTTGTTATAAACAGATGTCTTACCACACGTACAGCAACGTTTGTTATAAAATAGATGTACAGCAACGTTTGTTATAAACAGATGTCTTACCACACGTACAGCAACGTTTGTTATAAACAGATGTCTTACCACACGTACAGCAACGTTTGTTATAAACAGATATCTTACCACACGTACAGCAACGTTTGTTATAAACAGATGTCTTACCACATGTACAGCAACGTTTGTTTTAACAGATGTCTTACCACACGTACAGCAACGTTTGTTATAAACAGATGTCTTACCACACGTACAGCAACGTTTGTTATAAACAGATGTCTTACCACACGTACAGCAACGTTTGTTATATAAACAGATGTCTTACCACACGTACAGCAACGTTTGTTATAAACAGATGTCTTACCACACGTACAGCAACGTTTGTTATAAACAGATGTCTTACCACACGTACAGCAACGTTTGTTATAAACAGATGTCTTACCACACGTACAGCAACGTTTGTTATAAACAGATGTCTTACCACACGTACAGCAACGTTTGTTATAAACAGATGTCTTACCACACGTACAGCAACGTTTGTTATAAACAGATGTCTTACCACACGTACAGCAACGTTTGTTATAAACAGATGTCTTACCACAACAGCAACGTTTGTTATAAACAGATGTCTTACCACACGTACAGCAACGTTTGTTATAAACAGATGTCTTACCACACGTACAGCAACGTTTGTTATAAACAGATGTCTTACCACACGTACAGCAACGTTTGTTATAAACAGATGTCTTACCACACGTACAGCAACGTTTGTTATAAACAGATGTCTTACCACACGTACAGCAACGTTTGTTATAAACAGATGTCTTACCACACGTACAGCAACGTTTGTTATAAACAGATGTCTTACCACACGTACAGCAACGTTTGTTATAAACAGATGTCTTACCACACGTACAGCAACGTTTGTTATAAACAGATGTCTTACCACACGTACAGCAACGTTTGTTATAAACAGATGTCTTACCACACGTACAGCAACGTTTGTTATAAACAGATGTCTTACCCACACGTACAGCAACGTTTGTTATAAACAGATGTCTTACCACACGTACAGCAACGTTTGTTATAAACAGATGTCTTACCACACGTACAGCAACGTTTGTTATAAACAGATGTCTTACCACACGTACAGCAACGTTTGTTATAAACAGATGTCTTACCACACGTACAGCAACGTTTGTTATAAACAGATGTCTTACCACACGTACAGCAACGTTTGTTATAAACAGATGTCTTACCACACGTACAGCAACGTTTGTTATAAACAGATGTCTTACCACACGTACAGCAACGTTTGTTATAAACAGATGTCTTACCACACGTACAGCAACGTTTGTTATAAACAGATGTCTTACCACACGTACAGCAACGTTTGTTATAAACAGATGTGTCTTACCACACGTACAGCAACGTTTGTTATAAACAGATGTCTTACCACACGTACAGCAACGTTTGTTATAAACAGATGTCTTACCACACGTACAGCAACGTTTGTTATAAACAGATGTCTTACCACACGTACAGCAACGTTTGTTATAAACAGATGTCTTACCACACGTACAGCAACGTTTGTTATAAACAGATGTCTTACCACACGTACAGCAACGTTTGTTATAAACAGATGTCTTACCACACGTCAGCAACGTTTGTTATAAACAGATGTCTTACCACACGTACAGCAACGTTTGTTATTAACAGGTGTCTTACCACACGTACAGCAACGTTTGTTATAAACAGATGTCTTACCACACGTACAGCAACGTTTGTTATAAACAGATGTCTTACCACACGTACAGCAACGTTTGTTATAAACAGATGTCTTACCACACGTACAGCAACGTTTGTTATAAACAGATGTCTTACCACACGTACAGCAACGTTTGTTATAAAAAGATGTCTTACCACACGTACAGCAACGTTTGTCATAAACAGATGTCTTACCACACGTACAGCAACGTTTGTTATAAACAGATGTCTTACCACACGTACAGCAACGTTTGTTATAAACAGATGTCTTACCACACGTACAGCAACGTTTGTTATAAACAGATGTCTTACCACACGTACAGCAACGTTTGTTATAAACAGATGTCTTACCACACGTACAGCAACGTTTGTTATAAACAGATGTCTTACCACACGTACAGCAACGTTTGTTATAAACAGATGTCTACCACACGTCAGCAACGTTTGTCTTACAGCAACGTTTGTTTTTAACAGGTGTCTTACCACACGTACAGCAACGTTTGTTATAAACAGATGTCTTACCTACACGTACAGCAACGTTTGTTATAAACAGATGTCTTACCACACGTACAGGCAACGTTTGTTATAAACAGATGTCTTACCACACGTACAGCAACGTTTGTTATAAACAGATGTCTTACCACACGTACAGCAACGTTTGTTATAAACAGATGTCTTACCACACGTACAGCAACGTTTGTTATAAACAGATGTCTTACCACACGTACAGCAACGTTTGTTATAAACAGATGTCTTACCACACGTACAGCAACGTTTGTTATAAACAGATGTCTTACCACACGTACAGCAACGTTTGTTATAAAAAGATGTCTTACCACACGTACAGCAACGTTTGTCATAAACAGATGTCTTACCACACGTACAGCAACGTTTGTTATAAACAGATGTCTTTCCACATGTACAGCAACGTTTGTTTTTAACAGGTGTCTTACCACACGTACAGCAACGTTTGTTATAAACAGATGTCTTACCACACGTACAGCAACGTTTGTTATAAACAGATGTCTTACCACACGTCAGCAACGTTTGTTATAAACAGATGTCTTACCACACGTACAGCAACGTTTGTTTTTAACAGGTGTCTTACCACACGTACAGCAACGTTTGTTATAAACAGATGTCTTACTACATGTACAGCAACGTTTGTTATAAACAGATGTCTTACCACACGTACAGGAACGTTTGTTATAAACAGATGTCTTGCCACACGTACAGCAACGTTTGTTTTTAACAGGTGTCTTACCACACGTACAGCAACGTTTGTTATAAACAGATGTCTTACCACGCGTACAGCAACGTTTGTTATAAACAGATGTCTTACCACGCGTACAGCAACGTTTGTTATAAACAGATGTCTTACCACACGTACAGCAACTACCACACGTACAGCACGTTTGTTATAAACAGATGTCTTACCACACGTACAGCAACGTTTGTTATAAACAGATGTCTTACCACACGTACAGCAACGTTTGTTATAAACAGATGTCTTACCACACGTACAGCAACGTTTGTTATAAACAGATGTCTTACCACACGTACAGCAACGTTTGTTATAAACAGATGTCTTACCACACGTACAGCAACGTTTGTTATAAACAGATGTCTTACCACACGTACAGCAACGTTTGTTATAAACAGATGTCTACCACACGTACAGCAACGTTTGTTATAAACGTCTTACAGCAACGTTTGTTATAAACAGATGTCTTACCACACGTACAGCAACGTTTGTTATAAACAGATGTCTTACCACACGTACAGCAACGTTTGTTATAAACAGATGTCTTACCACACCACGTACAGCAACGTTTGTTATAAACAGATGTCTTACCACACGTACAGCAACGTTTGTTATAAAAAGATGTCTTACCACACGTACAGCAACGTTTGTTATAAACAGATGTCTTACCACACGTACAGCAACGTTTGTTATAAACAGATGTCTTACCACACGTACAGCAACGTTTGTTATAAACAGGTGTCTTACCACACGTACAGCAACGTTTGTTATAAACAGATGTCTTACGTTTGTTATAAACATGTACAGCAACGTTTGTTATAAACAGATGTCTTACCACACGTACAGCAACGTTTGTTATAAACAGATGTCTTACCACACGTACAGCAACGTTTGTTTTTAACAGATGTCTTACCACACGTACAGCAACGTTTGTTATAAACAGATGTCTACCACACGCACCAACGTTTGTTATAAACGTACAGCAACGTTTGTTATAAACAGATGTCTTACCACACGTACAGCAACGTTTGTTATAAACAGATGTCTTACCACACGTACAGCAACGTTTGTTATAAACAGATGTCTTACCACACGTACAGCAACGTTTGTTATAAACAGATGTCTTACCACACGTACAGCAACGTTTGTTATAAACAGATGTCTTACCACACGTACAGCAACGTTTGTTATAAACAGATGTCTTACCACACGTACAGCAACGTTTGTTATAAACAGATGTCTTACCACACGTACAGCAACGTTTGTTATAAACAGATGTCTTACCACACGTACAGCAACGTTTGTTATAAACAGATGTCTTACCACACGTACAGCAACGTTTGTTATAAACAGATGTCTTACCACACGTACAGCAACGTTTGTTATAAACAGATGTCTTACCACACGTACAGCAACGTTTGTTATAAACAGATGTCTTACACACACGTACAGCAACGTTTGTTATAAAACAGATGTCTTACCACACGTACAGCAACGTTTGTTATAAACAGATGTCTTACCACACGTACAGCAACGTTTGTTATAAACAGATGTCTTACCACACGTACAGCAACGTTTGTTATAAACAGATGTCTTACCACACGTACAGCAACGTTTGTTATAAACAGATGTCTTACCACACGTACAGCAACGTTTGTTATAAACAGATGTCTTACCACACGTACAGCAACGTTTGTTATAAACAGATGTCTTACCACACGTCAGCAACGTTTGTTATAAACAGATGTCTTACTTCCACGTACAGCAACGTTTGTTATTTTCAATTACCACGCACACAGCAACGGTGTCTTACCACACGTACAGCAACGTTTGTTATAAACAGATGTCTTACCACATGTACAGCAACGTTTGTTATAAACAGATGTCTTACCACACGTACAGGAACGTTTGTTATAAACAGATGTCTTACCACACGTACAGCAACGTTTGTTATAAACAGATGTCTTACCACACGTACAGCAACGTTTGTTATAAACAGATGTCTTACCACACGTACAGCAACGTTTGTTATAAACAGATGTCTTACCACACGTACAGCAACGTTTGTTATAAACAGATGTCTTACCACACGTACAGCAACGTTTGTTATAAACAGATGTCTTACCACACGTACAGCAACGTTTGTTATAAACAGATGTCTTACCACACGTACAGCAACGTTTGTTATAAACAGATGTCTTACCACACGTACAGCAACGTTTGTTATAAACAGATGTCTTACCACACGTACAGCAACGTTTGTTATAAACAGATGTCTTACCACACGTACAGCAACGTTTGTTATAAACAGGTGTCTTACCACACGTACAGCAACGTTTGTTATAAACAGATGTCTTACCACACGTACAGCAACGTTTGTTATAAACAGATGTCTTACCACACGTACAGCAACGTTTGTTATAAACAGATGTCTTACCACACGTACAGCAACGTTTGTTATAAACAGATGTCTTACCACCACATACAGCAACGTTTGTTATAAACAGATGTCTTACCACACGTACAGCAACGTTTGTTATAAACAGATGTCTTACCACACGTACAGCAACGTTTGTTATAAACAGATGTCTTACCACACGTACAGCAACGTTTGTTATAAACAGATGTCTTACCACACGTACAGCAACGTTTGTTATAAACAGATGTCTTACCACATGTATAGCAACGTTTGTTTTTAACAGATGTCTTTACCACACGTACAGTAACGTTTGTTATAAACAGATGTCTTACCACATGTATAGCAACGTTTGTTTTAACAGGTGTCTTACCACACGTACAGTAACGTTTGTTATAAACAGATGTCTTCTTACAACACATGTACAGCAACGTTTGTTTTTAACAGGTGTCTTACCACACGTACAGCAACGTTTGTTATAAACAGATGTCTTACTACATGTTATAACAGATGTACAGCAACGTTTGTTATAAACAGATGTCTTACCACACGTACAGGAACGTTTGTTATAAACAGATGTCTTACCACACGTACAGCAACGTTTGTTTTTAACAGATGTCTTACCACACGTACAGCAACGTTTGTTATAAACAGATGTCTTACCACACGTACAGCAACGTTTGTTATAAACAGATGTCTTACCACACGTACAGCAACGTTTGTTATAAACAGATGTCTTACCACACGTACAGCAACGTTTGTTATAAACAGATGTCTTTACACACGTACAGCAACGTTTGTTATAAACAAATGTCTTACCACACGTACAGCAACGTTTGTTATAAAAAGATGTCTTACCACACGTACAGCAACGTTTGTTATAAACAGATGTCTTACCACACGTACAGCAACGTTTGTTATAAACAGATGTCTTACCACACGTACAGTAACGTTTGTTATAAACAGATGTCTTACCACATGTATAGCAACGTTTGTTTTTAACAGATGTCTTACCACACGTACAGTAACGTTTGTTATAAACAGATGTCTTACCACATGTATAGCAACGTTTGTTTTTAACAGGTGTCTTACCACACGTACAGTAACGTTTGTTATAAACAGATGTCTTACCACACGTACAGCAACGTTTGTTTTTAACAGGTGTCTTACCACACGTACAGCAACGTTTGTTATAAACAGATGTCTTACTACATGTACAGCAACGTTTGTTATAAACAGATGTCTTACCACACGTACAGGAACGTTTGTTATAAACAGATGTCTTACCACACGTACAGCAACGTTTGTTTTTAACAGATGTCTTACCACACGTACAGCAACGTTTGTTATAAACAGATGTCTTACCACACGTACAGCAACGTTTGTTATAAACAAATGTCTTACCACACGTACAGCAACGTTTGTTATAAAGAGATGTCTTACCACACGTACAGCAACGTTTGTTATAAACAGATGTCTTACCACACGCACAGCAACGTTTGTTATAAACAAATGTCTTACCACACGTACAGCAACGTTTGTTATAAAAAGATGTCTTACCACATGTACAGCAACGTTTGTTATAAACAGATGTCTTACCACACGTACAGCAACGTTTGTTATAAACAGATGTCTTACCACACGCATACAGCAACGTTTGTTATAAAAGATGTCTTACCACACGTACAGCAACGTTTGTCATAAACAGATGTCTTACACACACGTACAGCAACGTTTGTTATAAAGATGTCTTACCTCACACGTACAGCAACGTTTGTCATAAACAGATGTCTTACCACACGTACAGCAACGTTTGTTATAAACAGATGTCTTCCACATGTACAGCAACGTTTGTTTTTAACAGGTGTCTTACCACACGTACAGCAACGTTTGTTATAAACAGATGTCTTACCACATCGCACAGCAACGTTTGTTATAAACAGATGTCTTACCACACGTCAGCAACGTTTGTTATAAACAGATGTCTTACCACACGTACAGCAACGTTTGTTTTAACAGGTGTCTTACCCATCACGTACAGCAACGTTTGTTATAAACAGATGTCTTACTACATGTACAGCAACGTTTGTTATAAACAGATGTCTTACCACACGTACAGGAACGTTTGTTATAAACAGATGTCTTGCCACACGTACAGCAGCAACGTTTGTTTTAACAGGTGTCTTACCACACGTACAGCAACGTTTGTTATAAACAGATGTCTTACCACGCGTACAGCAACGTTTGTTATAAACAGATGTCTTACCACGCGTACAGCAACGTTTGTTATAAACAGATGTCTTACCACACGTACAGCAACGTTTGTTATAAACAGATGTCTTACCACACGTACAGCAACGTTTGTTATAAACAGATGTCTTACCACACGCACAGCAACGTTTGTTATAAACAGGTGTCTTACCACACGTACAGGAACGTTTGTTATAAACAGATGTCTTACCACACGTACAGCAACGTTTGTTATAAACAGATGTCTTACCACACGTACAGCAACGTTTGTTATAAACAGATGTCTTACCACACGTACAGCAACGTTTGTTATAATACAGGTATCTTACCACACGCACAGCAACGTTTGTTTAATACACAGATGTCTTACCACGTACACAGCAACGTTTGTTATAAACAGATGTCTTACCACACGTCAGCAACGTTTGTTATAAACAGATGTCTTACCACACGTACAGCAACGTTTGTTTTTAACAGGTGTCTTACCACACGTACAGCAACGTTTGTTATAAACAGATGTCTTACCACGCGTACAGCAACGTTTGTTATAAACAGATGTCTTACCACGCGTACAGCAACGTTTGTTATAAACAGATGTCTTACCACACGTACAGCAACGTTTGTTATAAACAGGTGTCTTACCACACGTACAGCAACGTTTGTTATAAACAGATGTCTTACCACACGTACAGCAACGTTTGTTATAAACAGATGTCTTACCACACGTACAGCAACGTTTGTTATAAACAGATGTCTTACCACACGTACAGCAACGTTTGTTATAAACAGATGTCTTACCACACGCCAACACAGCAACGTTTGTTATAAACAGGTGTCTTACCACACATTACAGCAACGTTTGTTATAAACAGATGTCTTACCACACACACACAACGACGAAATTGACAATAAAATTTCAAACAATCTCGCGATCATTCAGATAAATATGAAAACATTAAATATGTAAGGTAAGAAAACATTAAATATATATAACACAAAACATTAAATATGTAAGGTAAGAAAACATTAAATATGTAAGGTAGGAAAACATTAAATATGTAAGGTAAGAAAACATTAAATATATAAGGTAACAAAACATTAAATATATAAGGTAACAAAACATTAAATATGTAAGGTAAGAAAACATTAAATATGTAAGGTAAGAAAACATTAAATATGTAAGGTAAGAAAACATTAAATATATAAGGTAACAAAACATTTAAATATGTAAGGTAAGAAAACATTAAATATATATATGTAACAAAACATTAAATATGTAAGGTAAGAAAACATTAAATATGTAAGGTAAGAAAACATTAAATATGTAAGGTAACAAAAAACATTAAACATGTAAGGTAAGAAAACATTAAATACGTAAGGTAACAAAACATTGAATATGTAAGGTAAGAAAACATTAAATATGTAAGGTAACAAAATATTAAATATATATGGTAACAAAACATTAAATACGTAAGGTAACAAAATATTAAATATATAAGGTAACAAAACATTAAACATAAAATCAAACGAGAATTAATTATGTTGTATCTTTACTATTACCACTCAAGAATGATCTGTTTCTTTCACTTGAACCTCTGATGGGCGTTAAGCACATTGGCGCTGGGAATGAGCCATCTTAACATTAAACATTGAAAGTGCTTAACACGGTGATATTACACAGAATATTATAGTTTTATCCTACAAGGTTAGTCGTATAACAACCACAGTCCTTATTTACAAGTACAAAGAACCACTGTAAATGGTTATTCAAGATACGTGTTGGTTTTTCATTCACAAATTAACAATTTGAAAACGTTATATCTTTTGAGGTGGCCTTGAGACATATTGATTGATGAACAGGGTTATTTATACAAAATACAAACTGATACATCACTTCCTGATTCCGAGCAACATAACAGAAATCTCATCCATCTATCATGAGCTTCAAATGTTATCAAATCAACAAAATACCGGTTGTATGTTTTGTATTTTGTATAAAACGTGTTTGTATTCATGCCAAATCGATTTTTTGACTAGAATGAAAAGACCAAAAAATACTTTCAAACACAGAATATTAAAAAAAAACATTTTGTTGTCAAATAATATTTATTTTATTCAAAAAGTTAAAAGGAAGAAGAGATTATGCTGAACTTAGAAACTAAACATTGTTCTTGTGCTATTGATATAAACATAACGTAATACTGAGAACAAAATGACTAGTATGTAAATTGTTTGAACCCCTCTGGTTAAAGTGATATAAAC
The DNA here is from genome assembly GCF_004210375.1 of Tachypleus tridentatus. NCBI lineage: Eukaryota > Metazoa > Arthropoda > Merostomata > Xiphosura > Limulidae > Tachypleus > Tachypleus tridentatus. The sequence goes on along the minus strand of NC_134827.1, from coordinate 45,368,420 downwards.
ATAACGTAATACTGACAACAAAATGACTAGTATGTACTGTTTGAACCCTCTGGTTAAAGTGATATAAACACAACGTAATACTGACAACAAAATGACTAGTATGTACTGTTTGAACCCTCTGGTTAAAGTGATATAAACATAACGTAATACTCGACAACAAAATGACTAGTATGTACTGTTTGAACCCTCTGGTTAAAGTGATTTAAACACAACGTAATACTGACAACAAAATGACTAGTATGTACCGCTGTTTGAACTCTCTGGTTAAAGTGATATAAACACAACGTAATACTGACAACAAAATGACTAGTATGTACTGTTTGAACCTCTGGTTAAAGTGATATAAACACAACGTAATACTGACAACAAAATGACTAGTATGTACTGTTTGAACCCTCTGGTTAAAGTGATATAAACACAACGTAATACTGACAACAAAATGACTAGTATGTGCACTGTTTGAACCCTCTGGTTAAAATGACATAAACGCAACGTAATACTGACAACAAATGATGACTAGTATGTACTGTTTGAACCCTCTGGTTAAAGTGATATAAACACAACGTAATACTGACAACAAAACACTAGTATGTACCTGTTTGAACCCTCTGGTTAAAGTGATATAAACACAACGTAATACTGACAACAAAATGACTAGTATGTACTGTTTGAACCCTCTGGTTAAAGTGATATAAACACAACGTAATACTGACAACAAAATGACTAGTATGTACTGTTTGAACCCTCTGGTTAAAGTGATATAAAACACAACGTAATACTGACAACAAAATGACTAGTATGTACTGTTTGAACCCTCTGGTTAAAGTGATATAAACACGCAACGTAATACTGACAATAAAGTATGACTAGTATGTACTGTTTGAACCCTCTGGTTAAAGTGATATAAACACAACGTAATTACTTGACAAACAAAATGACTAGTTATAAAACTGTTTGAACCCTCTGGTTAAAGTGATATAAAACACAACGCATAATACTGACAACAAAATGACTAGTATAAAACTGTTTGAACCCTCTGGTTAAAGTGATATAAACACAACGTAATACTGACAACAAAATGACTAGTATGTACTGTTTTGAACCCTCTGGTTAAAGTGATAATATACAACCTGACTTGTGACCTGACAAATGACTGAGTATGTACTGTTTGAACCCTCTGGTTAAAGTGATATGATGGCAACGTAATACTGACAACAAAATGATTAGGTATGTACTGTTTGAACCCTCTGGTTAAAGTGATATAAACTGCAAACGTAATACTCATTGACAACAACAAAATGACTAGTATGTACTGTTTGAACCCTCTCGTTAAAAGTGATAGTAAACACACAACGTAACATCTACGACAACAAAATGACTAGTATGTAACCGTTTGAACCCTCTGGTTAAAATGATATAAACACAACGTAATGTACTCAACAACAAAATGACTAGTATGTACTGTTTGAACCCTCTGGTTAAAGTGATATAAACACAACGTAATACTGACAACAAAATGACTAGTATGTACTGTTTGAACCCTCTGGTTAAAGTGATATAAACACAACGTAATACTGACAACAAAATGACTAGTAGCTAGGTGTGTACTGAACCCCTCTGGTTAAAAATGATATAAAACAACGTAATACTAACAAACAAAATGACTAGTATGTAACTGTATGAACCCTCTGGTTAAAATGATATAAACACAACGCAATAACTGACAACAAAATGACTAGTATGTACTGTTTGAACCCTCTGGTTAAATGATTATAAACGCAACGTAATACTGACAACAAAATGACTAGTAT
>NC_134827.1:45332569-45366109 GCF_004210375.1 Tachypleus tridentatus | reverse complement strand
TGTGTCTGTAATATTGTGTCTCTTAACATACGCTCTGTGTCTGTAATATTATGTTCTTAACATACGCTCTGTGTCTATAATATTATGTCTCTTAACATACGCTCTTGGTGTCTGTAATATTATGTCTCTTAACATACGCTGTTGTCTTCGTAATATTATGTCTCTTAACATAACGCTCTGTGTCTGTAATATTATGTTCTTTAACATACGCTCTGTGTCTGAATATTATGTCTCTTAACATACGCTCTGTGTCTGTAATATTATGTCTCTCTTCATATACGCTCTGTGTCTGTAATATTATGTCTCTTGACATACGCCTGTGTGTTCTGTAATATTATGTCTCTTAACATACGCTCTGTGTCTGTAATATTATGTCTTTTATCATACGCTCTTGTGTCTGTAATATTATGTCTCTTAACATACGCTCTGTGTCTGTAATATTATGTCTCTCTTAACATACGCTCTGTGTCTGTAATATTATGTCCCTTAAAATATGCTCTGTGTGTGTGATATTATGTTCTCTTAACATACGCTCTGTGTCTGTAATATTATGTCCCTTAACATACGCTCTGTGTCTGTAATATTATGTCTCTTGACATACGCTCTGTGTCTGTAATATTATGTCTCTTAACATACGCTCTGTGTCTGTAATATTATGTCTTTTATCATACGCTCTGTGTCTGTAATATATGTCTCTTAACATTCGCTCTGTGTCTGTAATATTATGTCTCTTAACATACGCTCTGTGTCTGTAATATTATGTCTCTTAAAATATGCTCTGTGTCTGTAATATTATGTCTCTTAACATACGCTCTGTGTCTGTAAATTATGTCTCTTAACATACGCTCTGTGTCTGTAATTATGTCTCTTAACATACGCTCTGTGTCTGTAATATTATGTCTCTTATCATACGCTCTGTGTCTGTAATATTATGTCTCTTAACATACGCTCTGTGTCTGTAATATTATGTCTCTTAACATACGCCTCTGTGTCTGTAATATTATGTCTTTATCATACGCTCTGTGTCTGTAATATTATGTCTCCTAACATACGCTCTGTGTCTGTAATATTATGTCTCTTAACATACGCTCTGTGTCTGTAATATTATGTCTCTTATCATACGCTCTGTGTCTGTAATATTATGTCTCTTAACATACGCTCTGTGTCTGTAATATTATGTCTCTTAACATACGCTTTGTGTCTGTAATATTATGTCTCTCATCATACGCTCTGTGTCTGTAATATTATGTCTCTTAACATACGCTTGTGTCTGTAATATTATGTCTCTTATCATACGCTCTGTGTCTGTAATATTATGTCGCTTATCATACGCTCTGTGTGTAATATTATGTCTCTTAACATACGCTCTGTGTCTGTAATATTATGTCTCTTAACATATCGCTCTGTGTCTGTATATTATGTCTCTTAACATACGCCTCTGTGTCTGTAATATTATGTCTCTTAACATACGCTCTGTGTCTGATATATTTTTATAATCTCTTATTATACGATCTGTGTCTGTAATATTATGTCTCTTAACATACGCTCTGTGTCTGTAATTTATGTCTCTTAACATACGCTCTTGTGTCTGTAATATTATGTCTCTTAACATACGCTCTGTGTCTGTAATATTATGTCTCTTAATATACGCTCTGTGTCTGTAATATTATGTCTCTTAACATACGCTCTGTGTCTGTAATATTATGTCTCTTATCATACGCTCTGTGTCTGTAATATTATATCTCTAACATACGCTCTGTGTCTGTAATATTGTCTCTTATCATACGCTCTGTGTCTGTAATATTATGTCTCTTAACATACGCTCTGTGTCTGTAATATTATGTCTCTTAACATACGCTCTGTGTCTGTAATATTATGTCTCTTAACATACGCTCTGTGTCTGTAATATTATGTCTCTAACATACGCTTTGTGTCTGTAATATTATGTCTCTTAACATACGCAGTGTCTGTAATATTATGTCTCTTAACATACGCTCTGTGTCTGTAATATTATGTCTCTTCATATACGCTCTGTGTCTGTATATATTATGTCTCTTGACATACGCTCTGTGTCTGTAATATTATGTCTCTTAACATACGCTCTGTGTCTGTAATATTATGTCTTTTATCATACGCTCTGTGTCTGTAATATTATGTCTCTTAACATTCGCTCTGTGTCTGTAATATTATGTCTCTTAACATACGCTCTGTGTCTGTAATATTATGTCTCTTAAAATATGCTCTGTGTCTGTGTGATATTATGTCTCTTAACATACGCTCTGTGTCTGTAAAATTATGTCTCTTAACATACGCTCTGTGTCTGTAATATTATGTCTCTTGACATACGCTCTGTGTCTGTAATATTATGTCTCTAACATACGCTCTGTGTCTGTAATATTATATCTTTATCATACGCTCTGTGTCTGTAATATATGTCTCTTAACATTCGCTCTGTGTCTGTATATATGTCTCTTAACATACGCTCTGTGTCTGTAATATTATGTCTCTTAAAATATGCTCCGTGTCTGTAATATTATGTCTCTTAACATACGCTCTGTGTCTGTAAATTTATGTCTCTTAACATACGCTCTGTGTCTGTAAAATTATGTCTCTTAACATACGCTCTGTGTCTGTAATATTATGTCTCTTATCATACGCTCTGTGTGTAATATTATGTCTCTTAACATACGCTCTGTGTCTGTAATATTATGTCTCTTAACATACGCTCTGTGTCTGTATTATATGTCTCTTATCATACGCTCTGTGTCTGTAATATTATGTTCTTAACATTCGCTCTGTGTCTGTAATATTATGTCTCTTAACATACGCTCTGTGTCTGTAATATTATGTCTCTTATCATACGCTCTGTGTGTAATATTATGTCTCTTAACATACGCTCTGTGTCTGTAATATTATGTCTCTTAACATACGCTTTGTATCTGTAATATTATAGTCTCATCATACGCTCTGTGTCTATAATATTATGTCTCTTAACATACGCTTTGTGTCTGTAATATTATGTCTCTTATCATACACTCTGTGTCTGTAATATTATGTCGCTTATCATACGCTCTGTGTGTAATATTATGTCTCTTAACATACGCTCTGTGTCTGTAATATTATGTCTCTTAACATACGCTCTGTGTCTGTAATATTATGTCTCTTAATATACCCTCTGTGTCTGTAATATTATGTCTCTTAACATACGCTCTGTGTCTGATATATTTTATATCTCTTATTATACGATCTGTGTCTGTAATATTATGTCTCTTAACATACGCTCTGTGTCTGTCATTATTGTCTCTAATCATACGCTCTTGTGTCTGTAATATTATGTCTCTTAACATACGCTCTGTGTCTATAATATTATGTCTCTTAATATACCCTCTGTGTCTGTAATATTATGTCTCTTAACATACGCTCTGTGTCTGTAATATTATATCTCTTATCATACGCTCTGTGTCTGTAATATTATGTCTCTTAACATACGCTCTGTGTCTGTAATATTGTCTCTTATCATACGCTCTGTGTCTGTAATATTATGTCTCTTAACATACGCTCTGTGTCTATAATATTATGTCTCTTGACATACGCTCTGTGTCTGTAATATTATGTCTCTTAACATACGCTCTGTGTCTGTAATATTATGTCTCTTAACATACGCTTTGTATCTGTAATATTATGTCTCTTATCATACGCAGTGTGTGTAATATTATGTCTCTTAACATACGCTCTGTGTCTGTAATATTATGTCTCTTAACATACGCTCTGTGTCTGTAATATTATGTCTCTTAACATACGCTCTGTGTCTGTAATATTATGTCTCTTAACGTACGCTCTGTGTCTGTAATATTATGTCTCTTCATATACGCTCTGTGTCTGTAATATTATGTCTCTTGACATACGCTCTGTGTCTGTGTAATATTATGTCCTTAACATACGCTCTGTGTCTGTAATATTATGTCTTTTAACATACGCTCTGTGTCTGTAATATTATGTCTCTTCACATACGCTCTGTGTCTGTAATATTATGTCTCTTAACATACGCTCTGTGTCTGTAATATTATGTCTCTAACATACGCTCTGTGTCTGTAATATTATGTCTCTTAACATACGCTCTGTGTCTGTAATGTTATGTCTCTTATCATACGCTCTGTGTCTGTAATATTATGTCTCTTAACATTCGCTCTGTGTCTGTAATATTATGTCTCTTAACATACGCTCTGTGTCTGTAATATTATGTCTCTTAACATACGCTCTGTGTCTGTAATATTATGTCTCTTAACATACGCTCTGTGTCTGTAATATTATGTCTTTAACATACGCTCTGTGTCTGTAATATTATGTCTCTTAACATACGCTCTGTGTCTGTAATATTATGTCTCTTAACATACGCTCTGTGTCTGTAATATTATGTCTCTTAACATACGCTCTGTGTCTGTAATATTATGTCTCTTAACATACGCTCTGTGTCTGTAATATTATGTCTCTTAACATACGCTCTGTGTCTGTAATATTATGTCTCTTAACATACGCTCTGTGTCTGTAATATTATGTCTCTTATCATACGCCTGTGTGTAATATTATGTCTCTTAACATACGCTCTGTGTCTGTAATATTATGTCTCTTAACATACGCTCTGTGTCTGTAATATTATGTCTCTTAACATACGCTCTGTGTCTGTAATATTATGTCTCTTAACATACGCTCTGTGTCTGTAATATTATGTCTCTTAACATACGCTCTGTGTCTGTAATATTATGTCTCTTAACATACGCTCTGTGTCTGTAATATTATGTCTCTTATCATACGCTCTGTGTCTGTAATATTATGTCTCTTAACATACGCTCTGTGTCTGTAATATTATGTCTCTTAACATACGCTCTGTGTCTGTAATATTATGTCTCTTAACATACGCTCTGTGTCTGTAATATTATGTCTCTTAACATACGCTCTGTGTCTGTAATATTATGTCTCTTAATATACCCTCTGTGTCTGTAATATTATGTCTCTTAACATACGCTCTGTGTCTGTAATATTATGTCTCTTATTATACGATCTGTGTCTGTAATATTATGTCTTTTAACATACGCTCTGTGTCTGTAATATTGTCTCTAACATACGCTCTGTGTCTGTATTATTGTCTCTTAACATACGCTCTGTGTCTGTAATATTATGTCTCTTATCATACGCTCTGTGTCTGTAATATTATGTCTTTAACATACGCTCTGTGTCTGTAATATTATGTCTCTTAACATACGCTCTGTGTCTGTAATATTATGTCTCTTAACATACGCTCTGTGTGTAATATTATGTCTCTTAACATACGCTCTGTGTCTGTAATATTATGTCTCTTAACATACGCTCTGTGTCTGTAATATTATCTCTTAACATACGCTCTGTGTCTGTAATATTATGTCTCTTAACATACGCTCTGTGTCTGTAATATTATGTCTCTTAACATACGCTCTGTGTCTGTAATATTATGTCTCTTAACATACGCTCTGTGTCTGTAATATTATGTCTCTTAACATACGCTCTGTGTCTGTAATATTATGTCTTTTAACATACGCTCTGTGTCTGTAATATTATGTCTCTTAACATACGCTCTGTGTCTGTAATATTATGTCTCTTAACATACGCTCTGTGTCTGTAATATTATGTCTCTTAACATATGCTCTGTGTCTGTAATATTATGTCTCTTAACATACGCTCTGTGTCTGTAATATTATGTCTCTTATCATACGCTCTTGTGTGTAATATTATGTCTCTTAACATACGCTCTGTGTCTGTAATATTATGTTCTTAACATACGCTCTGTGTCTGTAATATTATGCCTCTTAACATACGCTCTGTGTCTGGAATATTATGTCTCTTAACATACGCTCTGTGTCTGTAATATTATGTCTCTTCATATACGCTCTGTGTCTGTAATATTATGTCTCTTAACATACGCTCTGTGTCTGTAATTATGTCTTTTATCATACGCTCTGTGTCTGTAATATTATGTCTCTTAACATTCGCTCTGTGTCTGTAATATTATGTCTCTTAACATACGCTCTGTGTCTGTAATATTATGTCTCTTAAAATATGCTCTGTGTCTGTAATATTATGTCTCTTAACATACGCTCTGTGTCTGTAATATTATGTCTCTTAACATACGCTCTGTGTCTGTAATATTATGTCTCTTAACATACGCTCTGTGTCTGTAATATTATGTCTTTTATCATACGCTCTGTGTCTGTAATATTATGTCTCTTAACATACGCTCTGTGTCTGTAATATTATGTCTCTTAACATACGCTCTGGTGTCTGTAATATTATGTCTCTTAACATACGCTCTGTGTCTGTAATATTATGTCTCTTAACATACGCTCTGTGTCTGTAATATTATGTCTCTTAACATACGCTCTGTGTCTGTAATATTATGTCTCTTAACATATGCTCCGTGTCTGTAATATTATGTCTCTTAACATACGCTCTGTGTCTGTAATATTATGTCTCTTAACATACGCTCTGTGTCTGTAATATTATGTCTCTTAACATACGCTCTGTGTCTGTAATATTATGTCTCTTAACATACGCTCTGTGTCTGTAATATTATGTCTCTTAACATACGCTCTGTGTCTGTAATATTATGTCTCTTAACATACGCTCTGTGTCTGTAATATTATGTCTTTATCATACGCTCTGTGTCTGTAATATTATGTCTCTTAACATACGCTCTGTGTCTGTAATATTATGTCTCTTAACATACGCTCTGTGTCTGTAATATATGTCTCTTAAAATACGCTCTGTGTCTGTAATATTATGTCTTTAACATACGCTCTGTGTCTGTAATATTATGTCTCTTAACATACGCTCTGTGTCTGTAATATTATGTCTCTTAACATACGCTCTGTGTCTGTAATATTATGTCTCTTAACATATGCTCTGTGTCTGTAATATTATGTCTCTTAACATACGCTCTGTGTCTGTAATTTATGTCTCTTAACATACGCTCTGTGTCTGTAATATTATGTCTCTTAACATACGCTCTGTGTCTGTAATATTATGTCTCTTATCATACGCTCTGTGTGTAATATTATGTCTCTTAACATACGCTCTGTGTCTGTAATATTATGTCTCTTAACATACGCTCTGTGTCTGTAATATTATGTCTCTTTATCATACGCTCTGTGTCTGTAATATTATGTCTCTTAACATACGCTCTGTGTCTGTAATATTATGTCTCTTAACATACGCTCTGTGTCTGTAATATTATGTCTCTTATCATACGCTCTGTGTGTAATATTATGTCTCTTAACATACGCTCTGTGTCTGTAATATTATGTCTCTTAATATACCCTCTGTGTCTGTAATATTATGTCTCTTAACATACGCTCTGTGTCTGTAATATTATGTCTCTTAACATACGCTCTGTGTCTGTAATATTATGTCTCTTAACATACGCTCTGTGTCTGTATATTATGTCTCTTAACATACGCTCTGTGTCTGTAATATTATGTCTCTTAACATACGCTCTGTGTCTGTAATATTATGTCTCTTAACATACGCTCTGTGTCTGTAATATTATGTCTCTTAACATACGCTCTGTGTCTGTAATATTATGTCTCTTAACATACGCTCTGTGTCTGTAATATTATGTCTCTTAACATACGCTCTGTGTCTGTAATATTATGTCTCTTAACATACGCTCTGTGTCTGTAATATTATGTCTCTTAACATACGCTCTGTGTCTGTAATATTATGTCTCTTAACATACGCTCTGTGTCTGTAATATTATGTCTCTTAACATACGCTCTGTGTCTGTAATATTATGTCTCTTAACATACGCTCTGTGTCTGTAATATTATGTCTCTTAACATACGCTCTGTGTCTGTAATATTATGTCTCTTAACATACGCTCTGTGTCTGTAATATTATGTCTCTTAACATACGCTCTGTGTCTGTAATATTATGTCTTTTAACATACGCTCTGTGTCTGTAATATTATGTCTCTTAACATACGCTCTGTGTCTGTAATATTATGTCTCTTAACATACGCTCTGTGTCTGTAATATTATGTCTCTTAACATATGCTCTGTGTCTGTAATATTATGTCTCTTAACATACGCTCTGTGTCTGTAATATTATGTCTCTTAACATACGCTCTGTGTCTGTAATATTATGTCTCTTAACATACGCTCTGTGTCTGTAATATTATGTCTCTTAACATACGCTCTGTGTCTGTAATATTATGTCTTTAATCATACGCTCTGTGTCTGTAATATTATGTCTCTTAACATACGCTCTGTGTCTGTAATATTATGTCTCTTAACATACGCTCTGTGTCTGTAATATTATGTCTCTTAACATACGCTCTGTGTCTGTAATATTATGTCTCTTAACATACGCTCTGTGTCTGTAATATTATGTCTCTTAACATACGCTCTGTGTCTGTAATATTATGTCTCTTAACATACGCTCTGTGTCTGTAATATTATGTCTCTTAACATACGCTCTGTGTCTGTAATATTATGTCTCTTAACATACGCTCTGTGTCTGTAATATTATGTCTCTTAACATACGCTCTGTGTCTGTAATATTATGTCTCTTAACATACGCTCTGTGTCTGTAATATTATGTCTCTTAACATACGCTCTGTGTCTGTAATATTATGTCTCTTAACATACGCTCTGTGTCTGTAATATTATGTCTCTTAACATACGCTCTGTGTCTGTAATATTATGTCTCTTAACATACGCTCTGTGTCTGTAATATTATGTCTCTTAACATACGCTCTGTGTCTGTAATATTATGTCTCTTAACATACGCTCTGTGTCTGTAATATTATGTCTCTTAACATACGCTCTGTGTCTGTAATATTATGTCTCTTAACATACGCTCTGTGTCTGTAATATTATGTCTCTTAACATACGCTCTGTGTCTGTAATATTATGTCTCTTAACATACGCTCTGTGTCTGTAATATTATGTCTCTTAACATACGCTCTGTGTCTGTAATATTATGTCTCTTAACATACGCTCTGTGTCTGTAATATTATGTCTCTTAACATACGCTCTGTGTCTGTAATATTATGTCTCTTAACATACGCTCTGTGTCTGTAATATTATGTCTCTTAACATACGCTCTGTGTCTGTAATATTATGTCTCTTAACATACGCTCTGTGTCTGTAATATTATGTCTCTTAACATACGCTCTGTGTCTGTAATATTATGTCTCTTAACATACGCTCTGTGTCTGTAATATTATGTCTCTTAACATATGCTCTGTGTCTGTAATATTATGTCTCTTAACATACGCTCTGTGTCTGTAATATTATGTCTCTTAACATACGCTCTGTGTCTGTAATATTATGTCTCTTAACATACGCTCTGTGTCTGTAATATTATGTCTCTTAACATACGCTCTGTGTCTGTAATATTATGTCTCTTAACATACGCTCTGTGTCTGTAATATTATGTCTCTTAACATACGCTCTGTGTCTGTAATATTATGTCTCTTAACATACGCTCTGTGTCTGTAATATTATGTCTCTTAACATACGCTCTGTGTCTATAATATTATGTCTCTTAACATACGCTCTGTGTCTGTAATATTATGTCTCTTAACATACGCTCTGTGTCTGTAATATTATGTCTCTTAACATACTCTCTGTGTCTGTAATATTATGTCTCTTATCATACGCTCTGTGTGTAATATTATGTCTCTTAACATACGCTCTGTGTCTGTAATATTATGTCTCTTAACATACGCTCTGTGTCTGTAATATTATGCCTCTTAACATACGCTCTGTGTCTGGAATATTATGTCTCTTAACATACGCTCTGTGTGTAATATTATGTCTCTTAACATACGCTCTGTGTCTGTAATATTATGTCTCTTAACATACGCTCTGTGTCTGTAATATTATGTCTTTTATCATACGCTCTGTGTCTGTAATATTATGTCTCTTAACATACGCTCTGTGTCTGTAATATTATGTCTCTTAATATACGCTCTGTGTCTGTAATATTATGTCTCTTAACATACGCTATGTGTCTGATATATTTTATATCTCTTAACATACGCTCTGTGTCTGTAATATTATGTCTCTTAATATACCCTCTGTGTCTGTAATATTATGTCTCTTAACATACGCTCTGTGTCTGTAATATTATGTCTCTTAACATACGCTCTGTGTCTGTAATATTATGTCTCTTAACATACGCTCTGTGTCTGTAATATTGTCTCTAATCATACGCTCTGGTCTGTAATATTGTCTCCTTATCATACGCTCTGTGTCTGTAATATTATATCTCTTATCATACGCTCTGTGTCTGTAATATTATGTCTCTTAACATACGCTCTGTGTCTGTAATATTATGTCTCTTAACATACGCTTTGTATCTGTAATATTATGTCTCTTATCATACGCTCTGTGTGTAATATTATGTCTCTTAACATACGCTCTGTGTCTGTAATATTATGTCTCTTAACATACGCTCTGTGTCTGTAATATTATGTCTCTTAACATACGCTCTGTGTCTGTAATATTATGTCTCTTAACATACGCTCTGTGTCTGTAATATTATGTCTCTTCATATACGCTCTGTGTCTGTAATATTATGTCTCTTGACATACGCTCTGTGTCTGTAATATTATGTCTCTTAACATACGCTCTGTGTCTGTAATATTATGTCTTTTATCATACGCTCTGTGTCTGTAATATTATGTCTCTTAACATACGCTCTGTGTCTGTAATATTATGTCTCTTAACATACGCTCTGTGTCTGTAATATTATGTCTCTTAAAATATGCTCCGTGTCTGTAATATTATGTCTCTTAACATACGCTCTGTGTCTGTAATATTATGTCTCTTAACATACGCTCTGTGTCTGTAATATTATGTCTCTTAACATACGCTCTGTGTCTGTAATATTATGTCTCTTAACATACGCTCTGTGTCTGTAATATTATGTCTCTTAACATACGCTCTGTGTCTGTAATATTATGTCTCTTAACATACGCTCTGTGTCTGTAATATTATGTCTCTTAACATACGCTCTGTGTCTGTAATATTATGTCTCTTAACATACGCTCTGTGTCTGTAATATTATGTCTCTTATCATACGCTCTGTGTCTGTAATATTATGTCTCTTAACATACGCTCTGTGTCTGTAATATTATGTCTCTTAACATACGCTCTGTGTCTGTAATATTATGTCTCTTAACATACGCTCTGTGTCTGTAATATTATGTCTCTTAACATACGCTCTGTGTCTGTAATATTATGTCTCTTAACATACGCTCTGTGTCTGTAATATTATGTCTCTTAACATACGCTCTGTGTCTGTAATATTATGTCTCTTAACATACGCTCTGTGTCTATAATATTATGTCTCTTAACATACGCTCTGTGTCTGTAATATTATGTCTCTTAACATACGCTCTGTGTCTGTAATATTATGTCTCTTAACATACTCTTTGTATCTGTAATATTATGTCTCTTATCATACGCTCTGTGTGTAATATTATGTCTCTTAACATACGCTCTGTGTCTGTAATATTATGTCTCTTAACATACGCTCTGTGTCTGTAATATTATGTCTCTTAACATACGCTCTGTGTCTGTAATATTATGTCTCTTAACATACGCTCTGTGTCTGTAATATTATGTCTCTTCATATACGCTCTGTGTCTGTAATATTATGTCTCTTAACATACGCTCTGTGTCTGTAATATTATGTCTTTTATCATACGCTCTGTGTCTGTAATATTATGTCTCTTAACATACGCTCTGTGTCTGTAATATTATGTCTCTTAACATACGCTCTGTGTCTGTAATATTATGTCTCTTAAAATACGCTCTGTGTCTGTAATATTATGTCTCTTAACATACGCTCTGTGTCTGTAATATTATGTCTCTTAACATACGCTCTGTGTCTGTAATATTATGTCTCTTAACATACGCTCTGTGTCTGTAATATTATGTCTTTTATCATACGCTCTGTGTCTGTAATATTATGTCTCTTAACATACGCTCTGTGTCTGTAATATTATGTCTCTTAACATACGCTCTGTGTCTGTAATATTATGTCTCTTAACATACGCTCTGTGTCTGTAATATTATGTCTCTTAACATACGCTCTGTGTCTGTAATATTATGTCTCTTAACATACGCTCTGTGTCTGTAATATTATGTCTCTTAACATACGCTCTGTGTCTGTAATATTATGTCTCTTAACATACGCTCTGTGTCTGTAATATTATGTCTCTTCATATACGCTCTGTGTCTGTAATATTATGTCTCTTGACATACGCTCTGTGTCTGTAATATTATGTCTCTTAACATACGCTCTGTGTCTGTAATATTATGTCTTTTATCATACGCTCTGTGTCTGTAATATTATGTCTCTTAACATTCGCTCTGTGTCTGTAATATTATGTCTCTTAACATACGCTCTGTGTCTGTAATATTATGTCTCTTAAAATATGCTCCGTGTCTGTGATATTATGTCTTTTAACATACGCTCTGTGTCTGTAAAATTATGTCTCTTAACATACGCTCTGTGTCTGTAATATTATGTCTCTTGACATACGCTCTGTGTCTGTAATATTATGTCTCTTAACATACGCTCTGTGTCTGTAATATTATATCTTTTATCATACGCTCTGTGTCTGTAATATATGTCTCTTAACATTCGCTCTGTGTCTGTAATATTATGTCTCTTAACATACGCTCTGTGTCTGTAATATTATGTCTCTTAAAATATGCTCCGTGTCTGTAATATTATGTCTCTTAACATACGCTCTGTGTCTGTAAATTTATGTCTCTTAACATACGCTCTGTGTCTGTAAAATTATGTCTCTTAACATACGCTCTGTGTCTGTAATATTATGTCTCTTATCATACGCTCTGTGTGTAATATTATGTCTCTTAACATACGCTCTGTGTCTGTAATATTATGTCTCTTAACATACGCTCTGTGTCTGTAATATTATGTCTTTTATCATACGCTCTGTGTCTGTAATATTATGTCTCTTAACATTCGCTCTGTGTCTGTAATATTATGTCTCTTAACATACGCTCTGTGTCTGTAATATTATGTCTCTTATCATACGCTCTGTGTGTGTAATATTATGTCTCTTAACATACGCTCTGTGTCTGTAATATTATGTCTCTTAATATACCCTCTGTGTCTGTAATATTATGTCTCTTAACATACGCTCTGTGTCTGATATATTTTATATCTCTTATTATACGATCTGTGTCTGTAATATTATGTCTTTTAACATACGCTCTGTGTCTGTAATATTGTCTCTTATCATACGCTCTGTGTCTGTAATATTATGTCTCTTAACATACGCTCTGTGTCTATAATATTATGTCTCTTAATATACCCTCTGTGTCTGTAATATTATGTCTCTTAACATACGCTCTGTGTCTGTAATATTATATCTCTTATCATACGCTCTGTGTCTGTAATATTATGTCTCTTAACATACGCTCTGTGTCTGTAATATTGTCTCTTATCATACGCTCTGTGTCTGTAATATTATGTCTCTTAACATACGCTCTGTGTCTATAATATTATGTCTCTTGACATACGCTCTGTGTCTGTAATAATATGTCTCTTAACATACGCTCTGTGTCTGTAATATTATGTCTCTTAACATACGCTCTGTGTCTGGAATATTATGTCTCTTAACGTACGCTCTGTGTCTGTAATATTATGTCTCTTCATATACGCTCTGTGTCTGTAATATTATGTCTCTTGACATACGCTCTGTGTCTGTAATATTATGTCTCTTAACATACGCTCTGTGTCTGTAATGTTATGTCTTTTATCATACGCTCTGTGTCTGTAATATTATGTCTCTTAACATACGCTCTGTGTCTGTAATATTATGTCTCTTAACATACGCTCTGTGTCTGTAATATTATGTCTCTTAAAATATGCTCCGTGTCTGTGATATTATGTCTCTTAACATACGCTCTGTGTCTGTAAAATTATGTCTCTTAACATACGCTCTGTGTCTGTAATATTATGTCTCTTGACATACGCTCTGTGTCTGTAATATTATGTCTCTTAACATACGCTCTGTGTCTGTAATATTATGTCTTTTATCATACGCTCTGTGTCTGTAATATTATGTCTCTTAACATTCGCTCTGTGTCTGTAATATTATGTCTCTTAACATACGCTCTGTGTCTGTAATATTATGTCTCTTAACATACGCTCTGTGTCTGTAATATTATGTCTCTTAACATACGCTCTGTGTCTGTAATATTATGTCTCTTAACATACGCTCTGTGTCTGTAATATTATGTCTCTTAACATACTCTTTGTATCTGTAATATTATGTCTCTTATCATACGCTCTGTGTGTAATATTATGTCTCTTAACATACGCTCTGTGTCTGTAATATTATGTCTCTTAACATACGCTCTGTGTCTGTAATATTATGTCTCTTAACATACGCTCTGTGTCTGGAATATTATGTCTCTTAACATACGCTCTGTGTATGTAATATTATGTCTCTTCATATACGCTCTGTGTCTGTAATATTATGTCTCTTGACATACGCTCTGTGTCTGTAATATTATGTCTTTTATCATACGCTCTGTGTCTGTAATATTATGTCTCTTAACATTCGCTCTGTGTCTGTAATATTATGTCTCTTAACATACGCTCTGTGTCTGTAATATTATGTCTCTTAAAATATGCTCCGTGTCTGTGATATTATGTCTCTTAACATACGCTCTGTGTCTGTAATATTATGTCTCTTAACATACGCTCTGTGTCTGTAATATTATGTCTCTTGACATACGCTCTGTGTCTGTAATATTATGTCTCTTAACATACGCTCTGTGTCTGTAATATTATGTCTCTTTATCATACGCTCTGTGTCTGTAATATTATGTCTCTTAACATACGCTCTGTGTCTGTAATATTATGTCTCTTAACATACGCTCTGTGTCTGTAATATTATGTCTCTTAACATATGCTCTGTGTCTGTAATATTATGTCTCTTAACATACGCTCTGTGTCTGTAATATTATGTCTCTTAACATACGCTCTGTGTCTGTAAATTATGTCTCTTAACATACGCTCTGTGTCTGTAATATTATGTCTCTTCATATTCGCTCTGTGTCTGTAATATTATGTCTCTTGACATACGCTCTGTGTCTGTAATATTATGTCTCTTAACATACGCTCTGTGTCTGTAATATTATGTCTTTTATCATACGCTGTGTCTGTAATATTATGTCTCTTAACATTCGCTCTGTGTCTGTAATATTATGTCTCTTAACATACGCTCTGTGTCTGTAATATTATGTCTCTTAAAATATGCTCCGTGTCTGTGATATTATGTCTCTTAACATACGCTCTGTGTCTGTAAAATTATGTCTCTTAACATACGCTCTGTGTCTGTAATATTATGTCTCTTGACATACGCTCTGTGTCTGTAATATTATGTCTCTTAACATACGCTCTGTGTCTGTAATATTATATCTTTTATCATACGCTCTGTGTCTGTAATATATGTCTCTTAACATTCGCTCTGTGTCTGTAATATTATGTCTCTTAACATACGCTCTGTGTCTGTAATATTATGTCTCTTAAAATATGCTCCGTGTCTGTAATATTATGTCTCTTAACATACGCTCTGTGTCTGTAAATTTATGTCTCTTAACATACGCTCTGTGTCTGTAAAATTATGTCTCTTAACATACGCTCTGTGTCTGTAATATTATGTCTCTTATCATACGCTCTGTGTGTAATATTATGTCTCTTAACATACGCTCTGTGTCTGTAATATTATGTCTCTTAACATACGCTCTGTGTCTGTAATATTATGTCTTTTATCATACGCTCTGTGTCTGTAATATTATGTCTCTTAACATTCGCTCTGTGTCTGTAATATTATGTCTCTTAACATACGCTCTGTGTCTGTAATATTATGTCTCTTATCATACGCTCTGTGTGTAATATTATGTCTCTTAACATACGCTCTGTGTCTGTAATATTATGTCTCTTAACATACGCTTTGTGTCTGTAATATTATGTCTCTCATCATACGCTCTGTGTCTATAATATTATGTCTCTTAACATACGCTTTGTGTCTGTAATATTATGTCTCTTATCATACACTCTGTGTCTGTAATATTATGTCGCTTATCATACGCTCTGTGTGTAATATTATGTCTCTTAACATACGCTCTGTGTCTGTAATATTATGTCTCTTAACATACGCTCTGTGTCTGTAATATTATGTCTCTTAATATACCCTCTGTGTCTGTAATATTATGTCTCTTAACATACGCTCTGTGTCTGTTATATTATATCTCTTATTATACGCTCTGTGTCTGTAATATTATGTCTCTTAACATACGCTCTGTGTCTGTAATATTGTCTCTTATCATACGCTCTGTGTCTGTAATATTATGTCTCTTAACATACGCTCTGTGTCTATAATATTATGTCTCTTAATATACCCTCTGTGTCTGTAATATTATGTCTCTTAACATACGCTCTGTGTCTGTAATATTATATCTCTTATCATACGCTCTGTGTCTGTAATATTATGTCTCTTAACATACGCTCTGTGTCTGTAATATTGTCTCTTATCATACGCTCTGTGTCTGTAATATTATGTCTCTTAACATACGCTCTGTGTCTGTAATATTATGTCTCTTAACATACGCTCTGTGTCTGTAATATTATGTCTCTTAACATACGCTTTGTATCTGTAATATTATGTCTCTTATCATACGCTCTGTGTGTAATATTATGTCTCTTAACATACGCTCTGTGTCTGTAATATTATGTCTCTTAACATACGCTCTGTGTCTGTAATATTATGTCTCTTAACATACGCTCTGTGTCTGGAATATTATGTCTCTTAACATACGCTCTGTGTCTGTAATATTATGTCTCTTCACATACGCTCTGTGTCTGTAATATTATGTCTCTTAACATACGCTCTGTGTCTGTAATATTATGTCTCTTAACATACGCTCTGTGTCTGTAATATTATGTCTCTTAACATACGCTCTGTGTCTGTAATATTATGTCTCTTAACATACGCTCTGTGTCTGTAATATTATGTCTCTTAACATACGCTCTGTGTCTGTAATATTATGTCTCTTAACATACGCTCTGTGTCTGTAATTATGTATTTTATCATACGCTCTGTGTCTGTAATATTATGTCTCTTAACATTCGCTCTGTGTCTGTAATATTATGTCTCTTAACATACGCTCTGTGTCTGTAATATTATGTCTCTTAACATACGCTCTGTGTCTGTAATATTATGTCTCTTAACATACGCTCTGTGTCTGTAATATTATGTCTCTTAACATACGCTCTGTGTCTGTAATATTATGTCTTAACATACGCTCTGTGTCTGTAATATTATGTCTTTAACATACGCTCTGTGTCTGTAATATTATGTCTCTTAACATACGCTCTGTGTCTGTAATATTATGTCTCTTAACATACGCTCTGTGTCTGTAATATTATGTCTCTTAACATACGCTCTGTGTCTGTAATATTATGTCTCTTAACATACGCTCTGTGTCTGTAATATTATGTCTCTTAACATACGCTCTGTGTCTGTAATATTATGTCTCTTAACATATGCTCTGTGTCTGTAATATTATGTCTCTTAACATACGCTCTGTGTCTGTAATATTATGTCTCTTAACATACGCTCTGTGTCTGTAATATTATGTCTCTTAACATACGCTCTGTGTCTGTAATATTATGTCTCTTAACATACGCTCTGTGTCTGTAATATTATGTCTCTTAACATACGCTCTGTGTCTGTAATATTATGTCTCTTAACATACGCTCTGTGTCTGTAATATTATGTCTCTTATCATACGCTCTGTGTCTGTAATATTATGTCTCTTAACATACGCTCTGTGTCTGTAATATTATGTCTCTTAACATACGCTCTGTGTCTGTAATATTATGTCTCTTAACATACGCTCTGTGTCTGTAATATTATGTCTCTTAACATACGCTCTGTGTCTGTAATATTATGTCTCTTAACATACGCTCTGTGTCTGTAATATTATGTCTCTTAACATACGCTCTGTGTCTGTAATATTATGTCTCTTAATATACGCTCTGTGTCTGTAATATTATGTCTCTTGACATACGCTCTGTGTCTGTAATTATGTCTTTTATCATACGCTCTGTGTCTGTAATATTATGTCTCTTAACATTCGCTCTGTGTCTGTAATATTATGTCTCTTAACATACGCTCTGTGTCTGTAATATTATGTCTCTTAACATATGCTCTGTGTCTGTAATATTATGTCTCTTAACATACGCTCTGTGTCTGTAATATTATGTCTCTTAACATACGCTCTGTGTCTGTAATATTATGTCTCTTAACATACGCTCTGTGTCTGTAATATTATGTCTTTTATCATACGCTCTGTGTCTGTAATATTATGTCTCTTAACATACGCTCTGTGTCTGTAATATTATGTCTCTTAACATACGCTCTGTGTCTGTAATATTATGTCTCTTAACATACGCTCTGTGTCTGTAATATTATGTCTCTTAACATACGCTCTGTGTCTGTAATATTATGTCTCTTAACATACGCTCTGTGTCTGTAATATTATGTCTCTTAACATACGCTCTGTGTCTGTAATATTATGTCTCTTAACATACGCTCTGTGTCTGTAATATTATGTCTCTTAACATACGCTCTGTGTCTGTAAATTATGTCTCTTAACATACGCTCTGTGTCTGTAATATTATGTCTCTTCACATACGCTCTGTGTCTGTAATATTATGTCTCTTGACATACGCTCTGTGTCTGTAATATTATGTCTCTTAACATACGCTCTGTGTCTGTAATATTATGTCTTTTATCATACGCTCTGTGTCTGTAATATTATGTCTCTTAACATACGCTCTGTGTCTGTAATATTATGTCTCTTAACATACGCTCTGTGTCTGTAATATTATGTCTCTTAACATATGCTCTGTGTCTGTAATATTATGTCTTTAACATACGCTCTGTGTCTGTAAAATTATGTCTCTTAACATACGCTCTGTGTCTGTAATATTATGTCTCTTAACATACGCTCTGTGTCTGTAATATTATGTCTCTTAACATACGCTCTGTGTCTGTAATATTATGTCTTTTATCATACGCTCTGTGTCTGTAATATTATGTCTCTTAACATCGCTCTGTGTCTGTAATATTATGTCTCTTAACATACGCTCTGTGTCTGTAATATTATGTCTCTTAACATATGCTCTGTGTCTGTAATATTATGTCTCTTAACATACGCTCTGTGTCTGTAATTTATGTCTCTTAACATACGCTCTGTGTCTGTAATATTATGTCTCTTAACATACGCTCTGTGTCTGTAATATTATGTCTCTTATCATACGCTCTGTGTGTAATATTATGTCTCTTAACATACGCTCTGTGTCTGTAATATTATGTCTCTTAACATACGCTCTGTGTCTGTAATATTATGTCTTTTATCATACGCTCTGTGTCTGTAATATTATGTCTCTTAACATACGCTCTGTGTCTGTAATATTATGTCTCTTAACATACGCTCTGTGTCTGTAATATTATGTCTCTTAACATACGCTCTGTGTGTAATATTATGTCTCTTAACATACGCTCTGTGTCTGTAATATTATGTCTCTTAATATACCCTCTGTGTCTGTAATATTATGTCTCTTAACATACGCTCTGTGTCTGTATATATTATATCTCTTATTATACGATCTGTGTCTGTAATATTATGTCTTTTAACATACGCTCTGTGTCTGTAATATTGTCTCTTATCATACGCTCTGTGTCTGTAATATTGTCTCTTATCATACGCTCTGTGTCTGTAATATTATGTCTCTTAATATACGCTCTGTGTCTGTAATATTATGTCTCTTAACATACGCTCTGTGTCTGTAATATTATGTCTCTTATCATACGATCTGTGTCTGTAATATTATGTCTCTTAACATACGCTCTGTGTCTGTAATATTGTCTCTTATCATACGCTCTGTGTCTGTAATATTATGTCTCTTAACATACGCTCTGTGTCTGTAATATTATGTCTCTTAACATACGCTCTGTGTCTGTAATAATATGTCTCTTAACATACGCTCTGTGTCTGTAATATTATGTCTCTTAACATACGCTCTGTGTCTGTAATATTATGTCTCTTAACATACGCTCTGTGTCTGTAATATTATGTCTCTTCTGTAATATACGCTCTGTGTCTGTAATATTATGTCTCTTGACATACGCTCTGTGTCTGTAATATTATGTCTCTTAACATACGCTCTGTGTCTGTAATATTATGTCTTTTATCATACGCTCTGTGTCTGTAATATTATGTCTCTTAACATCGCTCTGTGTCTGTAATATTATGTCTCTTAACATACGCTCTGTGTCTGTAATATTATGTCTCTTAAAATATGCTCCGTGTCTGTAATATTATGTCTCTTAACATACGCTCTGTGTCTGTAAAATTATGTCTCTTAACATACGCTCTGTGTCTGTAATATTATGTCTCTTAACATACGCTCTGTGTCTGTAATATTATGTCTCTTAACATACGCTCTGTGTCTGTAATATTATGTCTCTTTATCATACGCTCTGTGTCTGTAATATTATGTCTCTTAACATACGCTCTGTGTCTGTAATATTATGTCTCTTAACATACGCTCTGTGTCTGTAATATTATGTCTCTTGACATACGCTCTGTGTCTGTAATATTATGTCTCTTAACATACGCTCTGTGTCTGTAATATTATGTCTCTTAACATACGCTCTGTGTCTGTAATATTATGTCTCTTAACATACGCTTTGTGTCTGTAATATTATGTCTCTTAACATACGCTCTGTGTGTAATATTATGTCTCTTAACATACGCTCTGTGTCTGTAATATTATGTCTCTTAACATACGCTCTGTGTCTGTAATATTATGTCTCTTAACATACGCTCTGTGTCTGTAATATTATGTCTCTTAACATACGCTCTGTGTCTGTAATATTATGTCTCTTCATATACGCTCTGTGTCTGTAATATTATGTCTCTTAACATACGCTCTGTGTCTGTAATATTATGTCTTTTAACATACGCTCTGTGTCTGTAATATTATGTCTCTTAACATACGCTCTGTGTCTGTAATATTATGTCTCTTAACATACGCTCTGTGTCTGTAATATTATGTCTCTTAAAATATGCTCTGTGTCTGTAATATATGTCTCTTAATATACGCTCTGTGTCTGTAATATTATGTCTCTTAACATACGCTCTGTGTCTGTAATATTATGTCTCTTATCATACGCTCTGTGTCTGTAATATTATGTCTCTTAACATACGCTCTGTGTCTGTAATATTATGTCTCTTAACATACGCTCTGTGTCTGTAATATTATGTCTCTTAACATATGCTCTGTGTCTGTAATATTATGTCTCTTAACATACGCTCTGTGTCTGTAATATTATGTCTCTTAACATACGCTCTGTGTCTGTAATATTATGTCTCTTAACATACGCTCTGTGTCTGTAATATTATGTCTCTTAACATACGCTCTGTGTCTGTAATATTATGTCTTTTATCATACGCTCTGTGTCTGTAATATTATGTCTCTTAACATTCTGCTCTGTGTCTGTAATATTATGTCTCTTAACATACGCTCTGTGTCTGTAATATTATGTCTCTTAAAATATGCTCCGTGTCTGTAATATTATGTCTCTTAACATACGCTCTGTGTCTGTAAAATTATGTCTCTTAACATACGCTCTGTGTCTGTAATATTATGTCTCTTAACATACGCTCTGTGTCTGTAATATTATGTCTCTTAATATTCGCTCTGTGTCTGTAATATTATGTCTCTTAACATACGCTCTGTGTCTGTAATATTATGTCTCTTAACATACGCTCTGTGTCTGTAATATTATGTCTCTTATCATACGCTGTGTCTGTAATATTATGTCTCTTAACATACGCTCTGTGTCTGTAATATTATGTCTCTTAACATACGCTCTGTGTCTGTAATATTATGTCTCTTAACATATGCTCTGTGTCTGTAATATTATGTCTCTTAACATACGCTCTGTGTCTGTAAATTATGTCTCTTAACATACGCTCTGTGTCTGTAATATTATGTCTCTTGACATACGCTCTGTGTCTGTAATATTATGTCTCTTAACATACGCTCTGTGTCTGTAATATTATGTCTTTTATCATACGCTCTGTGTCTGTAATATTATGTCTCTTAACATTCGCTCTGTGTCTGTAATATTATGTCTCTTAACATACGCTCTGTGTCTGTAATATTATGTCTCTTAAATATGCTCTGTGTCTGTAATATTATGTCTCTTAACATACGCTCTGTGTCTGTAATTTATGTCTCTTAACATACGCTCTGTGTCTGTAAATTATGTCTCTTAACATACGCTCTGTGTCTGTAATATTATGTCTCTTATCATACGCTCTGTGTGTAATATTATGTCTCTTAACATACGCTCTGTGTCTGTAATATTATGTCTCTTAACATACGCTCTGTGTCTGTAATATTATGTCTTTTATCATACGCTCTGTGTCTGTAATATTATGTCTCTTAACATACGCTCTGTGTCTGTAATATTATGTCTCTTAACATACGCTCTGTGTCTGTAATATTATGTCTCTTATCATACGCTCTGTGTCTGTAATATTATGTCTCTTAACATACGCTCTGTGTCTGTAATATTATGTCTCTTAACATACGCTCTGTGTCTGTAATATTATGTCTCTCAACATACGCTCTGTGTCTGTAATATTATGTCTCTTAACATACGCTCTGTGTCTGTAATATTATGTCTCTTATCATACGCTCTGTGTCTGTAATATTATGTCTCTTAACATACGCTCTGTGTGTAATATTATGTCTCTTAACATACGCTCTGTGTCTGTAATATTATGTCTCTTAACATACGCTCTGTGTCTGTAATATTATGTCTCTTAATATACGCTCTGTGTCTGTAATATTATGTCTCTTAACATACGCTCTGTGTCTGTAATATTATGTCTCTTATTATACGCTCTGTGTCTGTAATATTATGTCTCTTAACATACGCTCTGTGTCTGTAATATTGTCTCTTAACATACGCTCTGTGTCTGTAATATTATGTCTCTTAACATACGCTCTGTGTCTGTAATATTATGTCTCTTAATATACGCTCTGTGTCTGTAATATTATGTCTCTTAACATACGCTCTGTGTCTGTAATATTATGTCTCTTATCATACGCTCTGTGTCTGTAATATTATGTCTCTTAACATACGCTCTGTGTCTGTAATATTGTCTCTTAACATACGCTCTGTGTCTGTAATATTATGTCTCTTAACATACGCTCTGTGTCTGTAATATTATGTCTCTTAACATACGCTCTGTGTCTGTAATATTATGTCTCTTAACATACGCTCTGTGTCTGTAATATTATGTCTCTTATCATACGCTCTGTGTCTGTAATATTATGTCTCTTAACATACGCTCTGTGTCTGTAATATTATGTCTCTTAACATACGCTCTGTGTCTGTAATATTATGTTCTTAACATACGCTCTGTGTCTGTAATATTATGTCTCTTAACATACGCTCTGTGTCTGTAATATTATGTCTCTTAACATACGCTCTGTGTCTGTAATATTATGTCTCTTGACATACGCTCTGTGTCTGTAATATTATGTCTCTTAACATACGCTCTGTGTCTGTAATATTATGTCTCTTATCATACGCTCTGTGTCTGTAATATTATGTCTCTTAACATACGCTCTGTGTCTGTAATATTATGTCTCTTAACATACGCTCTGTGTCTGTAATATTATGTCTCTTAAAATACGCTCTGTGTCTGTAATATTATGTCTCTTAACATACGCTCTGTGTCTGTAATATTATGTCTCTTAACATACGCTCTGTGTCTGTAATATTATGTCTCTTGACATACGCTCTGTGTCTGTAATATTATGTCTCTTAACATACGCTCTGTGTCTGTAATATTATGTCTTTATCATACGCTCTGTGTCTGTAATATTATGTCTCTTAACATACGCTCTGTGTCTGTAATATTATGTCTCTTAACATACGCTCTGTGTCTGTAATATTATGTCTCTTAACATACGCTCTGTGTCTGTAATATTATGTCTCTTAACATACGCTCTGTGTCTGTAATATTATGTCTCTTAACATACGCTCTGTGTCTGTAATATTATGTCTCTTAACATACGCTTTGTGTCTGTAATATTATGTCTCTTATCATACGCTCTGTGTGTAATATTATGTCTCTTAACATACGCTCTGTGTCTGTAATATTATGTCTCTTAACATACGCTCTGTGTCTGTAATATTATGTCTCTTAACATACGCTCTGTGTCTGTAATATTATGTCTCTTAACATACGCTCTGTGTCTGTAATATTATGTCTCTTCATATACGCTCTGTGTCTGTAATATTATGTCTCTTAACATACGCTCTGTGTCTGTAATATTATGTCTCTTTAACATACGCTCTGTGTCTGTAATATTATGTCTTTTAACATACGCTCTGTGTCTGTAATATTATGTCTCTTAACATTCGCTCTGTGTCTGTAATATTATGTCTCTTAACATACGCTCTGTGTCTGTAATATTATGTCTCTTAAAATATGCTCCGTGTTTGTGATATTATGTCTCTTAACATACGCTCTGTGTCTGTAAATTATGTCTCTTAACATACGCTCTGTGTCTGTAATATTATGTCTCTTGACATACGCTCTGTGTCTGTAATATTATGTCTCTTAACATACGCTCTGTGTCTGTAATATTATGTCTTTTATCATACGCTCTGTGTCTGTAATATTATGTCTCTTAACATTCGCTCTGTGTCTGTAATATTATGTCTCTTAACATACGCTCTGTGTCTGTAATATTATGTCTCTTAAAATATGCTCCGTGTCTGTAATATTATGTCTCTTAACATACGCTCTGTGTCTGTAATATTATGTCTCTTAACATACGCTCTGTGTCTGTAATATTATGTCTTTTAACATACGCTCTGTGTCTGTAATATATGTCTCTTAACATACGCTCTGTGTCTGTAATATTATGTCTCTTAACATACGCTCTGTGTCTGTAATATTATGTCTCTTAACATATGCTCTGTGTCTGTAATATTATGTCTCTTAACATACGCTCTGTGTCTGTAATATTATGTCTCTTAACATACGCTCTGTGTCTGTAATATTATGTCTCTTAACATACGCTCTGTGTCTGGAATATTATGTCTCTTAACATACGCTCTGTGTGTAATATTATGTCTCTTAACATACGCTCTGTGTCTGTAATATTATGTCTCTTAACATACGCTCTGTGTCTGTAATATTATGTCTTTTATCATACGCTCTGTGTCTGTAATATTATGTCTCTTAACATACGCTCTGTGTCTGTAATATTATGTCTCTTAACATACGCTCTGTGTCTGTAATATTATGTCTCTTATCATACGCTCTGTGTGTGTAATATTATGTCTCTTAACATACGCTCTGTGTCTGTAATATTATGTCTCTTAACATACGCTTTGTGTCTGTAATATTATGTCTCTTAACATACGCTCTGTGTCTGTAATATTATGTCTCTTAACATACGCTTGTGTCTGTAATATTATGTCTCTTAACATACGCTCTGTGTCTGTAATATTATGTCTCTTATCATACGCTCTGTGTGTGTAATATTATGTCTCTTAACATACGCTCTGTGTCTGTAATATTATGTCTCTTAACATACGCTCTGTGTCTGTAATATTTTATGTCTCTTAACATACGCTCTGTGTCTGTAATATTATGTCTCTTAATATACCCTCTGTGTCTGTAATATTATGTCTCTTAACATACGCTCTGTGTCTGTAATATTATGTCTCTTATCATACGCTCTGTGTCTGTAATATTATGTCTCTGATATACGCTCTGTGTCTGTAATATTATGTCTCTTAACATACGCTCTGTGTCTGTAATATTATGTCTTTTATCATACGCTCTGTGTCTGTAATATTATGTCTCTTAACATCTGCTCTGTGTCTGTAATATTATGTCTCTTAACATACGCCTCTGGTCTGTAATATTATGTCTCTTAACATACGCTCTGTGTCTATAATATTATGTCTCTTAACATACGCTCTGTGTCTGTAATATTATGTCTCTTAACATACGCTCTGTGTCTGTAATATTATGTCTCTTAACATACGCTTTGTATCTGTAATATTATGTCTCTTAACATACGCTCTTGTGTGTAATATTATGTCTCTTAACATACGCTCTGTGTCTGTAATATTATGTCTCTTAACATACGCTCTGTGTCTGTAATATTATGTCTCTTAACATACGCTCTGTGTCTGTAATATTATGTCTCTTAACATACGCTCTGTGTCTGTAATATTATGTCTCTTTAACATACGCTCTGTGTCTGTAATATTATGTCTCTTAACATACGCTCTGTGTCTGTAATATTATGTCTCTTAACATACGCTCTGTGTCTGTAATATTATGTCTCTTAAAATATGTCTGTGTCTGTGATATTATGTCTCTAACATACGCTCTGTGTCTGTAATATTATGTCTCTTAACATACGCTCTGTGTCTGTAATATTATGTCTCTTGACATACGCTCTGTGTCTGTAATATTATGTCTCTTAACATACGCTCTGTGTCTGTAATATTATGTCTTTTTATCATACGCTCTGTGTCTGTAATATTATGTCTCTTAACATACGCTCTGTGTCTGTAATATTATGTCTCTTAACATACGCTCTGTGTCTGTAATATTATGTCTCTTAACATATGCTCTGTGTCTGTAATATTATGTCTCTTAACATACGCTCTGTGTCTGTAATATTATGTCTCTTAACATACGCTCTGTGTCTGTAATATTATGTCTCTTAACATACGCTCTGTGTCTGTAATATTATGTCTCTTATCATACGCCCTGTGTGTAATATTATGTTCTTAATATATGCCTCTGTGTGTTGTAATATTATGTCTCTTAACATACGCTCTGTGTCTGTAATATTATGTCTTTTAACATACGCTCTGTGTCTGTAATATTATGTCTCTTAACATACGCTCTGTGTCTGTAATATTATGTCTCTTAACATATGCTCTGTGTCTGTAATATTATGTCTCTTAACATACGCTCTGTGTCTGTAATATTATGTCTCTTAACATACGCTCTGTGTCTGTAATATTATGTCTCTTAACATACGCTCTGTGTCTGTAATATTATGTCTCTTAACATATGCTCTGTGTCTGTAATATTATGTCTCTTAACATACGCTCTGTGTCTGTAATATTATGTCTCTTAACATACCCTCTGTGTCTGTAATATTATGTCTCTTAACATACGCTCTGTGTCTGTAATATTATGTCTCTTATCATACGCTTTGTGTCTGTAATATTATGTCTCTTAACATACGCTCTGTGTCTGTGATATTATGTCTCTTATCATACGCTCTGTGTCTGTAATATTATGTCTCTTAACATACGCTCTGTGTCTGTAATATTATGTCTCTTAACATACGCTCTGTGTAATATTATGTTGGGATAATATGAATGCCATCCGCACGTTTACTTCCTATTTTCAAAAGTTATTTATTTTCTTTACCATACTATATTACAGTACGCTATCCTGACAATGTAACGTATTACAAAACAGTATGAATGTAATACAGTGTGTATAGAGGTGAAGGTACTATACTAGATCTACTTGTGTAGAATTCCCAAAACTGTCCTGTGTCAAGAGTAAATAAAACCAAAATTAAAAGTGACAAGTAATTTCATTTCTTACTTTCAATTTCATATGTCATTGTGTATTGTAGCATACAGAGTGCATAATTCTTCTCGTGATTCAAGACATGCGCACGTTTCACTCACGTCAAGATAGCACAAATTATATCGTTACGTTACGTCATTCTAGTGTTTACTGACTGACTGATTAGACAACACACTACTGTGTAGTGGAGCGAGTAGTTAAAATAGTTTATCTTCCAAGGCAGCCTTTGTCCCCAGTTCAGACAAATTAAATTATAATACACTATTATACAATGTCGTGTGAATGTAATAGAGTGTATGTACAAGTGTATTATCTTATATTATACTTCCTTAACTTACAATGTAGTGTGTTACAATGCAACATGAAAATAAAATAGAAACAACAGTGTCAGAAAACACAGATATAACACATGTTAAATGTAGTTGTTTTGTTGTAAATTTCTTGCTTTTGTTTAGCTGAATGTTTTTGTCTTTCTCCTGGCTTTTTGGGGCTTTGGTTCCAGAAGTGTATTTCCGGGTTTCCCTTCTCTCTCAAAACTTGTGTACCTCAGAGAAAAGGAACCATTAAAACTTATTCCATAAACAATTTGTACTATGAAGTACTTAGAACTGCATCATTTATGTATATCTGACAGAGTATTCAGTTTCTAATGTTACGCCACATTTCAACTCCTTCTGTTCGAATGACTGCTACCTGGCTTAGTAGTTCTAAAAGCCAGATGAGTGAAAGTAAAGTAGAATATGTTATAACAGGTCAGCCACTCTGTGAATGTAACATCCAATGTTAACGAGACTGTTTCTGCAATACAAGACTTGTCAGATTGTCTGGAGTACAACAAACACATTATTGGTCTCGGTGTTCAAAAAAAGCGCTCCTCTTTGAAATGGTTGTTAATATGTCATATTTTTATTAGATAATAGAAACGTGTGTACAAAACTACATGTTTTTAGAATGCATTCGACCAGATATGTTCAAATATAATATCAAACAATTTACGGATGTAAAAATAAATGAATTATTGAAATGTTTATTCAAATTAATTACAAACTAGATATTTAGGGTAAAAATTAGTAAACAAATGTGTTTAGTTCATTGATTATTTATCACTATTACCTAATTTAAAAATTAACTTTCACTATAATTCACGAGAACTGACGAACGAGCGAGCTAATCTTCCTGTAACATAGGCCAGGTTATAATAAAGCCAAAGGAAATCTGTTATTTAATCTTTATTGTCATGAGTATTTCAGAATGCCATCAATCTTTCTTGATAAGCAGAATAAAAACAGGACTTTGTACGAATAATAAGAGTGTCTGTCTTGATATCTTTGGAAACCAAACTTGAGACACAAAATCTATCAGTTCTCTCTTGAGCACATGTAATGAATGACACGTTAAGGCCTTTGAAAGAAAAGTTTCTCTTAAGAGAAATGCCTGACTTGTATATATAATTATAATTCAATCTTTTATCTTTTACCATAAACTACTACATCAGTCTTGTGAAGCAATGGTAACATTTCTGTGTTATTTTTATTATTATTCACGTATCATTACAATTCTCAGAAAGGGGTTTGATTTCTGATATATGTAAAGCGAAGTTTCCGTACTTAGGGTTCTACATTTGATTCATTTCTTTTTCTTTCGTCAGACTTTCCATAAACGGTAACTTAAACGAATGAAAATGTTCGTGACGTATTTATACATGAAAAAACAAATTACTTGGCGTCATATTTAAGGTATACGACAGGGATTAATTGATTGCTTTTCACGAACTATAAATAACATGTATAAACGTAATCAGAATTTATCATAAAATTGTGCTGAAAAATAGCCATATTTAGGTTTGTTAGAATGCATTCCATCATTATAAGAATCCAACTCTATGATCGATAAAAATTTGAAGGTCGTATGAAATAATCTTTCGTGTCAGTAAACATCTCAACAGTACAACAATAGGTCAACAGTTCAACAATAACAGGTTTTGAAGGCATCTGTTGCACGTGCAACTGTAGCTAGAACTTATTGATTCGTTTTGCTCGGGTCTCTAATGGTACCTGTAATCTTTAGAAAAGGCTCGTATTAGTTTTTTTTCACATAACGTTTTAGACCTCTAAGATCTCAGTAATTCTAAAAGCTCTGACTTCACTATATGAGGCGAGGAATTAATGTCTGAGATCAAAGAAAGGAAAGACAAAACTACCACTAAACATTTCTTCTGTTCAACCCACTAAACAACCTTGAAACTGGTTTTCTAATAGAGCGAGCTCTACTTAGTTTGACTTTAGTACGGATTAAAGAGGAGGAAATTGCTCTTCAAAAGGATTTTCTAGCTCCAAGAGGGTCCTTCATGTCGTGCTGTGTCCATAATTGTCAGATTGTTGAAGCCCTATAGAAGATCCTACTTATTCTGAATAGAGAGCGCTACATCAAAGTGTTTCAAGTTCATGTAAATATCACGGGGATAATATAAAAATTTTAATTTTCTTTATTACAATGAACAAACGTGGACTGTAGAAATAATGTTGTTAGTTACCGTTGAACATGTTGATGTATGACTGTAGAAATAATGTTGTTAGTTACTGTTGAACATGTTGATGTAGGACTGTAGATATAATGTTGGTTAGTTACTGTTGAGCATGTTAATGTAGAACTGCAGAAATAATGTTGTTAGTTACTGCTGAACATGTTGATGTGGACTGTAGAAATAATGTTGTTAGTTACTGCTGAACATGTTGATGTAGGACTGTAGAAATAATGTTGTTAGTTACTGCTGAACATGTTGATGTAGGACCGTAGATATAATGTTGGTTAGTTACTGCTGAACATGTTGATGTAGGACTGTAGAAATAATGTTGTTAGTTACTGCTGAACATGCTGGATGTAGGACCTCTAGATATAATGTTGGTTAGTTACTGCTGAACATGCTGATGTATGACTGTAGAGATAATGTTGGTTAGATACTGTTGAACAGGTTCATGTAGAACTGTAGAGATAATGTTGGTTAGTTACTGCTGAGCATGTTAATGTATGACTGTAGAAATAATGTTGGTTAGTTACTGTTGAACATGTTGATATATGACCTGTAGAGATAATGTTGGTTAGTTACTGCTGAACATGTTGATGTAGGAATGTAGAGATAATGTTGGTTAGTTACTGTTGAACATGTTCATGTAGAACTGTAGAGATAATGTTGGTTAGATACTGTTGAACATGTTGATGTAGAACTGTAGAGATAATGTTGGTTAGTTACTGTTGAACATGCTGATGTAGAACTGTAGAGATAATGTTGGTTAGATACTGTTGAACTTGTTCAGCGATGAACTGTAGAGATAATGCGTTGGTTAGATACTGCTTGAACATGCTGATGTAGAACCGTAGAGATAATGTTGGTTAGATACTGTTGAACATGCTTGATGTAGAACCGTAGAGATAATGTTGGTTAGATACTGTTGAACATGTTAATGTAGAACTGTAGAGATAATGTTGGTTAGATACTGCTGAACATGTTCATGTAGAACCAGTAGAGATAATGTTGGTTAGTTACTGCTGAACATGTTCATGTAGAACCGTAGAGATAATGTTGGTTAGTTACTGCTGAGCATGTTAATGTATGACCTGTAGAAATAATGTTGGTTAGTTACTGCTGAATATGTTGATGTAGAACTGTAGAGATAATGTTGGTTAGTTACTGCTGAGCATGTTGATGTAGGAACCGTAGAGATAATGTTGGTTGCCAGTTAATGCTTTAACATGTTGATGTAGAACCGTAAAGATAATGCTGGTTAGTTACTGCTGAACATGTTGATGTAAGACTGTAGAGATAATGTTGGTTAGTTACTGCTGAACATGTTGATGGTGGACTGTAGAAATAATGTTGGTCAGTTACCAATTGAACATGTTGATGTAGAACCGTAGAGATAATGTTGGTTAGTTACTGGTTGAACATGTTGATGTAGAACCGTAGAGATAATGTTGGTTAGTTACCGCTGAACATGTTGATGTATGACTGTAGAGATAATGTTAGTTAGTTACTGCTGAACATGTTGATGTAGGACTGTAGAGATAATGTTGGTTAGTTACTGCTGAACATGTTGATGTAGAACTGTAGAGATAATGTTGGTTAGTTACTGCTGAACATGTTGATGTAGGACTGTAGAGATAATGTTGGTTAGATACTGCTGAACATGTTGATGTAGAACCGTAGAGATAATGTTGGTTAGTTACTGCTGAACATATTCTATGGTAGAACTGTAGAGATAATGTTGTTAGTTACTGCTGAACATGTTGATGTAGAACTGTAGAGATAATGCGTTGGTTAGTTACTGTTGAGCATGTTAATGTATGACCGTAGAAATAATGCTGGTTAGTTACCGCTGAATATGTTGATGCAGAACCGTAGAGATAATGTTGGTTAGTTACTGCTGAGCATGTTGATGTAGGACCGTAGAGATAATGTTGGTTAGTTACTGCTGAACATGTTGATGTAGAACTGTAGAGATAATGTTGGTTAGTTACTGTTGAACATGTTGATGTAAGACTGTAGAGATAATGTTGGTTAGTTACTGCTGAACATGCTGATGTAGGACTGTAGAGATAATGTTGGTTAGTTACAAGCTGAACATGTTGATGTAGAACTGTAGAGATAATGTTGGTTAGTTACTGCTGAACATGTTGATGTAGAACTGTAGAGATAATGTTGGTTAGTTACTGCTGAACATGTTGACGTAGTGGACCGTAGAGATAATGTTGGTCAGTTACTGCTGAACATGTTGATGTAGAACTGTAGAGATAATGTTGGTTAGTTACTGCTGAACATGTTAATGTAGAACCGTAGAGATAATGTTGTTAGTTACTGCTGAACATGCTGATGTAGGACAGTAGAGATAATGTTGGTTAGTTACTGTTGAACATGTTAATGTAGGAACCGTAGAGATAATGTTGGTTAGTTACTGCTGAACATGTTGATGTAGAAACTGTAGAGATAATGTTGGTTACTGCTGAACATGTTGATGTAGGACTGTGCAGAGATAATGTTGGTTAGTTACTGCTGAACATGTTGCCAGTAGAACCGTAGAGATAATGCTAGTTACTTACCTGGAACGTGCTGGATGTTATAACTGTAGAGATAATGTTGGTTAGTTACTGCTGAACATGTTGATGTAGAACTGTAGAGATAATGTTGGTTAGTTACTGCTGAACATGTTGATGTAGGACTGTAGAGATAATGTTGGAGTTAGTTGCTGAACACATGTTGATGTAGGACCGTAGAGATAATGTTGGTTAGTTACTGCTGAACATGTTGATGTAGAACTGTAGAAATAATGTTGGTTGAAGTTACCTGTTGAACATGTTGATGTAGAACTGTAGAGATAATGCTTGGTTAGTTACTGTTGAACATGTTGATGTAGAACTGTAGAGATAATGTTGGTTAGTTACTGCTGAACATGTTGATGTAGAACTGTAGAGATAATGTTGGTCAGTTACTGCTGAACATGTTAATGTATGACTGTAGAGATAATGTTGGTCAGTTACTGCTGAACATGTTGGATGTAGGACTGTAGAGATAATGTTGGTTAGTTACTGCTGAACATGTTAATGCAGAACCGTAGAGATAATGCTGGTTAGTTACCGCTGAACATGCTGATGCAGAACCGTAGAGATAATGCTGGTTAGTTACTACCTGAACATGCTGATGTAGGACCGTAGAGATAATGTT
>NC_134827.1:45248349-45332069 GCF_004210375.1 Tachypleus tridentatus | reverse complement strand
TTCACATTCTAAGTTTCTTTTGGACAATCGATTAAGTTGTTCGCTATATATAAGAATATATTTTTTACTTCGCTCTGGTACGACCTAGAAGCCCTTGGGGTGACGTAAGAAAGGGGAATATCTAAACTCTTCCCAGGGACCTTAAGATTAGATGAGGATTGGTGACAATTGGTTCAGCATTTCGATAGTTCTATAGATACAGAATGTTTTCCAATAATGGTATCAACTCTGTCTGGATTCGACAGATTTGGAGGGTGACAAAGTGCTGTCGTGAGTCACGGTCTTAATGTGAAACTAAGAATTATGTTACTCTCGTAAACGGTTCGATGTTCTAACCTAAACACCACTTTATTATCAATATACATCACCTTTCAATAAACGTTCGACCATGAAGTCATAATGTTATATGTTAGAGGATTGTGTTAGATTGGATTATGTGTCAGCAGGATTCTGTTAGATGGGATGATATGCAGATAGATTTATGTTTCTGTTACACAAAAGAGTACACCATTTCTGGCACCTAAACTTTCTTGTAACGCCGAATATGTTTGATCGAACCTTCTCGTCTCTATCTGCGAAACTGACGATGAAAACAGCTCTATGGAAGTGAAGAACCACATTTTGTGTGGAAACCAGCTCCACCAATAACCACATCTTGTGTGGAAACCAACCCACCAAGAACCACATCTTGTGTGGAAACCAGCCCACCAAGAACCACATCTTGTGTGGAAACCAACCCACCAAGAACCACATCTTGTGGTGGAAAACACCAAGAACCACATCTTGTGTGGGAAACCAGCCCACCAAGAACCACATCTTGTGTGGGAAACCAGCCCACCAAGAAACACATCTTGTGTGGAAACCAGCCCACCAAGAACCACATATCTTGTGTGTGGAAACCAACCCAACAAAGAAACACATCTGGTGTGGGAAACCAACCCACCAAGAACCAACACATCTGTGTGGAAACCAGCCCACCAAGAAACACACATCTTGTGGAAAACCAACCCACCAAGAACCACATCTTGTGTGAAACCAACCTCACCAAAGAACCACATCTTGTGTGTGTGGAAACCAACTCCACCAAGAAACTACATACATCTTGTGTGTGGAAATCAACCCACCAAGAACCCACATCTTGTGTGTGGAAACCAGCCCACCAATAACCACATCTTGTGTGGGAAACCAACCCACCAAGAAACACATCTTGTGTGGAAACCAACCCATTTGTAAGAACCACATCTTGTGTGGAAACCAGCCCACCAAGAACCACATCTTGTGTGGAAACCAACTCACCAAGAACCACATTCTTGTGGAAACCAACCCACAAAGAACCACATCTTTGTGTGGAAATCAACCCACCAAGAACCACATCTTGTGTGGAAATCAACCCACCAAGAACCACATCTTGTGTGGAACCAGCCCACCAATAACCACATCTTGTGTGGAAACCAACCCACCAAGAAACACATCTTGTGTGGAAACCAACCCACGAAGAACCACATCTTGTGGAAACCAACCCACCAAGAACCACATCTGTGGGTGGAAACCAGCCCACCAAGAACCACATACTTGTGTGGAAACCAGCCCACCAAGAATCAACATTCTTGTGTGGAAACAAACTCACCAAGAACCACATCTTGTGTGGAAACCAACCCACCAAGAACCACATCTCTTGTGTGGAAACCAACCCCACCAAGAACCACATCTCTGTGTGGAAACCAATCCACCAAGAACCACATCTTGTGTGTGTGTGGAAACCAGCCCACCAAGAACCACATCTTGTGTGGAAAGCAGCTCACCACAAGAACCACATCTTGTGTGGAAACAAACTCACCAAGAACCACATCTTGTGTGTGGAAACAAACCTCACCAAGAACCACATCTTGTGTGGAAACCAACCCACCAAGAACCACATCTTGTGTGGGAAACCAACCCACCAAGAACCACATCTTGTGGAAACCAACCCACCAAGAACCACATCTTGTGTGGGAAACCAATCCACCAAGAACCACATCTTGTGTGGAAACCAACCCACCAAGAACCACATCTTGTGTGGAAGCCAAAACCAAGAACCACATCTGTGTGTGGAAACCAACTCACCAACAACCACATCTTGTGTGGAAACCAACTCACCAACAACCACATCTTGTGTGGAAACCAACCCACCAACAACCACATCTTGTGTGGAAACCAACCCACCAACAACCACATCTTGTGTGGAAGCCAACAAACCAACAACCACATCTTGTGTGGAAACCAACTCACCAACAACCACATCTATGTCACCAAGACATCAACACTATTCATCCATCCATCGATACAAATAATAAAACTGGAATATAACACACTTCCATTGTTCTATCTTCTTCATTAATTTCTTCAACCAGTTTCGTGGTTTCAAAGGTTACTCTTTAAGCCATAATTTTATTGACGTTCTATACCAATAGCATAAAAATCCTTTTGTTCAACTAAATATAAATAACCTAGATTAAATACATATATCTTTAAAATATATAAAATAAAACCGTCACTCATTTTGTTGTTCGTTTGTTTTTTTAATTTCGCAAAGCTACACAAGGAATATCTGCGTAAGCCGTCCCTAATTTAGCAGTGCAAGACTGGAGGGAAGGCAGCTAGTCATCACCACCCACCACCAACTCTAGGACATCTCTTTTACCAACGAATTGTAGGATTGACCGTCACACTATGACGCCCCCACGGGCGACCATGTTTGGTGCGATTCAGATTCGGATCCGCTACCCTCAGGTTTCTAAGTGTGTAATACATATATATATATGTTTCTAGGTTCAAATACATACATATATGTGTCTTTTCTAGATTTGGAATACATGTACATAAATATATATATGTTCCTAGATTTGGAATGCACATATATTTGATTGTTAGTATTATATATACTTTTGATTGTTAGTATTACATATACTATGATTGTTAGTATTACATATACTTTTGATTGTTAGTATTACATATACTTTTGATTGTTAGTATTATATATACTTTTGATTGTTAGTATTACATATACTTTTGATTGTTGGTATTACATATACTTTTGATTGTTAGTATTACATATACTTTTGATTGTTAGTATTACATTATACTCTTTGATTGTTTAGTATTATATATATACTTTTGATTGTTAGTATTACATATACTTTTGATTGTTAGTATTACATATACTTTTTGATTGTTAGTATTACATATACTTTTGATTGTTAGTATATATATACTACTTTTGATTGTTATTATTATATATACTTTTTTTGATTGTTAGTATTACATATACTTTTGATTGTTAGTATTATATATACTTTTGATTGTTATTATACATATATACTTTTGATTGTCAGTATTACATATACTTTTGATTGTTAGTATTACATATACTTTTGATTGTTAGTATTATATATATTTCTTTGATTATTATTATATATACATTTTGATTGTTAGTTATATATATATACTTTTGATTGTTATTATTATATACATACTTTTGATTGTTAGTATTACACATACTTTTCATTGTTAGTATTACATATACTTTTGATTGTTAGTATTACATACACTTTTGATTGTTAGTTATTATATATACTTTTGATTGTTAGTATTAAATATACTTTTTTGATTGTTATTATATATATATACTTGATTGTTAGTTATTACATATACTTTTGATTGTTAGTATTACATATACTTTTGATTGTTAGTAATACATATACTTTTGATTGTTAGTATTAAATATACCTTTTGATTGTTATATATATATACTTTTGATTGTTAGTATTATACATACCTTTTGATTGTTAGTACATACATATACACTATTCATTGTTAGTATTATATACACTTTTGATTGTTAGTATTACATATACTTTTGATTGTTAGTATTATATATACTTTTGATTGTTACATTATATATACTTTTGATTGTTAGTATTATATATACTTTTGATTGTTATTATTATATATACTTTTGATTGTTAGTATTACATATACTTTTGATTGTTATTATTATATATACTTTCGATTGTTAGTATTACATATACTTTTGATTGTTAGTATTACATTCTCTTTGATTGTTAGTATTACATATACTTTTGATTGTTAGTATTACATATACTTTTGATTGTTAGTATTACATATACTTTTGATTGTTATTATTATATATACTTTTGATTGTTAGTATTACATATACTATTGATTGTTAGTATTTTCTCAAACTGTTTTTAGTTCAAACATTATTTAGTTCAGGTTTTAAACTTACACATATATTTAGTTTAGGTTAGGTTTTAAAGTCACACATATATTTAGTTTAGGTTAGGTTTTAAACTTACACATGTATTTAGTTTAGGTTAGGTTTTAAACTTACACATATATTCAGTTTAGGTTAGGTTTTAAAGTCACACATATATTTAGTTTCGGTTAGGTTTTAAAGTCACACATATATTTAGTTTAGGTTAGGTTTTAAACTTACACATATATTTAGTTTAGGTTAGGTTTTAAACTTACACATATATTTAGTTTAGGTTAGGTTTTTAAGTCACACATATATTTAGTTTAGGTTAGGTTTTAAACTAACATATATTTAGTTTAGGTTAGGTTTTAAACTTACACATATATTTAGTTTAGGTTAGGTTTTAAACTTACACATATATTTAGTTTAGGTTAGGTTTTAAACTTACATATATTTAGTTTAGGTTAGGTTTTAAACTTACACATATATTCAGTTTAGGTTAGGTTTCAAACTTACACATATATTCAGTTTAGGTTAGGTTTTAAACTTACATATATATTCAGTTTAAGTTAGGTTTCAAACTTACACATATATTCAGTTTAGGTTAGGTTTTAAACTTACACATATATTTAGTTTAGGTTAGGTTTTAAACTTACACATATATTTAGTTTAGGTTAGGTTTTAAACTTACACATATATTCAGTTTAGGTTAGGTTTTAAACTTACACATATATTTAGTTTAGGTTAGGTTTTAAAGTCACACATATATTTAGTTTAGGTTAGGTTTTAAACTTACACATATATTTAGTTTAGGTTAGGTTATAAACTTACACATATATTCAGTTTAGGTTAGGTTTTAAACTCACATTTATATTAATTATTTTACAAACAGTTTTTCAACTTTCTGTGGGCGAGATACTCTCTAAACACACAAAAAATGTTTGGTTTCGAAGGTTCAAACAGCACGCGCTGACTCTGAATAGTGAGGTAGAGTTTCGACCTCAAGCGGTCACGACGTTGACCTCGCTGACCCTCCCATCCCTCACCTCGTGCTCCGTAGTACACCCTCCTAACCATAGAGCCAAGGGTGCGTTACAACTACAAATATTACTCAGAGCTGGCTGAATGAAAAGAAATCTATTGTTTGTTGGTCTGGGTCAGACGCTTACGAAAGCTATCGCCAAAGATGTCATGAAGAAAATGCAATGGGACTTTTCTTTTTAATGTCATCAGACGGGAACCAACCACAAAACGCATCTTTGGATTATATTATAAACTCTAAGTAGTAGACGTGGCTACATAATTAGATACAAACCAGTTCGACAAATGATCACGTAGATGGATGGATTTGTTGGACATGTAACAAAATAATACTTTATTTTAAATAGTCCACTAAATTACTTCTTGACGTTTTAACCAGCACAAGGTCACGTAGTGTTGGAGGTGACTGAATCTAAATGAAAATCTTACGTTACTAGTTTATTGGACGATTAACTGATATCTAACAAATCCATATACGATAATAATACCATGGAATGTTCAGTGTAAACTTAGTCTTTAAGCTAGTGAAGTAACATAATAGTGTTTGTGAACTATAATCTTACAGCTAGTAAACTATTGTCTCAGTGTTGGAGAAATAATACCTGAGAGTTCGCGAACTAACACCTTAGTATTTGTGAACTAGTATCATTGTGTTACTAAACTAGTATCATTGTGTTACTGAACTAGTAACTGAGTATTTGTGAACTAGTATCTTAGTGTTACTGAACTAGTATCATTGTGTTACTGAACTAGTAACTGAGTAGTTGTGAACTAGTATCTTAGTGTTACTGAACTAGTATCTGAGTATTTGTAAACTAGTATCTTAGTATCAATGAAGTAATGCTGTAAAATTATTAAACTTATATCTTAATATCAAAGAAGTAATATTTAGTACCAGAAAATCAATAACATAGTTATAGTGGACAAATAAATACCGTAGTAAGTTGACTGAGATGTCAGTGTTAGTGTATTGTTCTGTGGTATTAGCAAGTTGAACTGAGACGTCAGTGTTATTGTATTGTTCTATGATATTAGTAAGTTGAACTGAGACGTGAGTGTTAGTGTATTGTTCTATAGTATTAGTAAGTTGAACTGAGACGTCAGTGTTAGTGTATTGTTCTATAGTATTAGTAAGTTGAACTGAGACGTCATTGTTAGTGTATTGTTCTGTAGCATTAGTAAGTTGAACTGAGACGTGAGTGTTAGTGTATTGTTCTGTAGTATTAGTAAGTTGAACTGAGACGTCAGTGTTAGTGTATTGTTCTGTAGTATTAGTAAGTTGAACTGAGACGTCATTGTTAGTGTATTGTTCTGTAGTATTAGTAAGTTGAACTGAGACGTCAGTGTTAGTGTATTGTTCTGTAGTATTAGTAAGTTGAACTGAGACGTCAGTGTTAGTGTATTGTTCTGTAGTATTAGTAAGTTGAACTGAGACGTGAGTGTTATTGTATTGTTCTGTAGTGTCAGTAAGTTGAACTGAGACATCGGTGTTAGTGTATTGTTCTATAGTATTAGTAAGTTAAACTGAGACGTCAGTGTTAGAGTACTGTTCTATAGTAAGTTGAACTGAGACGTCAGTGTTAATGTATTGTTCTGTAGTATTAGTAAGTTGAACTGAGACGTCATTGTTAGTGTATTGTTCTGTGTAGTATTAGTAAGTTGAACTGAAACGTCAGTGTTAGTGTATTGTTCTGTAGTATTAGTAAGTTGAACTGAGACATCGGTGTTAGTGTATTGTTCTATAGTATTAGTAAGTTGAACTGAGACGTCAGTGTTAGTGTATTGTTCTATAGTATTAGTAAGTTGAACTGAAACGTCAGTGTTAGTGTATTGTTCTGAAGTATTAGTAAGTTGAACTGAGACGTCAGTGTTAGTGTATTGTTCTATGGTATTAGTAAGTTGAACTGAGACGTCAGTGTTAGTGTATTCTGTGGTATTAGTAAGTTGCACTGAGACGTCAGTGTTAGTGTATTGTTCTGTAGTATTAGTAAGTTGAACTGAGACGTCAGTGTTAGTGTATTGTTCTGTAGTATTAGTAAGTTGAACTGAGACGTCAGTGTTAGTGTATTGTTCTGTGGTATTAGTAAGTTGCACTGAGACGTCAGTGTTAGTGTATTGTTCTGTAGTATTAGTAAGTTGAACTGAGATGTCAGTGTTAGTGTATTGTTCTGTAGTATTAGTAAGTTGAACTGAGACGTCATTGTTAGTGTATTGTTCTGTAGTATTAGTAAGTTGAACTGAGACGTCTGTGTTGTGTATTGTTCTGTAGTATTAGTAAGTTGAACTGAGACGTCACTGTTAGTGTATTGTTCTGTAGTATTAGTAAGTTGAACTGAGACGTCACTGTTAGTGTATTGTTCTGTA
Source organism: Tachypleus tridentatus (assembly GCF_004210375.1). Taxonomy (NCBI): domain Eukaryota; kingdom Metazoa; phylum Arthropoda; class Merostomata; order Xiphosura; family Limulidae; genus Tachypleus; species Tachypleus tridentatus. Next base: position 45,324,409 of record NC_134827.1, on the reverse strand, counting down.
GTATTAGTAAGTTGAACTGAGACGTCAGTGTTAGTGTATTGTTCTGTAGTATTAGTAAGTTGAACTGAGACGTCAGTGTTAGTGTATTGTTCTGTAGTATTAGTAAGTTGAACTGAGACGTCAGTGTTAGTGTATTGTTCTATAGTATTAGTAAGTTGAACTGAGACGTCAGTGTTAGTGTATTGTTCTGTAGTATTAGTAAGTTGAACTGAGACGTCAGTGTTAGTGTATTGTTCTGTAGTATTAGTAAGTTGAACTGAGACGTCAGTGTTAGTGTATTGTTCTGTAGTATTAGTAAGTTGAACTGAGACGTCAGTGTTAGTGTATTGTTCTGTAGTATTAGTAAGTTGAACTGAGACGTCAGTGTTAGTGTATTGTTCTGTAGTATTAGTAAGTTGAACTGAGACGTCAGTGTTAGTGTATTGTTCTGTAGTATTAGTAAGTTGAACTGAGACGTCAGTGTTAGTGTATTGTTCTGTAGTATTAGTAAGTTGAACTGAGACGTCAGTGTTAGTGTATTGTTCTATAGTATTATTAAGTTGAACTGAGAACGTCAGTGTTAGTGTATTGTTCTGTAGTATTAGTAAGTTGAACTGAGACGTCAGTGTTAGTGTATTGTTCTGTAGTATTAGTAAGTTGAACTGAGACGTCAGTGTTAGTGTATTGTTCTGTAGTATTAGTAAGTTGAACTGAGACGTCAGTGTTAGTGTATTGTTCTGTAGTATTAGTAAGTTGAACTGAGACGTCAGTGTTAGTGTATTGTTCTGTAGTATTAGTAAGTTGAACTGAGACGTCAGTGTTAGTGTATTGTTCTGTAGTATTAGTAAGTTGAACTGAGACGTCAGTGTTAGTGTATTGTTCTGTAGTATGTGAGATAATTAACTAAAGTGATTAGTTAATTAAATGATATACATTGTGAGCAGAAACTCCTGAATTCCTTTTTCTTTATTGTTAGAGTGTATCAGTGAACATTACACGTTACCATAATCACCAGGATTTAATGTGATGGTAATTATTTATATGTGTTATAACTGAAATAATTAATCCACTAAACAATGGATCTAACTTATTATTTTGTGTCTTAAAATAAAATTTTGTTGTTTTTGCGCTGTTGAAAAATAGTGTTTTTATTATCGATATTTTGGCCTTGATTGAAAATTATCTAAATGTTAAAAATACAACAAAAACTTACCTTTGTCACTTTTACGCTATTTGTTGAATCCATTGTCTGTAAAATCCAGGACATAGAAACAATACTGACAAATCAGCTGTTACAGTACGTCATAGAGGGTCGTGGTACAAGGGTTAATTTACCCTGGTTTTTCATACTTCAGGAAAATAGTTCCGCTGTGCAGGGAAGTCGTTGACTGAATGCCATCAATTTGTCTGTCACTTCCAAATCATGTGTGGTTATGTCATTGACTGGATATCTTTACTGTAGTATATCACTTCTGAATTATGAGTGGTTATGTCGTTGACCGGATGTCTTCCCTCTCGTCTAACACTTCTATTATTATGGATGGTTACGTCACTGACTGGATATCTTTACTGTAGTATGTCACTTCCAAATCATGTATGGTTATGTCACTGACTGGATATCTTTACTGTAGTATGTCACTTCTAAATCATGTGTGGTTATGTCATTGACTGGATATCTTTACTGTAGTATATCACTTCTGAATTATGAGTGGTTATGTCGTTGACCGGATGTCTTCCCTCTCGTCTAACACTTCTATATTATGGATGGTTATGTCACTTCCAAATCATGTGTGGTTATGTCACTGACTGGATATCTTTACTGTAGTATGTCACTTCTAAATCATGTGTGGTTATGTCATTGACTGGATATCTTTACTGTAGTATATCACTTCTGAATTATGAGTGGTTATGTCGTTGACCGGATGTCTTCCCTCTCGTCTATCATTTCTATATTATGGATGGTTATGTCGTTGACTGGATGATCTTCGTTCTAGTCTATCATTTCCAAATGAGGGGTGGTTATGCATATGCACCATTGTTTGCTGTTGTACGCAAAATAAAGAACACCAGTAAGTACATTAATTAAGTTATAATTTACGCGTACGTTTTTACCCATATTTAACGTATCCAGAATCTAGTATTTCGTTTTCGTCACACATGATAGGAAACGCACTTGGCTTTACTTTCGGTTTAGAAAGTTTTGTCATTTAGTAGGTGGTGCACTTCGATTAACATTCAAGTAACACATCTTTGTCATATAGTAGGTGTTACACCTTTTCCAGTCTAACCCGAAGAAATCTAACGTTCTCGAGTTAATTTTGATTATAATCGACAGAAGCAGATTTTTACATTTAAACTCAACCTATATATTAGCAAGTTTCGGTTAGTGACCCTAATCAGGTAATTTTAGTTAGAATCCAGTACGAGGGTGTCAGTAAACGATTTGATGACCCAATATTCAGTTTCTCACAGCCTGTTGAGAGGTCATATATCTCACTATGTTTTAGTTAAGTTTTATTAACTAGTTTAGGATCCTAGAATAGAATTTCGGACAATATGAAATTAGGGGTGGAGATTTAAACTCCGTATGGTTGGCTGTTAAATGTATATTTCTTAACAAGGTTTATCGATATCTGATCGTGGTAGCACAAGAAGGACAGGTTGACGAAATTAGAACATTGGAGCTTTCTTAGGCCTTAAAATGTTCTGATATCTTGATTGGCTGGTCTATACCTCATCCCTAAGGGACTACAACTGTTTGTTCTACTTCCCACGATATACATTAAAACAAACATTACCTGTTGAATTCACTCCCTGGACAAACGTAGACCTGCACGTGTATGGAAATCACCTGTTACTGGCCTATATCATCGTTCCACGCAAGTTGACCCCTATCGCCCGCAATTTGGCGACGTTACGGTGAAAAGGAAGGTCACGGCTTATATCCCGAATGTTGTAATCTGCCAAGCCCGCAGCTTACCGGAGGAAAAAAGAAAGACGTAAGATGTTCCATATTCTCCATCTTCTGGAATCTCGCCTCTGAATCATGCATGTTGGGGGAGTCGGAAGGCTTATCTCGAATAGAGGCAAGTCACGACTGTTACATATGGACTGGCTTATCGGTATGTAGCTCAGTGCTGCATTTTACTGTCTGTAGTGGTTTTTCATTAATTTTCGTAGAACGAACAATGTGTGTGTTATTATACTACGCTGTTATTTTGCGCTAATGGAATATATGATTTATTTTGCATTGTTGTTCTGGTTATAAATTGATTATTTTGTCTACTCAAAGAAATAATGTTTTCTTTTACCTTAGAAGAAGAGAGCGTCCCATATAATCATAGAAATAATAAGTAAACAGAACTGGAAGTTAGAGGAAGGTATCAGTTTCATCGTCAGAAAATATAGAGTTAACTGGCTTACCGGTTAAAGATATTCATTAAGTGTCTTCACTGGAATATCTGTTTAACTAACACTTTGTATGCACATCTGTTTAGCTGATGGTTTGTTTGGATATCTCTTTAATGTGACTTCATCAACTGTCGATTTATTTAAAAACTTTAACTGTCTCTCTCATGAAATATCTATTTAACTGGCTTCTTACTTCAACAGCTGTTGAACTGGCTTCCTTTTGAATATCTGTTTAAGTGGTATTCTGTTTGTTATCTCGTCAACTGTTTTCAACCAGAATACTTCATTTATCTGGCTTAATACTTGAATATCTCTTTTAACTATCGTTAGGTTTCAATATCTGTTTAACTAAAGCATTGTTTGAACACCTGTGTCACTATTATTAGTTTTATATCTGTTTAACTAAAGCATTGTTTGAACACCTGTGTCACTATTATTAGTTTTATATCTGTTTAACTAATGCTTTGTTTGGATATCTGTGTCACTATTATTAGTTTTATATCTGTTTAACTAAAGCATTGTTTGAACACCTGTGTCACTATTACTAGTTTTATATCTGTTTAACTAAAGCATTGTTTGAACACCTGTGTCACTATTATTAGTTTTATATCTGTTTAACTAAAGCATTGTTTTAACACCTGTGTCACTATTATTAGTTTTATACCTGTTTAACTAAAGCATTGTTTGAACACCTGTGTCATTATTATTAGTTTTATATCTGTTTAACTAATGCTTTGTTTGGATATCTGTGTCACTATTATTAGTTTTATATCTGTTTAACTAATGCTTTGTTTGAACACCTGTGTCACTATTATTAGTTTTATATCTGTTTAACTAATGCTTTGTTTGGATATATGTGTCACTATTATTAGTTTTATATCTGTTTAACTAAAGCATTGTTTGAACACCTGTGTCACTATTATTAGTTTTATATCTGTTTAACTAATGCTTTGTTTGGATATCTGTGTCACTATTATTAGTTTTATATCTGTTTAACTAATGCTTTGTTTGAACACCTGTGTCACTATTATTAGTTTTATACCTGTTTAACTAAAGCATTGTTTGAACACCTGTGTCACTATTATTAGTTTTATATCTGTTTAACTAATGCTTTGTTTGGATATCTGTGTCACTATTATTAGTTTATATCTGTTTAACTAATGCTTTGTTTGAACAGCTGTGTCACTATTATTAGTTTTATATCTGTTTAACTAATGCTTTGTTTGGATATCTGTGTCACTATTATTAGTTTTATATCTGTTCAACTAATGCATTGTTTGAACACCTGTGTCACTATTATTAGTTTTATATCTGTTTAACTAAAGCATTGTTTGAACACCTGTGTCACTATTATTAGTTTTATATCTGTTTAACTAAAGCATTGTTTGAACACCTGTGTCACTATTATTAGTTTTATATCTGTTTAACTAATGCTTTGTTTGGATATCTGTGTCACTATTATTAGTTTTATATCTGTTTAACTAAAGCATTGTTTGAACACCTGTGTCACTATTATTAGTTTTATATCTGTTTAACTAATGCATTGTTTGAACACCTGTGTCACTATTATTAGTTTTATATCTGTTTAACTAATGCTTTGTTTGAACACCTGTGTCACTATTATTAGTTTAATATATGTTTAACTAATGCTTTGTTTGAACACCTGTGTCACTATTATTAGTTTTATATCTGTTTAACTAATGCTTTGTTTGGATATCTGTGTCACTATTATTAGTTTTATATCTGTTTAACTAATGCATTGTTTGAACACCTGTGTCACTATTATTAGTTTTATATCTGTTTAACTAATGCTTTGTTTGAACACCTGTGTCACTATTATTAGTTTTATATCTGTTTAACTAATGCTTTGTTTGAACACCTGTGTCACTATTATTAGTTTTATATCAGTTTAACTAATGCATTGTTTGAACACCTGTGTCACTATTATTAGTTTTATATCTGTTTAACTAATGCTTTGTTTGAACACCTGTGTCACTATTATTAGTTTAATATATGTTTAACTAATGCTTTGTTTGAACACCTGTGTCACTATTATTAGTTTTATATCTGTTTAACTAATGCTTTGTTTGGATATCTGTGTCACTATTATTAGTTTTATATCTGTTTAACTAATGCATTGTTTGAACACCTGTGTCACTATTATTAGTTTTATATCTGTTTAACTAATGCTTTGTTTGAACACCTGTGTCACTATTATTAGTTTTATATCTGTTTAACTAATGCTTTGTTTGAACAGCTGTGTCACTATTATTAGTTTTATATCTGTTTAACTAATGCTTTGTTTGGATATCTGCCATAATTGCGTGTTTCGTTTGAATTAACTTATCTCGTGTTTTGTTCGAATATCTACGTCAAGAAGCTGCCTCCTGAAATATGTGTTTGTTTGGTTATTTCAGAGACATATTGGGTTATATGGTGTGTCCACCGCGTGGAATCGAACCTCAGATTAAGGATTATAAACCCATTAAACTACTGCTCTCTCACCCGGGGATTAAACACCTGTTAACTTAATGCTCAGCTCTTGTTCTCCTTCAATACTTGAATTGTATTTATCCTCAATACCTGGTTTCAGTAGAAGTGGATTATTTCGTCATTTATTTGACTAGCAGTTTTCACTGATTTTCCTCGTAAAATATCTGGTTTAAATACTATTCTGATTTTAATATCTACATTCATTAATTTCTAGTTTGTCTCTTTGTGTCAGCTAGTGTTTACTTGAATTACCTACCAGTTTTGATTGTGTGTTTTAACTAAAGCCTACTTCTGCTGAGCTGTTTTATGGTTTTCTGCTTTCTTTCTTGGTGTTAGTTTCAGTATAACGTTACTGACAGTGAGTCAGTGGATTTTCTTTACTTGGAGGATGTTGTTAGTGTATTGGTGGAGCGTGATTGTGTTAATGAATTGTGCTGAGTGCTCTTCGTAGCCTGATAATGTGTTACAAGATCATCTTCACCAGCTGAGTGTTTGTTAAGGAGTTTGGAATAAATGTTTGTGTGTTAATGGGTTATTTTACTGAGTGTTATTACTATTTCTAACTATGTCTGCGTAGTAACACATTGTTGTTGAAGATCACCACCACTAAAACTAGTATCATGGTAGAATATCTGTTTTATAACAGGATGTTGTTGTAGAACACAACCACTAAAACTAGTATCATGGTAGAATATCTGTTGCATAAAAGGATGTTGTTGTAGATCACCACCACTAAAACTAGTATCATGGTAGAATGTCTGTTTTATAACAGGATGTTGTTGTAGATCACCACCACTAAAACTAGTATCATGGTAGAATATCTGTTTTATAACAGGATGTTGTTGTAGATCACCACCACTAAAACTAGTATAATGGTAGAATATCTGTTTTATAACAGGATGTTGTTGTATATCACCACCACTGAAACTAGTATCATGGTAGAATGTCTGTTTTATAACAGGAAGTTGTTGTATATCACCACCACTGAAACTAGTATCATGGTAGAATGTCTGTTTTATAACAGGATGTTGTTGTATATCACCACCACTAAAACTAGTATCATGGTAGAATATCTCTTTATAACAGGATGTTGTTGTATATCACCACAACTAAAACTAGTATCATGGTAGAATGTCTGTTTTATAACAGGATGTTGTTGTATATCACCACCACTAAAACTAGTATCATGGTAGAATGTTTGTTCTATAACAGGATGTTGTTGTATATCACCACCACTAAAACTAGTATCATGGTAGAATATCTGTTGTGTAAATGGATGTTGTTGTAGATCACCACCACTAAAACTAGTATAATGGTAGAATGTCTGTTTTATAACAGGATGTTGTGGAAGAACACCACCACTAAAACTAGTATCATGGTGCAGAATATCTGTTTTATAACAGGATGTTGTTGTAGAACACCACCACTAAAACTAATATCATGGTAGAATGTCTGTTTTATAACTGGATGTTGTTGTAGATCACCACCACTAAAACTGGTACTACGGTAGAATATCTGTTTTAAAACTGGATGTTGTTGTATATCACCACCACTAAAACTAGTATCATGGAAGAATATCTCTTTTATAACAGGATGTTGTTGTATATCACCACCACTAAAACTAGTATCATGGTAGAATATCTGTTTTATAACAGGATGTTGTTATATATCACCACCACTAAAACTAGTATCATGGTAGAATGTCTGTTTTATAACAAAATGTTGTTGTAGAACACCTCCACTAAAACTAGTATCATGGTAGAATGTCTGTTTTATAACAGGGTGTTTTTGTATATCACCACCACGAAAACTAGTATCATGGTAGAATATCTGTTTTATAACAGGATGTTGTTGTAGAACACCACCACTAAAACCAGTATCATGGTAGAATATCTGTTTTATAACAGGATGTTGTTGTAGAACACCACCACTAAAACTAGTATCATGGTAGAATATCTGTTTTATAACAGGATGTTGTTGTAGAACACCACCACTAATACTAGTATCATGGTAGAATATCTGTTTTATAACAGGATGTTGTTGTAGAACACCACCACTAAAACTAGTATCATGGTAGAATGTCTGTTTTATAACAGGATGTTCTTGTAGAACACCACCACTAAAACTAGTATCATGGTAGAATGTCTGTTTTATGACAGGATGTTGTTGCAGATCACCACCACTAAAACTAGTATCATGGTAGAATATCTGTTTTATAACAGGATGTTTTTTGTATATCACCACCACTAAAACTAGTATCATGGTAGAATATCTGTTTTATAACAGGATGTTGTTGTAGAACACCACCACTAAAACCAGTATCATGGTAGAATGTCTGTTTTATAACAGGATGTTGTTGTACATCACCACCACTAAAACTAGTATCATGGTAGAATATCTGTTTTAGAACTGGATGTTGTTGTAGATAACCACCACTAAAACTAGTATCATGGTAGAATATCTGTTTTACAACAGGATGTTGTTGTAGATCACCACCACTAAAACTGGTATTATGGTAGAATATCTGTTTTATAACTGGATGTTGTTGTATATCACAACCACTAAAACTAGTATCATGGTAGAATATCTGTTTTATAACAGGATGTTGTTGTAGATCACCACCACTAAAACTAGTACTATGGTAGGATGTCTGTTTTATAACAGGATGTTGTTGTATAAAACTAGTACTATATGGTAGAATATCTGTTTTATAACTGGATGTTGTTGTAGATCACCACCACTAAAACTAGTATCATGGTAGAATATCTGTTTTATAACAGGATGTTGTTGTAGATCACCACCACTAAAACTAGTATCATGGTAGAATATCTGTTTTATAACAGGATGTTGTTGTAGATCACCACCACTAAAACTAGTATCATGGTAGAATATCTGTTTTATAACAGGATGTTGTTGTAGATCACCACCACTAAAACTAGTATCATGGTAGAATATCTGTTTTATAACAGGATGTTGTTGTAGATCACCACCACTAAAACTATAACAAGATGTACCACCACTATGGTAGAATATCTGTTTTATAACTGGATGTTGTTGTAGATCACCACCACTAAAACTAGTATCATGGTAGAATATCTGTTTTATAACTGGATGTTGTTGTAGATCACCACCACTAAAACTAGTATCATGGTAGAATATCTGTTTTATAACAGGATGTTGTTGTAGATCACCACCACTAAAACTAGTATCATGGTAGAATATCTGTTTTATAACAGGATGTTGTTGTAGATCACCACCACTAAAACTAGTATATGGTAGAATATCTGTTTTATAACAGGATGTTGTTGTAGATCACCACCACTAAAACTAGTATCATGGTAGAATATCTGTTTTATAACAGGATGTTGTTGTAGATCACCACCACTAAAACTAGTATCATGGTAGAATATCTGTTTTATAACAGGATGTTGTTGTAGATCACCACCACTAAAACTAGTATCATGGTAGAATATCTGTTTTATAACAGGATGTTGTTGTAGATCACCACCACTAAAACTAGTATCATGGTAGAATATCTGTTTTATAACAGGATGTTGTTGTAGATCACCACCACTAAAACTAGTATCATGGTAGAATATCTGTTTTATAACTGGATGTTGTTGTAGATCACCACCACTAAAACTAGTATCATGGTAGAATATCTGTTTTATAACCAGGATGTTGTTGTAGATCACCACCACTAAAACTAGTATCATGGTAGAATATCTGTTTTATAACAGGATGTTGTTGTAGATCACCACCACTAAAACTAGTATCATGGTAGAATATCTGTTTTATAACAGAATGTTGTTGTAGAACACCACCACTAAAACTAGTATCATGGTAGAATATCTGTTTTATAACAGGATGTTGTTGTAGATCACCACCACTAAAACTAGTATCATGGTAGAATATCTGTTTTATAACAGGATGTTGTTGTAGATCACCACCACTAAAACTAGTATCATGGTAGAATATCTGTTTTATAACAGGATGTTGTTGTAGATCACCACCACTAAAACTAGTATCATGGTAGAATATCTGTTTTATAACAGGATGTTGTTGTAGATCACCACCACCAAAACTAGTATCATGGTAGAATATCTGTTTTATAACAGGATGTTGTTGTAGATCACCACCACTAAAACTAGTATCATGGTAGAATATCTGTTTTATAACAGGATGTTGTTGTAGATCACCACCACTAAAACTAGTATCATGGTAGAATATCTGTTTTATAACAGGATGTTGTTGTAGATCACCACCACTAAAACTAGTATCATGGTAGAATATCTGTTTTATAACAGGATGTTGTTGTAGATCACCACCACCTAAAACTAGTATCATGGTAGAATATCTGTTTTATAACAGGATGTTGTTGTAGATCACCACCACTAAAACTAGTATCATGGTAGAATATCTGTTTTATAACAGAATGTTGTTGTAGATCACCACCACTAAAACTAGTATCATGGTAGAATATCTGTTTTATAACAGGATGTTGTTGTAGATCACCACCACTAAAACTAGTATCAAAATATCTAGTATCATGGTAGAATATCTGTTTTATAACAGGATGTTGTTGTAGATCACCACCACTAAAACTAGTATCATGGTAGAATATCTGTTTTATAACAGGATGTTGTTGTAGATCACCACCACTAAAACTAGTATCATGGTAGAATATCTGTTTTATAACTGGATGTTGTTGTAGATCACCACCACTAAAACTAGTATCATGGTAGAATATCTGTTTTATAACAGGATGTTGTTGTAGATCACCACCACTAAAAACTAGTATCATGGTAGAATATCTGTTTTATAACAGGATGTTGTTGTAGATCACCACCACTAAAACTAGTATCATGGTAGAATGTCTGTTTTATAACAGGATGTTGTTGTAGATCACCACCACTAAAACTAGTATCATGGTAGAATATCTGTTTTATAACAGGATGTTGTTGTAGATCACCACCACTAAAACTAGTATCATGGTAGAATATCTGTTTTATAACAGGATGTTGTTGTAGATCACCACCACTAAAACTAGTATCATGGTAGAATATCTGTTTTATAACAGGATGTTGTTGTAGATCACCACCACTAAAACTAGTATCATGGTAGAATATCTGTTTTATAACAGGATGTTGTTGTAGATCACCACCACTAAAACTAGTATCATGGTAGAATATCTGTTTTATAACAGGATGTTGTTGTAGATCACCACCACTAAAACTAGTATCATGGTAGAATATCTGTTTTATAACAGGATGTTGTTGTAGATCACCACCACTAAAACTAGTATCATGGTAGAATATCTGTTTTATAACAGGATGTTGTTGTAGATCACCACCACTAAAACTAGTATCATGGTAGAATATCTGTTTTATAACAGGATGTTGTTGTAGATCACCACCACTAAAACTAGTATCATGGTAGAATATCTGTTTTATAACAGGATGTTGTTGTAGATCACCACCACTAAAACTAGTATCATGGTAGAATATCTGTTTTATAACAGGATGTTGTTGTAGATCACCACCACTAAAACTAGTATCATGGTAGAATATCTGTTTTATAACAGGATGTTGTTGTAGATCACCACCACTAAAACTAGTATCATGGTAGAATATCTGTTTTATAACAGGATGTTGTTAAAACTAGTATCATGGTAGAATATCTGTTTTATAACAGGATGTTGTTGTAGAACACCACCACTAAAACTAGTATCATGGTAGAATATCTGTTTTATAACAGGATGTTGTTGTAGATCACCACCACTAAAACTAGTATCATGGTAGAATATCTGTTTTATAACAGGATGTTGTTGTAGATCACCACCACTAAAACTAGTATCATGGTAGAATATCTGTTTTATAACAGGATGTTGTTGTAGATCACCACCACTAAAACTAGTATCATGGTAGAATATCTGTTTTATAACAGGATGTTGTTGTAGATCACCACCACTAAAACTAGTATCATGGTAGAATATCTGTTTTATAACAGGATGTTGTTGTAGATCACCACCACTAAAACTAGTATCATGGTAGAATATCTGTTTTATAACAGGATGTTGTTGTAGATCACCACCACTAAAACTAGTATCATGGTAGAATATCTGTTTTATAACAGGATGTTGTTGTAGATCACCACCACTAAAACTAGTATCATGGTAGAATATCTGTTTTATAACAGGATGTTGTTGTATGTATGTTATCTGTTTTATAACTGGATGATGTTGTTATCTGTATAACAGATCACCACCACTAAAACTAGTATCATGGTAGAATATCTGTTTTATAACAGGATGTTGTTGTAGATCACCACCACTAAAACTAGTATCATGGTAGAATATCTGTTTTATAACAGGATGTTGTTGTAGATCACCACCACTAAAACTAGTATCATGGTAGAATATCTGTTTTATAACTGGATGTTGTTGTAGATCACCACCACTAAAACTAGTATCATGGTAGAATATCTGTTTTATAACAGGATGTTGTTGTAGATCACCACCACTAAAACTAGTATCATGGTAGAATATCTGTTTTATAACAGGATGTTGTTGTAGATCACCACCACTAAAACTAGTATCATGGTAGAATGTCTGTTTTATAACAGGATGTTGTTGTAGAACACCACCACTAAAACTAGTATCATGGTAGAATATCTGTTTTATAACAGGATGTTGTTGTAGATCACCACCACTAAAACTAGTATCATGGTAGAATATCTGTTTTATAACAGGATGTTGTTGTAGATCACCACCACTAAAACTAGTATCATGGTAGAATATCTGTTTTATAACAGGATGTTGTTGTAGATCACCACCACTAAAACTAGTATCATGGTAGAATATCTGTTTTATAACAGGATGTTGTTGTAGATCACCACCACTAAAACTAGTATCATGGTAGAATATCTGTTTTATAACAGGATGTTGTTGTAGATCACCACCACCTAAAACTAGTATCATGGTAGAATATCTGTTTTATAACAGGATGTTGTTGTAGATCACCACCACTAAAACTAGTATCATGGTAGAATATCTGTTTTATAACAGGATGTTGTTGTAGATCACCACCACTAAAACTAGTATCATGGTAGAATATCTGTTTTATAACAGGATGTTGTTGTAGATCACCACCACTAAAACTAGTATCATGGTAGAATATCTGTTTTATAACAGGATGTTGTTGTAGATCACCACCACTAAAACTAGTATCATGGTAGAATATCTGTGTTTTGTATAACAGGATATCTGTTTTATAACTGTTTGTTGTAGATCACCACCACTAAAACTATCTGTATCATGGTAGAATATCTGTTTTATAACAGGATGTTGTTGTAGATCACCACCACTAAAACTAGTATCATGGTAGAATATCTGTTTTATAACAGGATGTTGTTGTAGATCACCACCACTAAAACTAGTATCATGGTAGAATATCTGTTTTATAACAGGATGTTGTTGTAGATCACCACCACTAAAACTAGTATCATGGTAGAATATCTGTTTTATAACAGGATGTTGTTGTAGATCACCACCACTAAAACTAGTATCATGGTAGAATATCTGTTTTATAACAGGATGTTGTTGTAGATCACCACCACTAAAACTAGTATCATGGTAGAATATCTGTTTTATAACAGGATGTTGTTGTAGATCACCACCACTAAAACTAGTATCATGGTAGAATATCTGTTTTATAACAGGATGTTGTTGTAGATCACCACCACTAAAACTAGTATCATGGTAGAATATCTGTTTTATAACAGGATGTTGTTGTACACCACCACTAAAACTAGTATCATGGTAGAATATCTGTTTTATAACAGGATGTTGTTGTAGATCACCACCACTAAAACTAGTATCATGGTAGAATATCTGTTTTATAACAGGATGTTGTTGTAGATCACCACCACTAAAACTAGTATCATGGTAGAATATCTGTTTTATAACAGGATGTTGTTGTAGATCACCACCACTAAAACTAGTATCATGGTAGAATATCTGTTTTATAACAGGATGTTGTTGTAGATCACCACCACTAAAACTAGTATCATGGTAGAATATCTGTTTTATAACAGGATGTTGTTGTAGATCACCACCACTAAAACTAGTATCATGGTAGAATATCTGTTTTATAACAGGATGTTGTTGTAGATCACCACCACTAAAACTAGTATCATGGTAGAATATCTGTTTTATAACAGGATGTTGTTGTAGATCACCACCACTAAAACTAGTATCATGGTAGAATATCTGTTTTATAACAGGATGTTGTTGTAGATCACCACCACTAAAATCTAGTATCATGGTAGAATATCTGTTTTATAACAGGATGTTGTTGTAGATCACCACCACTAAAACTAGTATCATGGTAGAATATCTGTTTTATAACAGGATGTTGTTGTAGATCACCACCACTAAAACTAGTATCATGGTAGAATATCTGTTTTATAACAGGATGTTGTTGTAGATCACCACCACTAAAACTAGTATCATGGTAGAATATCTGTTTTATAACAGGATGTTGTTGTAGATCACCACCACTAAAACTAGTATCATGGTAGAATATCTGTTTTATAACAGGATGTTGTTGTAGATCACCACCACTAAAACTAGTATCATGGTAGAATATCTGTTTTATAACAGGATGTTGTTGTAGATCACCACCACTAAAACTAGTATCATGGTAGAATATCTGTTTTATAACAGGATGTTGTTGTAGATCACCACCACTAAAACTAGTATCATGGTAGAATATCTGTTTTATAACAGGATGTTGTTGTAGATCACCACCACTAAAACTAGTATCATGGTAGAATATCTGTTTTATAACAGGATGTTGTTGTAGATCACCACCACTAAAACTAGTATCATGGTAGAATATCTGTTTTATAACAGGATGTTGTTGTAGATCACCACCACTAAAACTAGTATCATGGTAGAATATCTGTTTTATAACAGGATGTTGTTGTAGATCACCACCACTAAAACTAGTATCATGGTAGAATATCTGTTTTATAACAGGATGTTGTTGTAGATCACCACCACTAAAACTAGTATCATGGTAGAATATCTGTTTTATAACAGGATGTTGTTGTAGATCACCACCACTAAAACTAGTATCATGGTAGAATATCTGTTTTATAACAGGATGTTGTTGTAGATCACCACCACTAAAACTAGTATCATGGTAGAATATCTGTTTTATAACAGGATGTTGTTGTAGATCACCACCACTAAAACTAGTATCATGGTAGAATATCTGTTTTATAACAGGATGTTGTTGTAGATCACCACCACTAAAACTAGTATCATGGTAGAATATCTGTTTTATAACAGGATGTTGTTGTAGATCACCACCACTAAAACTAGTATCATGGTAGAATATCTGTTTTATAACAGGATGTTGTTGTAGATCACCACCACTAAAACTAGTATCATGGTAGAATATCTGTTTTATAACAGGATGTTGTTGTAGAACACCACCACTAAAACTAGTATCATGGTAGAATGTCTGTTTTATAACAGGATGTTGTTGTAGATCTAGTATCATGGTAGAATATCTGTTTTATAACAGGATGTTGTTGTAGATCACCACCACTAAAACTAGTATCATGGTAGAATATCTGTTTTATAACAGGATGTTGTTGTAGATCACCACCACTAAAACTAGTATCATGGTAGAATATCTGTTTTATAACAGGATGTTGTTGTAGATCACCACCACTAAAACTAGTATCATGGTAGAATATCTGTTTTATAACAGGATGTTGTTGTAGATCACCACCACTAAAACTAGTATCATGGTAGAATATCTGTTTTATAACAGGATGTTGTTGTAGATCACCACCACTAAAACTAGTATCATGGTAGAATATCTGTTTTATAACAGGATGTTGTTGTAGATCACCACCACTAAAACTAGTATCATGGTAGAATATCTGTTTTATAACAGGATGTTGTTGTAGATCACCACCACTAAAACTAGTATCATGGTAGAATATCTGTTTTATAACAGGATGTTGTTGTAGATCACCACCACTAAAACTAGTATCATGGTAGAATATCTGTTTTATAACAGGATGTTGTTGTAGATCACCACCACTAAAACTAGTATCATGGTAGAATATCTGTTTTATAACAGGATGTTGTTGTAGATCACCACCACTAAAACTAGTATCATGGTAGAATATCTGTTTTATAACAGGATGTTGTTGTAGATCACCACCACTAAAACTATAACAGTATCATGGTAGAATATCTGTTTTATAACAGGATGTTGTTGTAGATCACCACCACTAAAACTAGTATCATGGTAGAATATCTGTTTTATAACAGGATGTTGTTGTAGATCACCACCACTAAAACTAGTATCATGGTAGAATATCTGTTTTATAACAGGATGTTGTTGTAGATCACCACCACTAAAACTAGTATCATGGTAGAATATCTGTTTTATAACAGGATGTTGTTGTAGATCACCACCACTAAAACTAGTATCATGGTAGAATATCTGTTTTATAACAGGATGTTGTTGTAGATCACCACCACTAAAACTAGTATCATGGTAGAATATCTGTTTTATAACAGGATGTTGTTGTAGATCACCACCACTAAAACTAGTATCATGGTAGAATATCTGTTTTATAACAGGATGTTGTTGTAGATCACCACCACTAAAACTAGTATCATGGTAGAATATCTGTTTTATAACAGGATGTTGTTGTAGATCACCACCACTAAAACTAGTATCATGGTAGAATATCTGTTTTATAACAGGATGTTGTTGTAGATCACCACCACTAAAACTAGTATCATGGTAGAATATCTGTTTTATAACAGGATGTTGTTGTAGATCACCACCACTAAAACTAGTATCATGGTAGAATATCTGTTTTATAACAGGATGTTGTTGTAGAACACCACCACTAAAACTAGTATCATGGTAGAATATCTGTTTTATAACAGAATGTTGTTGTAGATCACCACCACTAAAACTAGTATCATGGTAGAATATCTGTTTTATAACAGGATGTTGTTGTAGATCACCACCACTAAAACTAGTAATGGTAGAATATCTGTTTTATAACAGGATGTTGTTGTAGATCACCACCACTAAAACTAGTATCATGGTAGAATATCTGTTTTATAACAGGATGTTGTTGTAGATCACCACCACTAAAACTAGTATCATGGTAGAATATCTGTTTTATAACAGGATGTTGTTGTAGATCACCACCACTAAAACTAGTATCATGGTAGAATATCTGTTTTATAACAGGATGTTGTTGTAGATCACCACCACTAAAACTAGTATCATGGTAGAATATCTGTTTTATAACAGGATGTTGTAGAACACCACCACTAAAACTAGTATCATGGTAGAATATCTGTTTTATAACAGGATGTTGTTGTAGATCACCACCACTAAAACTAGTATCATGGTAGAATATCTGTTTTATAACAGGATGTTGTTGTAGATCACCACCACTAAAACTAGTATCATGGTAGAATATCTGTTTTATAACAGGATGTTGTTGTAGATCACCACCACTAAAACTAGTATCATGGTAGAATATCTGTTTTATAACAGGATGTTGTTGTAGATCACCACCACTAAAACTAGTATCATGGTAGAATATCTGTTTTATAACAGGATGTTGTTGTAGATCACCACCACTAAAACTAGTATCATGGTAGAATATCTGTTTTATAACAGGATGTTGTTGTAGATCACCACCACTAAAACTAGTATCATGGTAGAATATCTGTTTTATAACAGGATGTTGTTGTAGATCACCACCACTAAAACTAGTATCATGGTAGAATATCTGTTTTATAACAGGATGTTGTTGTAGATCACCACCACTAAAACTAGTATCATGGTAGAATATCTGTTTTATAACAGGATGTTGTTGTAGATCACCACCACTAAAACTAGTATCATGGTAGAATATCTGTTTTATAACAGGATGTTGTTGTAGATCACCACCACTAAAACTAGTATCATGGTAGAATATCTGTTTTATAACAGGATGTTGTTGTAGATCACCACCACTAAAACTAGTATCATGGTAGAATATCTGTTTTATAACAGGATGTTGTTGTAGATCACCACCACTAAAACTAGTATCATGGTAGAATATCTGTTTTATAACAGGATGTTGTTGTAGATCACCACCACTAAAACTAGTATCATGGTAGAATATCTGTTTTATAACAGGATGTTGTTGTAGATCACCACCACTAAAACTAGTATCATGGTAGAATATCTGTTTTATAACAGGATGTTGTTGTAGATCACCACCACTAAAACTAGTATCATGGTAGAATATCTGTTTTATAACAGGATGTTGTTGTAGATCACCACCACTAAAACTAGTATCATGGTAGAATATCTGTTTTATAACAGGATGTTGTTGTAGATCACCACCACTAAAACTAGTATCATGGTAGAATATCTGTTTTATAACAGGATGTTGTTGTAGATCACCACCACTAAAACTAGTATCATGGTAGAATATCTGTTTTATAACAGGATGTTGTTGTAGATCACCACCACTAAAACTAGTATCATGGTAGAATATCTGTTTTATAACAGGATGTTGTTGTAGAACACCACCACTAAAACTAGTATCATGGTAGAATATCTGTTTTATAACAGGATGTTGTTGTAGATCACCACCACTAAAACTAGTATCATGGTAGAATATCTGTTTTATAACAGGTATCATGGTATGTTGTTGTAGATCACCACCACTAAAACTAGTATCATGGTAGAATATCTGTTTTATAACAGGATGTTGTTGTAGATCACCACCACTAAAACTAGTATCATGGTAGAATATCTGTTTTATAACAGGATGTTGTTGTAGATCACCACCACTAAAACTAGTATCATGGTAGAATATCTGTTTTATAACAGGATGTTGTTGTAGATCACCACCACTAAAACTAGTATCATGGTAGAATATCTGTTTTATAACAGGATGTTGTTGTAGATCACCACCACTAAAACTACTATCATGGTAGAATATCTGTTTTATAACAGGATGTTGTTGTAGATCACCACCACTAAAACTAGTATCATGGTAGAATATCTGTTTTATAACAGGATGTTGTTGTAGATCACCACCACTAAAACTAGTATCATGGTAGAATATCTGTTTTATAACAGGATGTTGTTGTAGATCACCACCACTAAAACTAGTATCATGGTAGAATATCTGTTTTATAACAGGATGTTGTTGTAGATCACCACCACTAAAACTAGTATCATGGTAGAATATCTGTTTTATAGTACAGGATGTTGTTGTAGATCACCACCACTAAAACTAGTATCATGGTAGAATATCTGTTTTATAACAGGATGTTGTTGTAGATCACCACCACTAAAACTAGTATCATGGTAGAATATCTGTTTTATAACAGGATGTTGTTGTAGATCACCACCACTAAAACTAGTATCATGGTAGAATATCTGTTTTATAACAGGATGTTGTTGTAGATCACCACCACTAAAACTAGTATCATGGTAGAATATCTGTTTTATAACAGGATGTTGTTGTAGATCACCACCACTAAAACTAGTATCATGGTAGAATATCTGTTTTATAACAGGATGTTGTTGTAGATCACCACCACTAAAACTAGTATCATGGTAGAATATCTGTTTTATAACAGGATGTTGTTGTAGATCACCACCACTAAAACTAGTATCATGGTAGAATATCTGTTTTATAACAGGATGTTGTTGTAGATCACCACCACTAAAACTAGTATCATGGTAGAATATCTGTTTTATAACAGGATGTTGTTGTAGATCACCACCACTAAAACTAGTATCATGGTAGAATATCTGTTTTATAACAGGATGTTGTTGTAGATCACCACCACTAAAACTAGTATCATGGTAGAATATCTGTTTTATAACAGGATGTTGTTGTAGATCACCACCACTAAAACTAGTATCATGGTAGAATATCTGTTTTATAACAGGATGTTGTTGTAGATCACCACCACTAAAACTAGTATCATGGTAGAATATCTGTTTTATAACAGGATGTTGTTGTAGATCACCACCACTAAAACTAGTATCATGGTAGAATATCTGTTTTATAACAGGATGTTGTTGTAGATCACCACCACTAAAACTAGTATCATGGTAGAATATCTGTTTTATAACAGGATGTTGTTGTAGATCACCACCACTAAAACTAGTATCATGGTAGAATATCTGTTTTATAACAGGATGTTGTTGTAGATCACCACCACTAAAACTAGTATCATGGTAGAATATCTGTTTTATAACAGGATGTTGTTGTAGATCACCACCACTAAAACTAGTATCATGGTAGAATATCTGTTTTATAACAGGATGTTGTTGTAGATCACCACCACTAAAACTAGTATCATGGTAGAATATCTGTTTTATAACAGGATGTTGTTGTAGATCACCACCACTAAAACTAGTATCATGGTAGAATATCTGTTTTATAACAGGATGTTGTTGTAGATCACCACCACTAAAACTAGTATCATGGTAGAATATCTGTTTTATAACAGGATGTTGTTGTAGATCACCACCACTAAAACTAGTATCATGGTAGAATATCTGTTTTATAACAGGATGTTGTTGTAGATCACCACCACTAAAACTAGTATCATGGTAGAATATCTGTTTTATAACAGGATGTTGTTGTAGATCACCACCACTAAAACTAGTATCATGGTAGAATATCTGTTTTATAACAGGATGTTGTTGTAGATCTGTTTTACAGGATGTTGTTGTACCACTAAAACTAGTATCATGGTAGAATATCTGTTTTATAACAGGATGTTGTTGTAGATCACCACCACTAAAACTAGTATCATGGTAGAATATCTGTTTTATAACAGGATGTTGTTGTAGATCACCACCACTAAAACTAGTATCATGGTAGAATATCTGTTTTATAACAGGATGTTGTTGTAGATCACCACCACTAAAACTAGTATCATGGTAGAATATCTGTTTTATAACAGGATGTTGTTGTAGATCACCACCACTAAAACTAGTATCATGGTAGAATATCTGTTTTATAACAGGATGTTGTTGTAGATCACCACCACTAAAACTAGTATCATGGTAGAATATCTGTTTTATAACAGGATGTTGTTGTAGATCACCACCACTAAAACTAGTATCATGGTAGAATATCTGTTTTATAACAGAATGTTGTTGTAGATCACCACCACTAAAACTAGTATCATGGTAGAATATCTGTTTTATAACAGGATGTTGTTGTAGATCACCACCACTAAAACTAGTATCATGGTAGAATATCTGTTTTATAACAGGATGTTGTTGTAGATCACCACCACTAAAACTAGTATCATGGTAGAATATCTGTTTTATAACAGGATGTTGTTGTAGATCACCACCACTAAAACTAGTATCATGGTAGAATATCTGTTTTATAACAGGATGTTGTTGTAGATCACCACCACTAAAACTAGTATCATGGTAGAATATCTGTTTTATAAGTGGATGTTGTTGTAGATCACCACCACTAAAACTAGTATCATGGTAGAATATCTGTTTTATAACAGGATGTTGTTGTAGATCACCACCACTAAAACTAGTATCATGGTAGAATATCTGTTTTATAACAGAATGTTGTTGTAGATCACCACCACTAAAACTAGTATCATGGTAGAATATCTGTTTTATAACAGGATGTTGTTGTAGATCACCACCACTAAAACTAGTATCATGGTAGAATATCTGTTTTATAACAGGATGTTGTTGTAGATCACCACCACTAAAACTAGTATCATGGTAGAATATCTGTTTTATAACAGAATGTTGTTGTAGATCACCACCAGTAAAACTAGTACTATGGTAGAATATCTGTTTTATAAGTGGATGTTGTTGTAGATCACCACCACTAAAACTAGTATCATGGTAGAATATCTGTTTGATAACAGGATGTTGTTGTAGATCACCACCACTAAAACTAGTATCATGGTAGAATATCTGTTTTATAACAGGATGTTGTTGTAGATCACCACCACTAAAACTAGTATCATGGTAGAATATCTGTTTTATAACAGGATGTTGTTGTAGATCACCACCACTAAAACTAGTATCATGGTAGAATATCTGTTTTATAACAGAATGTTGTTGTAGATCACCACCAGTAAAACTAGTACTATGGTAGAATATCTGTTTTATAAGTGGATGTTGTTGTAGATCACCACCACTAAAACTAGTATCATGGTAGAATATCTGTTTTATAACAGGATGTTGTTGTAGATCACCACCACTAAAACTAGTATTATGGTAGAATGTCTGTTTTATAACAGGATGTTGTTGTAGAACCCTACGTTAAACTCTTCCTTGTTGTGTTTATTTTGTAATTAAATCGTTCATCATATTTCCTGTTCATTACCGACAACTGTTACTTATTTTGTTTCCACTAATACTGTACCGATATTTTGTTTCCACTAATACTGTACCGATATTTTGTTTCCACTAATACTGTACCGAGACACACTTATAACAATACATTGAAAGCTACTCAAACACTTCCGGATTTTCATGGTGATCTGCATTACGTCACTTTACTTTATCTCACGGTCATTTATAGGTTGCACTAGAGAAGAAAGGTCCACTATTACAGTCTTCCAGTGACCCTCTGAGCTGCGTGGCCAAACAACAACCAATCGACTGCTGTTAACTTCATTGTTTCAGCCACGCACATCGGCCAAACAACAACCAATCAACTGCTGTTAACGTCATTGTTTCAGCCACATCCTCAATGATGAGGAGAAGACTGGACTTGTTGACGACCTTAACGACCCTGGGTTGACAGACCTAAAATCCAAACAACCAACTGGTAACTTTGTACAGTGGCCTAATGACGCAGTAAAGTCGACGGTCTAAAAATATTCTTCCAAAAAAACTCAGCGTAAACATCCCCACATTGCTTTGATACTGAAACACATGAAAAACATCATTCCGCACATGGATTGATAAAATTAGAAGGAACATGGTTTTTACAACAGGTGTAACGTTTCGATCACTGATGCACAAGGTGATGTACGTGTATCTTTCCTCTAAAGAACAATGCCCCCCGCTAGTACAGCGGTATGTCTCCGGATTTCACGCTAAAATCAGGGGTTCGATTCCCCTCGGTGGGCTGAGCAGATAGCCCTTTGTGGCTTTGCTATATGGAAAAACACACACACACACTCTAAAGAACAAACAAGGTGATGTACGTGTATCTTACCTCTGAAGAACAAACAAGGTGATGTAGGTGTATCTTACCTCTGAAGAACAAATATAATAAGTATAATGACTGTGGTAACAATAAAACATTTCTTGTTTCTTAAAGTAAAAGGTGTTATACCTCACAATTACACAAGCAGTATGTTCACCTAACAGTGAAGAGCAGGTTTTGTTTGTTGGTAAACCTAACAGTCAATAAAAAACAAATGTATATATTAGTTTGTTATTTTAACTCAAAAACAAATCGACAGAAAAATACATTGAACAAAAAACACTGTATCAACTCAGAAGCTTCCAAGGTACAAGCAGTCCCCTCCGACACCAAGAGTACAGTTTATTATCCAACTTGTACCCTGAGAAGTTTCCAAGGTACAAGCAGCCCCCTCCGACACCCAGAGTACAGTTTATTATCCAACTTGTACCCTGAGAAGCTTCCAAAGTAGAAGCAGTCCCCTCCGAGTACAGTTTATTATCCAACTTGTACCCTGAGAAGCTTCCAAGGTACAAGCAGTCTCCTCCGAGTACAGTTTATTATCCAACTTGTACCCTGAGAAGCTTCCAAGGTACAAGCAGTCCCCTCCGAGTACAGTTTATTATCCAACTTGTACCCTGAAAAGCTTCCAAGGTACAAGCAGTCCCCTCCGACACCCAGAGTACAGTTTATTATCCAAATTGTACCTTGAGAAGTTTCCAAGGTACAAGCAGTCCCCTCCAACACCCAGAGTACAGTTTATTATCCAACTTGTACCCTGAGAAGTTTCCAAGGTACAAGCAGTCCCCTCCGAGTACAGTTTATTATCCAACTTGTACCCTGAGAAGCTTCCATGGTACAAGCAGTCCCCTCCGAGTACAGTTTATTATCCAACATCATAACTTGTATCCTGGGATCTTTGTAGTTGATGCAGTGTTTAATTTGTTGTTGTTTCGGTTTGTTTTTAAGTTATATCAAACTAATATAAGTTAATCAGAGGTTTTGATTTTTAACGCAGGTCTTCCTTGTTATTTTAACTATATAACTTAATTAAAAGGTGTTTATTTTTACTAATGTATTTATATATATCTTCACTTTACATAACGATAAAGTTAAACGTACGATCACAATGTTCTCTTTCCTTAGGTTTGAGGACACATAAGAAGGTTATTTTCTGTTTTTCGTCTACAACTAACATGTTTGTTGTTTGAAACTAACACATCAGTACACAGTCCATCTTACAACTTCCATTGTAGTCTTCAAATTCAACTGAGGGGCAAATTCTGCCGACAGTTCAACAAACTTTGGAAAAGACTGAAACAGGAACTGATTGTTAAATACTGGACTGTTAAAATTAAATTAACTTCCATACAAGCCTAGTACATATCAGTTATCATAACTTTCATACAAGCCTAGTACATATCAGTTATCATAACTTCCATAGAAGCCTAGTACATATCAGTTGTCATAACTTTCATACAAGCCTAGTACATATCAGTTATCATAACTTCCATACAAGCCTAGTACATATCAGTTATCATAACGTTCATACAAGCCTAGTACATATCAATTATCATAACTTTCATACAAGCCTAGTACATATCAGTTATCATAACTTTCATACAAGCCTAGTACATATCAGTCATCATAACTTTTATACAAGCCTAGTACATATCAGTTATCATAACGTTCATACAAGCTTAGTACATATCAATTATCATAACTTTCATACAAGCCTAGTACATATCAGTTATCACAACTTTCATACAAGCCTAGTACATATCAGTTATCATAACTTTCATTCAAGCCTAGTACATATCAGTTATCATAACTTTCATACAAGCCTAGTACATATCAGTTATCATAACTTTCATACAAGCCTAGTACATATCAATTATCATAACTTTCATACAAGCCTAGTACATATCAGTTATCATAACTTTCATACAAGCCTAGTACATATCGGTTATCATAACTTTCATACAAGCTTAGTACATATCAGTTATCATAACTTTCATACAAGCCTAGTACATGTCAGTTATCATAACTTTCATACAAGCCTAGTACATATCAGTTATCATAACTTTCATTCAAGCCTAGTACATATCAGTTATCATAACTTTCATACAAGCCTAGTACATATCGGTTATCATAACTTTCATACAAGCTTAGTACATATCAGTTATCATAACTTTCATACAAGCCTAGTACATATCAGTTATCATAACTTTCATACAAGCCTAGTACATATCAGTTATCATAACTTTCATTCAAGCCTAGTACATATCAGTTATCATAACTTTCATACAAGCCTAGTATATATCAGTTATCATAACTTTCATACAAGCCTAGTACATATCAGTTATCATAACTTTCATACAAGCCTAGTACATATCAGTCATCATAACTTTCATACAAGCCTAGTACATATCAATTATCATATAATTTTGTGTTTTCTACTCATAATGACGCATGAACTGCATATTTTCCATTTCTGTTAAGAAATGTTTATTTATCGTGAGAGGCTGATTCCAAATGAACAGTGTGCAGAAAGCGATTCATGTTGCATATCGATTCATTAAGGTTTCAGATAGATACGTGTTTAATATCAGATCCGACAAGTAAATCCCACTTCGTTAGTTTGTGTTGAATTTTGTGCAAAGCTTCACGAGGGCTATCTGCGCTAGCCGTCCCTACTATGGGTAGCAGTGTAAGACTAGACGAAAGACCCCTAGTCATCACTACCCACCACCAACTCTTGGGTTACTCTTTAACCAACGGATAGTGGGATTGAACGTCACATTATAATGCCCCCACGACTGAAAGGCCGAGCATGTTTGGTGTGACAAGGGTTCAAACCCGCGACCCTCGGATTACGAGTAGAGAGTGCCTTAACCATCTGGCTGTGCCGGACCAGTTCGTAAGTAAGGTTTAAACTTCATCTCAGGAAGTCCTTTATCCATAGTTCCTGGAAAGTTACAGCGGTTTTATGATAAATTTTATCCTCTGTATACAAAATCAACGGAAAGAAATCCTAACATTCGATATGTCGAAGGCTTGCCCGATAATGTTCGTTGTTTGATGAACCAAACATCTTGCCCGATAATGTTCGTTATTTGATGAACCAAACATCTTGCCCGATAATGTTCGTTGTTTGATGAACCAAACATCTTGCCCGATAATGTTCGTTGTTTGATGAACCAAACATCTTGCCCGATAATGTTCGTTGTTTGATGAACCAAACATCTTGCCCGATAATGATCGTTGTTTGATGAACCAAACATCTTGCCCAATAATGTTCGTTGTTTCATGAACCAAACATTTTTATCGTTGACGATATTGTGAGTGAAAGTGAACAAATAAACGAGTGTCTAAACTCTACACGTGCAAGTCACGAGCTGAATCTATCAGTATTTTATATACCACAGAATCTGTTTCATGAGGGTACAGAAACAGATATATGATATTAGTTTATATCATCAATCTATTATATTTCTCAGTAACGTCAGAGACAAATGTCAGTTGAGTGTTATAGACAAATGTTTCTGACACGTGTTTAATATCTTGAAGTGTATAAATACGACAACTCAGTGGTTACTTACAGGTCGATTTAAAACTCCAAACTTCGGAGAGATTACGTTTCAAGATATGACTGTTTACTGAAGATGAAATTTTAGAGTACGCGTTAAAGTAAGATAATCCTGATATTTACTCACTGGATATATATGTGTGTGTGTGTTCGTGTTTAGAAACTGGTTTCGTTTTGACTGAATATAGATCGTCATAAGTGTTCCGTACATCCCCTGAGAAACATCGACTATTCCTACTTGTGTAGTGTCGCTAGATCCCGGAGAGAAAACGTTACCATATTTTTACGAAGGGAAAGTTGTTTTAATTCTTATAATGTTGTTACATTTAGGAATTGTTTGGATGCCCCAAGTTTGACGAACTCCAGTAATCCAAATTCAATCATTATATTTTTAAAAGCAGATCTTGTATCACAGTGTGAATTATCAGATGTTTATATGTTCTGTTTATGTAAATAAACAGTTTTTATGTCACAATCTGTTCTCATTTATTAATCATCACACTTAAATTACATCAGAATGAAGAGTTTCTATGTGAAATTACATCAGAATGAAGAGTTTCTATGTGAAATTACATCAGAATGAAGAGTTTCTATGTGAAATTACATCAGAATGAAGAGTTTCTATGTGAAATTACATCAGAATGAAGAGTTTCTATGTGAAATTACATCAGAATGAAGAGTTTCTATGTGAAATTACATCAGAATGAAGAGTTTCTATGTGAAATTACATCAGAATGAAGAGTTTCTATGCGCATAACACGTGAACTGGTTATAAAAACGAATTTATCATGTTATCATGGATCTTTGTGAATATGTTCTAAACGTGTTAATGGGTGATGAACAACATACAGAAACTGACTGATACAGAAAGCAGGCATTGTACTGTTACACCAACATTTTGATTCTTTGTTGGTTTGGCACGACTGGCTATCGGTAAGGCTAGCGAAATGTAAAAATATGGTAAAACAAATGACGAAGTCAGTCTTACAAAATAACACGTTACCAGTTCAACAACGCCACCAGACCTTTGATTCGCAAGCCATGGAACCTGTTAACATTTTAAATAGAATCGCCGACTTGTGAAAATTTAGTGACCGTCTGAGTGTTCCTCAGAAATAAAAAGGTAAGTTCTGCTAAACAAGATACGTGGCAATCTGACGTGGAATGATGGTGGATAATTATTGGTTAGTGGAAGATCCGACACAAACAGTAACATAATCATCGACGTGCTACGAAAATGCAAGAATCCTACGAGAAGGAAGGAATTTCAATAATAATTATCAATTATGAATATTCAATAAGTTATTAGAAACTCTGAAATATATGAAACACGGTGACCAAATGCTTTGTAAAAACCCAAACGTTCTGTATCGTGAGTTCATTTTTAATAAGGAAGAAATGCATTATTGAGATAATAATCAGTGATGTAGAGAAAACTCACTTGTAGAGAAATATGCATTATTGGTTCTTTTGATTATTAACACGAGGTACTATTGTGTTACTGGTTCTTTTTATTTTTAACATAAGGTAGTGTTGTGTTATTGTTTTTTATTATTAACACAAGGTAGTGTTGTGTTATTGGTTCGTTTGATTATTAACACGTATAATCTCACCCTCTTCTAGTTACGTACCCTCTGGTGACAGATAATATTTAACGCTCAAAAATTAAATTAATAACTGATAACCAGGAGGTTAGAGTACTCGACTCGTGACCTGAAATGACCAGGAGGTTAGAGTACTCGACTCGTAACCTGAAATGACCAGGAGGTTAGAGTACTCGACTCGTAACCTGGAATGACCAGGAGGTTAGAGTACTCGACTCGTAACCTGAAATAACCAGGACGTTAGAGTACACGACTCGTAACCTGAGGTTCGCGGATTCGAATCCCCATTGCATCAAACACGTTCGCCCTTTGAGCTGTGGGCACGTTATAATGTAATAGTTAATCCCAATGTTCATTGGTAAAAGAGTTGGCGGTGAGTGATGATGAATAGCTTCCTTCCCTCTAGTCTTACACTGCTAAATGATGGATGGCTAGCGCAGATAACTCTCGTGTAGCTTTGCCCGATATTCAAAATAAACAAACCGACCTAGTCATAAGATGTCACTTCCTCTCCAAACAACGCTCATTTTGAGGTTGATGACGTATTCATATGATGACTCCTCTCCGAGCGACGCGCCCTCTAGTGCCAAACAGTATATGCTTCCCAAGTGGCTCCATAACTACTAATAGTCCATGTTATAATTGTATCTTAAAACGGGAATGTCTTTAGTGTAATGGTAAGTGGTAAAACTGTAGAATAAGATAGTAAATGAAAGTAAAGAATTAGTGATATTATGGTACGCTAAAAGGGGGAATCCCATGGTGAGATATTACGTCAGTAATATTGATAAAAATTGTGGAAATTATATTTAGAATTCAATGTTCAATATTATACCTTCATCAATAGAAGGTTTTTAAACGAATCAAAATGAACTGGGTGATTATCAATTACAAATAATTATTAACATTCATTATCAATATTCCCAGTATATTTAAACTTTCACAAACAATACTGGTAAACTACGTCATTAAAAACATGTGTTTTTATGAATCAGTCGATGTTTAGATTACTTAAATATTGAGGAAGCGTTACGTGTGAATAACTCCTCACATTATAGCAATTACTTAAATATTGAGGAAGCGTTACGTGTGAATAACTCCTCACATTATAGTAATTACTTAAATAATGAGGAAGCGTTACGTGTGAATAACTCCTCACATTATAGTAATTACTTAAATATTGAGGAAGCGTTACGTGTGAATAACTCCTCACATTATAGTAATTACTTACATATTGAGGAAGCGTTACGTGTGAATAACTCTTCACATTATAGTAATTACTTA
The DNA here is from genome assembly GCF_004210375.1 of Tachypleus tridentatus. NCBI lineage: Eukaryota > Metazoa > Arthropoda > Merostomata > Xiphosura > Limulidae > Tachypleus > Tachypleus tridentatus. Next base: position 45,294,790 of record NC_134827.1, on the reverse strand, counting down.
AATATTGAGGAAGCGTTACGTGTGAATAACTCCTCACATTATAGTAATTACTTAAATATTGAGGAAGCGTTACGTGTGAATAACTCCTCACATTATAGTAATTACTTAAATATTGAGGAAGCGTTACGTGTGAATAACTCCTCACATCATAGTAATTACTTAAATATTGAGGAAGCGTTACGTGTGAATAACTCCTCACATTATTGTAATTACTTAAATATTGAGGAAGCGTTACGTGTGAATAACTCCTCACATTGAAGTAATTACTTAAATAATGAGGAAGCGTTACGTGTGAATAACTCCTCACATTATTGTAATTACTTAAATATTGAGGAAGCGTTGCGTGTGAATAACTCCTCACATTATAGTAATTACTTAAATATTGAGGAAGCGTTACGTGTGAATAACTCCTCGCATTATAGTAATTACTTACATATTGAGGAAGCGTTACGTGTGAATAACTCCTCACATTATAGTAATTACTTAAATAATGAGGAAACGTTACGTGTGAATAACTCCTCACATTATTGTAATTACTTAAATAATGAGGAAGCGTTACGTGTGAATAACTCCTCACATTATAGTAATTACTTACATATTGAGGAAGCGTTACGTGTGAATAACTCCTCACATTATAGTAATTACTTAAATATTGAGGAAGCGTTACGTGTGAATAACTCCTCGCATTATAGTAATTACTTACATATTGAGGAAGCGTTACGTGTGAATAACTCCTCACATTATAGTAATTACTTAAATAATGAGGAAACGTTACGTGTGAATAACTCCTCACATTATTGTAATTACTTAAATAATGAGGAAGCGTTACGTGTGAATAACTCCTCACATTATAGTAATTACTTACATATTGAGGAAGCGTTACGTGTGAATAACTCCTCACATTATTGTAATTACTTAAATATTGAGGAAGCGTTACGTGTGAATAACTCCTCACATTATAGTAATTACTTAAATATTGAGGAAGCGTTACGTGTGAATAATTCCTCACATTGTAGTAATTACTTAAATAATGAGGAAGCGTTACGTGTGAATAACTCCTCGCATTATAATAATTACTTACATAATGAGGAAGCGTTACGTGTGAATAACTCCTCACATTATTGTAATTACTTAAATAATGAGGAAGCGTTACGTGTGAATAACTCCTCACATTATTGTAATTACTTACATATTGAGGAAGCGTTACGTGTGAATAACTCCTCACATTATAGTAATACAACATCGGAGGTTTTCTTGAGAATTAACAAATGTTTTTTCATATGCTGGCACATAAGATATTATAAGTCATATGCTGACACATAAGTCATTATAAGTCATATGCTGGCACATAAGACATTAAGAAATAAATTATAAGGTATTTATAGGTCTTGAATTTTATTAATTAAAATACATTAGTCGTAGAAAATAAAATGTTAGTGGTGAAGTGGTAACATATGTATGGGTCGAGAGTTCGAATCCAATCGCTGAACACGCTTACTCTTTAAGATGTGCAGGCGACTTTTCGTAAACCGATAGATGGTGCTGGTTAGCTTCCTCCCCCATTTCTTTCACCCTAAAGTTAGGAACCAACATTTAGTGTAGACAGTCCTCGTGCAGTTTCGTACAGTAAATAAACAAGCATTCAGTTCCATAAGTTGTAAACCGAAACTCACACTTAACAACTGATGTTAATTAAGGTGTATGTTGTGTAAAAATAATTACTTTAAACTAAAGGTGAACAGATATGGAAATATAAAAAAAATATTATTTTTCTCAGACGTAATAAATACGAAATTGTGGATTTTTGCGTCAAGGGACGACAAGATATGTTTGTTTTCGAATTTCGAGCAAAGTGACACGAGGGTTACCTGTTCCTAATTTAGCAGGGTAAGTAGTGGTAAGACACACGAGGGTTACCTGTTCCTAATTTAGCAGGGTAAGTAGTGGTAAGACACACGAGGGTTACCTGTTCCTAATTTAGCAGGGTAAGAGTAGAGGTAAGGCACACGAGAGTTACCTGTTCCTAATTTAGCAGGGTAAGTAGTGGTAAGACACACGAGGGTTACCTGTTCCTCATTTAGCAGGGTAAGAGTAGAGGTAAGGCACACGCGGGTTACCTGTTCCTAATTTAGCAGGGTAAGTAGTGATAAGACACACGAGGGTTACCTGTTCCTAATTTAGCAAGGTAAGAGTAGAGGTAAGACACACGAGGGTTGCCTGTTCCTAATTTAGCAGGGTAAGAGTAGAGGTAAGGCACACGCGGGTTACCTGTTCCTAATTTAGCAGGGTAAGAGTAGAGGTAAGACACACGAGGGTTACCTGTTCGTAATTTAGCAGGGTAAGAGTAGAGGTAAGGCACACGCGGGTTACCTGTTCCTAATTTAGCAGGGTAAGAGTAGAGGTAAGGCAGTTATTCATTACTACTCACTGCCAATTCTTGGGCTACTCGAATAATTGGATTAACTATACGTTATATCGTCCACACAACTAAAAGTACGAGCGTGTTTCGTGCGGCGGGGATTCGAATCCGTGACACTCAGATTACGACTAGAGCGTCCTAACTACCTAGCCATGCCGGGCCCAAAGATGTATATATCCAATAGACTGTGTGTATATACATATCCTGTCTTACAACCATTTCTTTGTTTGAAGCATAATATAATAAAAATTAATTCCTTAAATAAACACAAACCTATAATAGTTATTGTACTTATTGTGTATTTTGTCTTTCAGTTACTACTGTCTTCAAGATTATTACTGTTTAAATATACATGTATTTACAGGATTTAATTATACTTACGTGTGTAACTCCTACTGGTAAAATAAAGAGATAGCGCTTAAACATACTGATTTTGGCTTAAGATATTTGAACTCTTTAAATTTAACAAATAAAAGGAACCTAAGCTGATTTAAAAAATATTAATACAAAAATAATCACGTGACCATGAGAAAGAAAAGTTTTATTTAGTGAAATAAACAAATATAATTAATAAAAGCTGTTAACAATTAATAAACAAATATAGTTAATAAAAACTGTTAGTAATTAATAAACAAATATAGTTAATAAAAACTATTGATAATTAATAAACAAATATAGTTAATAAAAACTGTTAATAATTAATAAACAAATATAGTTAATAAAAGCTATTAATAATTAATAAACAAATATAGTTAATAAAAACTATTGATAATTAATAAACAAATATAGTTAATAAAAACTATTAATAATTAATAAACAAATATAGTTAATAAAAACTATTGATAATTAATAAACAAATATAGTTAATAAAAACTATTAATAATTAATAAACAAATATAGTTAATAAAAACTATTGATAATTAATAAACAAATATAGTTAATAAAAGCTATTGATAATTAATAAACAAATATAGTTAATAAAAACTGTTGATAATTAAAAAAATATAGTTAATAAAACTGTTAATAATTACTAATAAAAACTGTTAATAATTAATAAACAAATATAGTTAATAAAAACTATTAATAATTAATAAACAAATATAGTTGTTAAAAACTGTTGATAATTAATAAAATATAGTAAAAAAAATTGTTAATAATTAATAAACAAATATAGTTAATAAAACTGTTAATAATTAATAAACAAATATAGTTAATAAAAACTGTTTATAATTAATAATAAAAACGTTAATAGTTAATAATAAAAACGTTAATAGTTAATAATAAAAACTGTTAATAGTAAATAATAAAAACTGGTTCAATTTAAAATATTTCTTATTCGTCTTAATAAGCGTTATTATTATTAATGTTGACAGTTTTACTATCAATGTAGTACATTATTAACTCATTATTCTTGAGTTAATTTATATTATTAATAATTATTTATAAATTATTTTGTTCTTTCGTTTGTAAATTAAAAATGTGTACACTATAACTGAGTGTTGTAGTGCAATATGTGCACTATAACTGGGTGATGTAGTACAATATGTGCACTATAACTGAGTGCTGTAGTGCAATATGTGCACTATAACTGAGTGCTGTAGTGCAATATGTACACTATAACTGAGTGTTGTAGTGCAATATATGCACTATAACTGGGTGTTGTAGTACAATATGTGCACTATAACTGAGTGTTGTAGTGCAATATGTACACTATAATTCAGTGTTGTAGTACAATATGTGCACTATAACTGAGTGTTGTAGTGCAATATGTGCACTATAACTGAGCGTTGTAGTGCAATATGTGCACTATAATTCAGTGTTGTAGTACAATATGTGCACTATAACTGAGTGTTGTAGTACAATATGTGCACTATAACTGCTGTTCTGCAATATGTGCACTATAACTGAGTGTTGTAGTACAATATGTGCACTATAACTGAGTGTTGTAGTGCAATATGTACACTCTAACTGCTGTTCTGCAATATGTGCACTATAACTGAGTGTTGTAGTGCAATATGTGCACTATAACTGAGTGTTGTAGTGCAATATGTGCACTATAACTGGGTGATGTAGTACAATATGTGCACTATAACTGAGTGCTGTAGTGCAATATGTACACTATAACTGAGTGTTGTAGTGCAATATATGCACTATAACTGGGTGTTGTAGTACAATATGTGCACTATAACTGAGTGTTGTAGTGCAATATGTACACTATAACTGCTGTTCTGCAATATGTGCACTATAACTGAGTGTTGTAGTGCAATATGTACACTCTAACTGCTGTTCTGCAATATGTGCACTATAACTGAGTGTTGTAGTGCAATATGTGCACTATAATTCAGTGTTGTAGTACAATATGTGCACTATAACTGAGTGTTGTAGTACAATATGTGCACTATAACTGAGTGTTGTAGTGCAATATGTACACTCTAACTGCTGTTCTGCAATATGTGCACTATAACTGAGTGTTGTAGTGCAATATGTACACTCTAACTGCTGTTCTGCAATATGTGCACTATAACTGAGTGTTGTAGTACAATATGTGCACTATAACTGAGTGTTGTAGTACAATATGTGCACTATAACTGCTGTTCTGCAATATGTGCACTATAACTGAGTGTTGTAGTGCAATATGTACACTCTAACTGCTGTTCTGCAATATGTGCACTATAACTGAGTGTTGTAGTGCAATATGTGCACTATAATTCAGTGTTGTAGTACAATATGTGCACTATAACTGAGTGTTGTAGTACAATATGTGCACTATAACTGCTGTTCTGCAATATGTGCACTATAACTGAGTGTTGTAGTACAATATGTGCACTATAACTGAGTGTTGTAGTACAATATGTGCACTATAACTGAGTGTTGTAGTACAATATGTGCACTATAACTGAGTGTTGTAGTACAATATGTGCACTATAACTGAGTGTTGTGGTACAATATGTGCACGATAACTGAGTGTTGTAGTACAATATGTGCACTATAACTGGGTGTTGTAGTACAATATGTGCACTATAACTGAGTGTTGTAGTACAATATGTGCACTATAACTGAGTGTTGTAGTACAATATGTGCACTATAACAGAGTGTTGTAGTACAATATGTGCACTATAACTGGGTGTTGTAGTACAATATGTACACTATAACTGAGTGTTGTAGTACAATATGTGCACTATAACTGAGTGTTGTAATACAATATGTGCACTATAACTGAGTGTTGTAGTACAATATGTGCACTATAACTGAGTGTTGTAGTACAATATGTGCACTATAACTGCTGTTCTGCAATATGTGCACTATAACTGAGTGTTGTAGTGCAATATGTACACTCTAACTGCTGTTCTGCAATATGTGCACTATAACTGAGTGTTGTAGTGCAATATGTGCACTATAATTCAGTGTTGTAGTACAATATGTGCACTATAACTGAGTGTTGTAGTACAATATGTGCACTATAACTGAGTGCTGTAGTACAATATGTGCACTATAACTGCTGTTCTGCAATATGTGCACTATAACTGAGTGTTGTAGTACAATATGTGCACTATAACTGAGTGTTGTGGTACAATATGTGCACGATAACTGAGTGTTGTAGTACAATATGTGCACTATAACTGGGTGTTGTAGTACAATATGTGCACTATAACTGAGTGTTGTAGTACAATATGTACACTATAACTGAGTGTTGTAGTACAATATGTGCACTATAACTGGGTGTTGTAGTACAATATGTGCACTATAACTGAGTGTTGTAGTACAATATGTGCACTATAACAGAGTGTTGTAGTACAATATGTGCACTATAACTGGGTGTTGTAGTACAATATGTACACTATAACTGAGTGTTGTAGTACAATATGTGCACTATAACTGAGTGTTGTAATACAATATGTGCACTATAACTGAGTGTTGTAATACAATATGTGCACTATAACTGAGTGTTGCAGTACAATATGTGCAATATAACTGAGTGCTGTAGTACAATATGTGCACTATAACTGAGTGTTGTAATACAATATGTGCACTATAACTGAGTGTTGTAGTACAATATGTGCACTATAACTGAGTGCTGTAGTACAATATGTGCACTATAACTGAGTGCTGTAGTACAATATGTGCACTATAACTGAGTGTTGTAATACAATATGTGCACTATAACTGAGTGTTGTAGTACAATATGTGCACTATAACTGAGTGCTGTAGTACAATACTCGCGAATCTTTTAAACTGTATGTAAACACTTACCACCCTTAAAATATTTCACTGAAGTAATGGATAATATACAGTTTTTAAAAACAGGCTTTAACATGGGGCTATAAAGTTTTCGTGGACTCTGTAAACAAGGGAACTGTAAACATTAACTAAACTGTGACGTGCAGTAGAACTTCTGACCAGTGGTCAGCTGTGTCTTCTTCTGAGCTGTATAATAAAACTGTCTCTCCACACATGAGACCTTCCATGAGTTTAGAGATTCTAAAGATTCGTGTTTAGTTGCACTATAAACATCTCAAGTCCAGGTGAAAATAAGCGTTGTGACTTTTAAGCCTAACTAGTTTCTTCGTTTCAAAGATTTAAGCATTGTAGTGTTATGGATACTTCCCTACTCCTAATTATTAACTAATACAGATCTGTGTCATTGTAACATCCGGGAACTTCCAAATCATGCCTCTGTCGATAAAACTTCGTTTTACACGAGCTTAGTTTTGGAAACTTTAAATTGATAGGAACTCATAACGAGTCAAAACAATAACAGTAAGTGGACTGCACGAGGTTAACAAGATAAAACAGTTTAACTGACTGAGGCTAATAAGATGAAACTGTTTATTTATAATAACATATAAATAAATATTAATATGACGTAATGCAGTATTTCTGGAACATAAAACTGTTCGTTGTCACATTACGGAGCACGCGTTTATTGTGAATGTTATTAAATAATTAGGGAAAGTTGCCTTCTATCCATATTCAGCCACAACGTACGTTTCGAGAATGAGGCTACGACCACATTAAAAGTATAAATACAACAGTTTTTCTTAGCTGCCGCTGTTAACCAAACAATGGATACATTATTTTAACTATCAACTATTTAAAAGAGTTTCTCACACAAAGGACCAGTTCGTAAATGATAAACCTGTTCAAACTTTATGGTTGACAATGGTCTCCCTACAGTCTCTAGACGAGTAACAACCTAAATCATGCAGAGATCAGCTCAGAGCTAATTGAGTGATTATTCATCACTGTTTGTCGAACATATACTGCGTATTACGTTAGGTTTAGAAAATTCTCATTGTACATAAGCCTACCTTCATAAGTCAGATACACGACGTAATACACTCATATTCTTTATCACTTTATACTAACTTCATGTTCCTCCAACGTCAAACACAACAGTCGATACCATAAAACGTTCCAGATTTTGCCATAACATGTAAAGTCAACACATTACTTCAAGGAATCGAATCAGTGAAACGCCTCACGTGAGAATATTCCAGAACATTACTTTTGACTTCATAAATTCAGTCGCTTCTTTCCAGCTTCTGTTTATCTGATCATCCAAAAAATTAGGCCTAGCATTAGCTTCCGTTGAAGAATACACACGAAAATTCTGAAACAACAAATGGAAATGTAAAAACTTCCGAGGACGCAGCTGGTGAGTTACTCACCACATGCCACAAATCTTCATAAATTAACAGTTAGTAAGTCAATGTCTCTCGCTAGGTGGCCCGCCTTTCCCTCACCTCCAGCTATCTTCTACGCTGCAGAAACTAAAAAAACGAATGTCAAATAGGCGTTTCGGATTGTTTTTGTTTTGTAGTCTTTGCATATCGTGTGAGCACGTGCGAGAATCATTATCAGCTCGTGCAAGTCTTGGCAATAGGCCAGAAGCAATCAGAAGCCATACGTGAGACTGGTGGCTTGTACCAGGAGATGATTGGCTAGCATCCAGAAGCTCGGGTGGGATTCCAGCAGCCACAACTACCAATAGCCTACAAGCATTAGGAAGTAGCGACTACGTAGATACGTTATGACATTTGGACCGCCCCTAAGCGTACAGTACACCGGTCGTCAGAAGCTGAGCCGCCGTTAGTGCTCCTGAAATTACCGCTGAGGACAGTCGACGCTGCCGATTTTGCTCCTGACCAGATTCTCGATCCTCCTGCATTTCTGACCTTGCTGAAAGGGGGAGCCACAGTACAGACCAGCCTGTCGAGACACATTTACAGGTAAGTCGTAGCACGGGAGGGAAAAATTCGTGTGCCCTCCTCTTCTTGTTGATTGGGTGTAGCGACTTAATCTTACAGTTTTCCTGCACATTTCTATACGTTTTAAATACAAATACATTGTGTTCAGAAGAGTTTTCATTAGAATAACAAAGGACGTATAACGTTTAAAACAATGTTATTAATTACGAACCATTGCTGGTATATTTGTAGACATAAAACATCTCAAACGTATAACGTTTAAAATGATGTTATTAATTACGAACCATTGCTGGTATATTTGTAGACATAAAACATCTCAAACGTATAACGTTTAAAATTATGTTATTAATTACGAACCATTGCTAGTATATTTGTAGACATAAAACATCTCAAACGTATAACGTTTAAAATGATGTTATTAATTACGAACCATTGCTGGTATATTTGTAGACATAAAACATCTCAAACGTATAACGTTTAAAATGATGTTATTAATTACGAACCATTGCTAGTATATTTGCACACTTTCTGGTCAATGTTTAATTTCAACGTTATATGAAAAGAAGTGAGTTGTGCATGAAAACCAACGAATATCAATAAAAACAGATACAGGAATGTAACAAACAGGATCTAGCAACAGGACATAATGAATATAGAACATTTGACAGTTGTACTTGATTATGAGAAACAGTAAATGTGAAGAAAAACAAAACATTTATCGTTGGAGAGCATAGAATATGAATAATTAATGAAACATCCAATACTTAGAAATAATAAATAGACAAATCCGATATTTACAAATAACTAACCTGAAATTTACTTGAACTGTAGGTGCCATTTTATACAAACATAGAAAGAAGTGGCATAATATTTGTCATAAAATACAGGGCGTATAACAAAATTGGGAATTGTATTGTTCGTCATAAAATACAGGGCGTATAACAAAATTGGGAATTGTATTGTTCGTCATAAAATACAGGGCGTATAACAAAATTGGGAATTGTATTGTTCGTCATAAAATACAGGGCGTATAACAAAATTGGGAATTGTATTGTTCGTCATAAAATACAGGGCGTATAACAAAATTGGAAATTGTATTGTTCGTCATAAAATACAGGGCGTATAACAAAATTGGGAATTGTATTGTTCGTCATAAAATACAGGGCGAATAACAAAATTGGGAATTGTATTGTTCGTCATAAAATACAGGGCGTATAACAAAATTGGGAATTGTATTGTTCGCCATAAAATACAGGGCGTATAACAAAATTGGGAATTGTATTGTTCGTCATAAAATACAGGGCGAATAACAAAATTGGGAATTATATTGTTCGTCATAAAATACAGGGCGTATAACAAAATTGGGAATTGTATTGTTCGATATAAATACTAGCTGAGAGCACCGGTGAATGAAACATAAATGTATAAACAATTGACGTAAGACAATGTTTGCCTTCTGTCTTTCTATTGTTGTTAGGTCCCTAATGACATCATTAAATGTTAATTGCATACCCTGTTGTGTGGAAGGTAACAGTTAAAACATTTAGTTCTTGTCACTTTAAATTTAACGACAAAAAGAAAGTGTATTAAAAATGGAAAAGTGCTCTGTTACAAAGGTACTTATGTTCCTCTTCTGGGGCAAAAACCCCAGAACAAAACACTCCATCTTCCTCGTCGGGAGTGATTCCATTTACCATGTAGAAATTACGTTAACCAAGCCACCCAATTCCGAATGGTGCAGGCTGACACACATAATGAATTATCTTTATAGTGAAAGACACGATTGAAAACTGAACGAAGGACTTGTTAGAAACTAGAAGGTGTTAGAAAACAGAGAACTGGAATGCTTTTGTTTTTATAGAAAACAAAGTATATCGAAGGTGATTTTTGTTATAAGAATTCAAGACGTAACAGAAGGCAGAGAACCGTGATATTTCTTACAGATAGAAATATCTTCCAGTGAACCTATATCCTTGCTATTTCTTATGGATAGACGGGCCTTTCAGTGAATCTATAGACGTGATGTGTCTTATAGATAGAAAGGCCTTTCAGTGAAACTATAGCCTTGATATTTCTTATCGATAGAAAGGCCTTCCAGTGAGCCTATAGCCTTGATATTTCTTATCAATAGAAAGGCCTTCCAGTGAACCTATAGCCTTGATATTTGTTATAGATAGAAAGGCCTTCCAGTGAACCTATAGCCTTGCTATTTCTTATGGATAGACGGGCCTTTCAGTGAATCTATAGACGTGATGTGTCTTATAGATAGAAAGGCCTTCCAGTGAACCTATAGCCTTGATATTTCTTATCCATAGAAAGGCCTTCCAGTGAACCTATAGCCTTGATATTTCTTATAGATAGAAAGGCCTTCCAGTGAACCTATAGCCTTGATATTTCTTATAGATAGAAAGGCCTTTCAGTGAAACTATAGCCTTGATATTTCTTATCGATAGAAAGGCCCTCCAGTGAACCTATAGCCTTGATATTTCTTATCGATAGAAAGGCCTTCCAGTGAACCTATAGCCTTGATATTTCTTATAAATAGAAAGGCCTTCCAGTGAACCTATAGCCTTGATATTTCTTATAGATAGAAAGGTCTTCCAGTGAACCTATAGGCTTGATATGTCTTATCGATAGAAAGGCCTTCCAGTGAACCTAGAGCCTTGATATTTCTTATAGATAGAAAGGTCTTCCAGTGAACCTATAGGCTTGATATTTCTTATACATAGAAAGGCCTTCCAGTGAACCTATAGGCTTGATATTTCTTATACATAGAAAGGCCTTCCAGTGAACCTATAGGCTTGATATTTCTTATAGATAGAAAGGCCTTCCAGTGAACCTATAGGCTTGATATTTCTTATCAATAGAAAGGCCTTCCAGTGAACCTATAGCCTTGATATTTGTTATAGATAGAAAGGCCTTCCAGTGAACCTATAGCCTTGCTATTTCTTATGGATAGACGGGCCTTTCAGTGAATCTATAGACGTGATGTGTCTTATAGATAGAAAGGCCTTCCAGTGAACCTATAGCCTTGATATTTCTTATCCATAGAAAGGCCTTCCAGTGAACCTATAGCCTTGATATTTCTTATAGATAGAAAGGCCTTCCAGTGAACCTATAGCCTTGATATTTCTTATAGATAGAAAGGCCTTTCAGTGAAACTATAGCCTTGATATTTCTTATCGATAGAAAGGCCCTCCAGTGAACCTATAGCCTTGATATTTCTTATCGATAGAAAGGCCTTCCAGTGAACCTATAGCCTTGATATTTCTTATAAATAGAAAGGCCTTCCAGTGAACCTATAGCCTTGATATTTCTTATAGATAGAAAGGTCTTCCAATGAACCTATAGGCTTGATATGTCTTATCGATAGAAAGGCCTTCCAGTGAACCTAGAGCCTTGATATTTCTTATAGATAGAAAGGTCTTCCAGTGAACCTATAGGCTTGATATTTCTTATACATAGAAAGGCCTTCCAGTGAACCTATAGGCTTGATATTTCTTATACATAGAAAGGCCTTCCAGTGAACCTATAGGCTTGATATTTCTTATAGATAGAAAGGCCTTCCAGTGAACCTATAGGCTTGATATTTCTTATAGATAGAAAGGTCTTCCAGTGAACCTATAGGCTTGATATTTCTTGTAGATAGAAAGGCCTTCCAGTGAAACTATAGCAGTAACGTTTCTATCTATCAGAAATATCACGGCTATAGGTTAACTCGAAGACTTCTTATAGATAGAAAAGTCTTCCAGTGAAACTATCGCCGTGATGATTCTTATAGATAGAAAAGCCTTCCAGTGACACTATAGGCTTGATGTTTCTTATAGATAGAAAGGTCTTCCAGTGAACCTGTAGGCTTGATATTTCTTATAGATAGAAAGGTCTTCCAGTGAACCTATAGGCTTGATATTTCTTATAGATAGAAAGGCCTTCCAGTGACACTATAGGCTTGATATTTCTATCTATAAGAAATATATAACTATATATAACTTTTTTATAGGTTCAATATTTTGAAAGCAGTCCTTTTAGAATCACTCCTGTACAATCTATAATTTTTTAACTAACATGAATCACGCGTGTGGGTATCTTTATGTTTCTATAAAAAAAATAGGTTAAAAAGTGAACTTTTGAGTAAAAGGTAAAGTTTATCACAGATTCTGATCCGTATTGTTCTAGTTTCAGTACTATTGTTGTTGTCTAAGTTAGAAAACTAGTTGTTTACGAAACCTAAATCTTTATATTACTTATTGTTGTTGTTTGTTTCCTGTAACTGGACTGAATACTGGATGAACGAAACAGAAATATGCGACATTTATTTGAGTAATGTAAGAAATATGAACAGATAACACTGATACAAAGCTAACATTTACGTAACACTGTATACAAAGCTAACAGTCACTTGACTGGAGAAAAAGCTAACATTCACAGGAAACTGGACATGGTACAGAAATCCATACGAAATATAACCGTTTTCTCTTATCCTTCACAGGAATCTACTGTTTTACCAAATAACAAGTTAATGAACCACCTCTCAACATGATGAACATTTCCTCTGACGTTGGTGAGTCTGATGAACTCTTTACTTTGTCAGTTTAAAATTATTAATCGTTCAAAGGTTTGCTGAGTAAATAAATACAAACAAGTTTCTGTGCCACTCTTCTCTCACTGTTACACATCTGTTTATATAACTATACAACACTTTGGTGAAGTTAATACTGTGTCCGTTACACATCTATTTGTATAACACTTTGGTGAAGTTAATACTGTTTCCGTAACACATCTGGTTATATAACTATACAACACTTTGGTGAAGTTAATACTAAATGTATAACTCATTAGTGGTAGTAAGACAGAAGAACTAGTCTTCTTCAGTGGTAGTAAGGTAGGAAGGTAAGTCTTCATCACGTCTACAAACGTCCCAATTTTTATGTTTTATTTTTGGCGTCTCCAAATATTTTCGATCGTCGTAAGAAGGTGGGTGACTTTAACAGGAACTGAAATTGTCCTCTAGACCAGGGGTACTCAAACTGGGCTCCCTCTAGAATTTCTCTTCCTGACAGACCCCTCGGAAACTTTCCTGAGGCTACCTACTCTGGAAATTATTTCTCCAGATAAAACTGTTGTTTATTTTAGGTCTAAATTAAGAATAATTTGACCTTTCTAATAGTACGTAATTCACAATAACGGAATAATACGAAATTTGTATGGACATAAGTATGGACTCTTTTTTTACGTGATTGAATAGTACACATGTCGATATAAGTTTGATGGTGTTCAGTTTATGTAGATATAAACATTATTTTGTTTGACCTTTATTCTGGGATTAACGGGTGCATAAGTAATATTCAGTAACCTTCATGTAAGAGACTCGACCTTATGAAGGTATGTACTTGAGGTAAATGTCAAACAGTTAGTAAAACTGATGTTTCACCTGTGGGGTGTATTAATATCATCATCTGTCGAAGTTAAACGGTTAGTGGATACGCTGTAGATGAAATATAACAACAACTGCAAAAATCAGTTATTTACCTTTTGGGACACTAAACACTTGGCTTTGTTCAAGGTTAAGAATCTATAGATACTTTAGTCTTTAGAACACTAAACACTTGGCTTTGTTCAAGGTTAAGAATCTATAGATAGTTTAGTCTTTAGAACACTAAACACTTGGCTTTGTACAAGGTTAACAATCTATAGATAGTTTAGTCTTTAGAACACTAAACACTTGGCTTTGTTCAAGGTTAACAATCTATAGATAGTTTAGTCTTTAGAACACTAAACACTTGGCTTTGTACAAGGTTAACAATCTATAGATAGTTTAGTCTTTAGAACACTAAACACTTGGCTTTGTACAAGGTTAACAATCTATAGATAGTTTAGTCTTTGGAGCACTAAACACTTGGCTTTGTTTTGGGTTAAGAATCTATAGATACTTTAGTCTTTAGAACACTAAACACTTGACTTTGTTCAAGGTTAAGAATCTATAGATAGTTTAGTCTTTGGAACACTAAACACTTGACTTTGTTCAAGGTTAAGAATCTATAGATAGTTTAATCTTTGGAACACTAAACACTTGGCTTTGTTTGGGTTAAGAATCTATAGATAGTTTAGTCTTTGGAGCACTGAACACTTGGCTTTGTTTGGGTTAAGAATCTATAGATAGTTTAGTCTTTGGAGCACTAAACACTTGGCTTTGTTTAGGGTTAAGAATCTATCGACGCTTTACCTCTTTAAAAATCAGTCATGTTTTTTAGACACATACTATGATAATGTACAATATTACAGGTTTTTATCCTAGTGTAAAAGATACCAGTTGACCACTGACGAAGTGTTACTTTTTATCCTAGTGTAAAAGATACCAGTTGACCACTGACGAAGTGTTACACTTTTTATAAACGTGACGTATCTATCGTTATTATAAAGTTGTTACACATAACGATATACAAAACTTATTCAACATACTTACTCCAACTTTCAGCACAGATTGTAATACACACTCAAAACATGTTTGTTTGAATTACACAGAAAGTTACATAATGGGTTATCTGTGCTGTGGCCACTAGAGGTATCGAAACCCGATTTTAACACTACAGAGTTATCGTTAAGCTACTAGAGGGGGGAGGTTACTGAAAGAAATAAAGTACTCAAGTTAACAGATTATATTCCAAGACTGATATGTGTTTCCAGAACACATTTACTGATGTTATAAGACAGTTAATTAGCTACCCGATAACAAACACAATAAGGAAGCTCGTTTTAACCTTAGATATCCGAGTACTTTTCACGCCTAGTTCTTACGACCTTTCGTACAATATTTGCTCAGTTCGACCCAAACGTACTTGTTGTCGTCATCGAAACGGAGTCGTCTAACGACCCTCTTACAATACCCGGGTGATTTCCAAACTCAGCGAATAGCTAGAGAAAACTCTACGACAAAGGCTGAACTCTGAAAGCCCGCACCAAATCACTTTTGCCGTGATTCTCCTGTTGGTAGAGTAAACGCCTTCAATTCTCACTGTTGACGGCTCGCGGGAACTTTCCCCATTAAAGCACACATTTTGCCATTAATGACTGCATTACACTGGCTCGCTCGCTTTACCGCCTCCCTGCGAGTTTATGGGCCAGCGGGCCACGTAATATCGTCTCCAATTAGTCGGAAGACGTGGCAACTTTTCCACTACTTCAACGGAAAACGTTCCGATATTTGTCATAACTTACGTTCAACGAAACGAGCTCGGTGATTAGTCGTCTATTTACCCTGTGAATTAGATGCACTTAAAATGACCACGGAAAAGAATTAATTTGGTTTAATTTTTATCTGCTGTTAAAACGACTATAAACAACCCCCTCTCCTAAAGTTCAGACACGAACTTCGGCGCAGGAATTGGTGCCATTAAAATGCGTTACAACAGGTCCAATCAAACGAGCTCAGCCAGCAGTTTAATGAGTTGGACACGGTATTAAGAGTCACCAGCCCTCGTGCGGGTGACACCACCGAACAACTATATTACGAGTCTAATAACGAGATTCATTTATGAGTTATAAAAGAGAGTTTATGTGTTATTGTGTAACACGTGTTTTCTGTAACCATGATGTTTTCTAATATTAAGGGCCTTTCTAATGTATCAGATTTTTACTCAAATATTGGGATGAACGTTCCGAAATTAATTGGTAGCAATACTACCAACCGTCCTATACTGTTCATCTAGCGGCGGACAAATGGTTTGTCTTGCTGCAAACACATTGTCTCTGGTCGATGCTGTATAATCAATCCATTACGATGTTATAATCTACGTTTACTATAATTACACATGTAGCTTGCTAGCCTGATTAAAACTGGTGTAGCATGTGTGTACAGTAATACAGGTTGTTTATATGCTGATATGGCTACTGGTGTAGCATGTGTGTACAGTAGTAATACAGCTTGTTTGTATAGTGATGTGGCTAAATGTTTTTGTTTGTACAGTGTTGTAACTAGATGTAGAATGTTTGTAGATTGTGGTAACTAGATGTAGAATGTTTGTAGATTGTTGTAACTAAATGTATAATGTTCGTAGATTGTTGTAACTAGATGTAGAATGCTTGTAGATTGTTGTAACTAGATGTAGAATGTTTGTAGATTGTGGTAACTAAATGTAGAATGTTTGTAGATTGTTGTAACTAGATGTAGAATGTTTGTAGATTGTTGTAACTAAATGTATAATGTTCGTAGATTGTTGTAACTAGATGTAGAATGCTTGTAGATTGTTGTAACTAGATGTAGAATGTTTTAAGATTGTTGTAACTAGATGTAGAATGTTTGTAGATTGTTGTAACTAGATGTAGAATGTTTTAAGATTGTTGTAAGTAGATGTAGAATGTTTTAAGATTGTTGTAACTAGATGTAGAATGTTTGTAGATTGTTGTAACTAGATGTAGAATGTTTTAAGATTGTTGTAAGTAGATGTAGAATGTTTTAAGATTGTTGTAACTAGATGTAGAATGTTTGTACAGTGTTATAACTGATTTTCGTTACGGAAGAGGATATTTATAGTATGAGTTAAACTTAAGTATGTAAAAAGCAAACTTAAGAAGTCAGTAAAACCGTCTCTTGTGAAAAGTTCCCCACTAAACATTTTTGGTTTAACTGTGATATTTCTTTATAAATTATCTTTAACATGATATTCTGTATTTCTTTTTGTCAGAGTTTGAAATTTCCTTTTCAATAGAAATATACATCAAACATTTCAGATAACGTTCTCAAGTAATATCTCAAGTATGCTTCATTACGTATTAAAATACTTTCTCGTGTCTATGTAATGTATCTTAGACTTGTACTACCCGTACAATGACATGAGCTTTAACCCTTATTTAGTGAATTTTATAGAACTGGAGATCTCTGTGTAAACGTGTCAACTTCGCCACAGACTAAAATAGCGCCATCTTTAAATAGCAACAAATTAATCAGAATCTACGGGCTTTCAAAGTATTTACTTCAGAAGAAGACATGAGGGTGAAGTAACATACAGGAGGAAAAATACATCAAAAACTGGTTAATATTACATATGGAAAACAAGGTTCAACCTCATAGAGGGAAAACAACACCGTTTAACCTCACACGGGGGGCAAACCACTTAACCTGATAAACTGGTTAATATTACATATGGAAAACAAGGTTCAACCTCACACGGGGGAAACAGATTAACCTCATACATGGAAAAACAAAACACCGTTAACCTCAAAGAGACAATGCAACAATACTGTTTATTCTCACACTGGATAAGTGTTTTTTTAAATATCTAATGGTGGGTGCTCTCTGGAGAATCACTAAGGTGATATTGTGCTAAAATATATTTCCTTATCCACAAACACACAAACAAATTCCCATGGCTTTCCCAACACTCGCATAATCGGATCTCTTAAGCATCTCCAGTGTTCTGACCTCACTGTCAGATCAGGAAGGCAGATAACATTAGTGTGAGGCTGTTGTTTGCACCATTGAGCACCGACGAATCTCTTCTCGATGTAGAAACTATAAAATGACATTTTTTGTCAGAGGAAACTGTGGGGATGACTCTTGAATACTAGTGGTAAATACATGAAAACATTCCTACTCGAGGCGTGACTGTAAAAGTTAATCTCACAATCCTCTAGTGCAGAATTTATATTATAACGGTCCTCGATTACTTGAAGTAAAACGTAACAGTTCTGGCCTTCACTTCTCTAGTCCTCTGATACTGATGTTATGTTATAACGGTTCTCGGTTACTTGAAGTAAAACGTAATAATTCTGGACTTCACTGTTAATGCCCTGCACTGCTAAAGTTTTTATCCTTACTGGCGTAAGTGATCTAGTAATAAGCTTGCGAATTTAGATCCATGAGTCAATGTCTCCAAACTTTGAATGCGTTATAAAAATGAGAGTTAATCTAGTTGTTTGACTAACAGTTGGAATGGCTGCTGTTAACTATTTGTTTTTCTTGTACTCTAACAGTTCAATATTAGTACATATAACACAGATACCGTGTGTAGAGTTTCGTGCAATAATTACAGACAAACAAACAAAACATAAAGTAGCACAACGTAGTATTCCGGCCTTCACTTGTGCTGCTTAAGCCACGTTAGCCTAGTGTTCAGTGTTAGAAATGTTAGATTTCTTCAGTACGTTACTAACATGGAAATGTTTCAGATCTAAGAGAAACAAATGTAATGTTTAAGGAAATTATCATTGTATTAAATATAGAACGAGATTACACTGGATTGAATTGCATGAAAGATTAATAGAAAAGTAAGTTAATGAAATAGCCAAGGACAAGCTGTTCAACAAATCCAAATTACCATATAGTCATCTCTGTTCAAGCGATTCAGTTAAGCCTTCCTTAACTACACAGTCGACCCTGTTTAAACAACTCACATAAGTCTACCTGTAATTATACAGTCGCCCTTGTTCAGGAGATGCAGTTAAGCCTACCTGTAACTATACAGTCGCCCTTGTTCAGGAGGTTAAGTTAAGCCTACCCGTAACCAAACAGTCGCCCTTGTTCAGGAGGTTCAGTTAGCCTACCTGTAACCAAACAGTCGCCCTTGTTCAGGAGGTTCAGTTAGGCCTACCCGTAACCAAACAGTCGCCCTTGTTCAGGAGGTTCAGTTAGCCCTACCTGTAACCAAACAGTCGCCCTTGTTCAGGAGGTTCAGTTAGGCCTACCCGTAACCAAACAGTCGCCCTTGTTCAGGAGGTTCAGTTAGGCCTACCCGTACGTGACAGTTCTATAACGGTTTCTGCGTCTATACAGAGACTTCTTCGTCTTTCATAACGTAAATACAGTACTCAACTCGTAGCCAACTTTAGACACATACGTATTGGGTATGTTCGAGCACACGATACTTTCATGTGTGACAGGCATGATTTGTGAGAGAGAGGTCATGATTGATTTCACCGAAATCAAAATATTTATGGAAACAGACGGGAAAAATTATAGAAGCTTTTCAATTTTTTTATATATATATATATACACTAGATCGATAACATGTTTAATACCACAATAGTCTATGAGAAATTTACTTTAAACTATTATTATTCATTATAACATTATGTTAAAAACAACCTATCTACTTATATCACAGCTAGAAATTAACCCAGTAATTAATATAGTTAAGTTAATATACCGGATATAATACATCGTTTAGATACTTTGATATATCATTTTAATGCAATTTATAATATATCGGTTTAGGACATTTTATTTCACGCTTATAGTGTTACCCAATTTGATATCTAGGCTTAGAGACAAAGCACTTGAATGTTGTTTACCTGGTTTTTGTCATATCTTCTGCGTTGTTTCACTGACAAATGTTTACTTTACAACACGCACGCGATAAACTGGTAATTAAAGTTTTCCTCATTGTTTACCTGTTTACTTTTATTAACGAGAGATAATAAACTCTCAACTGAACATCTTTCTGAAATGCACATTTTCAACTGGAGTCACGTGACTCTGTTTGGCAGTTTGTGTAGATGACCATTGACCCTAACTTGCAGTTTGAAACTAGAGCCTTTAGACGCCATTTTAAATCCTCTTCAGCCAAGGAGGGATAAAACGTCTTTACACTTCCTTTTTACCAAATGATGTGTGGTAGGACAAGTTCTCGTGAAGTCTGTCACCAGGAGGTCTGTCCAGTGAAACAGCGAGTCATCAAATAACTGAAAGATTTGTGTCACAGGACTCAAACTTGTGGCTTAAGACGTTTTAATAACAATCGTTTCTTGATGAACTTAGAAAATATTATGGAAACTGATGACGACAATTAGTTGACGTCCACGTATGGTACACCAACTTCCAGAAATTATTTGTTGTCAGTTCACGAACATATGATATATTCTGTTACATATGATATAGTGTGCTACATGTCATGTAATCTGTTACGTTATATAATCTTCTACCCGTCATATAGTCTGTTACATATGATATAATCTGCAAGATGTCATATAGTCTGCTACATATGATATAGTCTGCTGCATGTGATATAATCTGCTACATGTCATATAGTCTGCTACATATGATATATTCTGCTAGGCTTTAACAGTGTTCAAATCAATATTCTGAATTGGACTGAAATATTCGTTCACTATTTATTGTTTTTATTAATTAATAATCAGGGGATGTTTCAGTTTCTTAACATACTTTGAGACTTCAGTAAAACGTATTTTCACGTGTTTATCATTTCATTTAGCGACTTCGAACAAGTATTTCCAAGTGAACCTGGCCGACGTTTACATGTCACTTTATCGGTTCAAAATTCGAAATATTTTCTATCGCTCATCTTGTTATTGTCGGCTTCGCCTATCTACTGTCCATACGGTCTGTATAGTTCTCTTCAGAGATAAGAGAAGAGGCTGTAAAGCATTTTAACAAGGCACTGTCGGTAAGGTGAGAAAAATCTCGTCAGTGTCGGATTAGGCTTAGCTAAGTGGCAGCCTTGTGGGTGAAGAACAAGAGGAAAACGTTGTATGAAAGCGTCCTGTAAGTAACTTGACACGGAAGGTATCGGGGTCCAGACACCGGGCTGGCTTGTGTCCATTTCTGGTTAATTACTCTGACCCAACGTAGTAGCTCGCTGATGGACAGAATCAACATGGCTACTCCATACTGTAACCCTAACTCGAGTGTAGCTTATTTACTCTCACCTTACGAGAGGACTATTGGAATTTTTCTGACGTGTTCTGGTGTCTCAAAACGTGATGCTTGTCAAAGATAAATTTTGGTTCCGGAAAATTCAAAGATTTATCCATTAATCAAAAAAGTGGATTAGATTACAGTTAAGTCAAAACCAAGGACACGTGACTTTTCTTTCTCGTGAACTGACATCAGAAATGTCACTATAATTTGTATTAAAATATGGATCATATTGTAGTGTTGCCGACAAACGGGCCCAAAACTCTATGTACTCTCTTCAGGTCCTTATAGAGTTTTCTAACAATAAGACGTTCTTTTATCATAGCGCCCTTGAATCCAACTGGCACAATGATCTCCCAGAGACGAACGTAAATTGTTCAGTTGTATAGAGTTCCACTAACATGAATGTTATACACTTAGGTTGTGGCTTTTAACGTTCTAAGCTAATATTATTTATTTTGTCCTATTATAAGGTGTTTGACCTTGCTCCGTACTGCTAATCATTTTTTTCCCACTAACTCCTGCAGTTTGGTGTAATCTCCTTTAGGGAAGAGTTGATTGTTTCATTAAAAACGAATCTTCGTTCTTCTCGTCAGTTCAATTAACTTGTCTAAAATACTATCGTCATTGTTCAGTAAGTATTGTCCTAGTTTAATTATACTTGTCTAAAATACTATTGTCATTGTTCAGTTAGTATTTTCCTTGTTCATTTATGCTTGTCTAAAATACTATCGTCATTGTTCAGTAAGTATTGTCCTAGTTCAATTATGCTTGTCTAAAATACTATCGTCATTGTTCAGTAAGTATTGTCCTAGTTCAATTATACTTGTCTACAATACTATCGTCATTGTTCAGTAAGTATTGTCCTAGTTCAATTATGCTTGTCTAAAATACTATCGTCATTGTTCAGTAAGTATTGTCCTAATTCAATTATGCTTGTCTAAAATACTATCGTCATTGTTCAGTAAGTATTGTCCTAGTTCAATTATACTTGTCTAAAATACTATCGTCATTGTTCAGTTAGTATTGTCCTAGTTCAATTATGCTTGTCTAAAATACTATCGTCATTGTTCAGTAAGTATTGTCCTAGTTCAATTATGCTTGTCTAAAATACTATCGTCATTGTTCAGTTAGTATTGTCCTAGTTCAATTATGCTTGTCTAAAATACTATCGTCATTGTTCAGTAAGTATTGTCCTAGTTCAATTATGCTTGTCTAAAATACTATCGTCATTGTTCAGTAAGTATTGTCCTAGTTCAATTATACTTGTCTACAATACTATCGTCATTGTTCAGTAAGTATTGTCCTAGTTCAATTATGCTTGTCTAAAATACTATCGTCATTGTTCAGTAAGTATTGTCCTAGTTCAATTATGCTTGTCTAAAATACTATCGTCATTGTTCAGTAAGTATTATCCTAGTTCAATTATACTTGTCTAAATTACTATCGTCATTGTTCAGTAAGTATTGTCCTTGTTCAGTTATACTTGTCTAAAATACTATCGTCATTGTTCAGTAAGTATTGTCCTAGTTCAATTATACTTGTCTAAAATACTATTGTCATTGTTCAGTAAGTATTGTCCTAGTTCAGTTATTCTTGTCTAAATTACTATTGTCATTGTTCAGTAAGTATTGTCCTGAGAACAAGGGACAAGTAAACGATTGGCACAAAAGTAACCAAATGTTGAAAAGGTGGAAATACCTTTAATTATATTTATAACTTTAACATTCATCCAATTAGCTGTTTTCAACTTTAACATTCATCCAATTAGCTGTTTTCAACTATGACATTCATCCAATTAGCTGTTTTCAACTGTGACATTCATTCAATTAGCTGTTTTCAACTATGACATTCATCCAATTAGCTATTTTCTACTTTAACTTTCATCCAATTAGCTGTTTCCAACCGTAACATTAATAAAATTAGCTATTTTCAACTGTAACATTCATACAATTAACTGTTTTCAAGTGTTTCTTCCGAAATGAATGACACGGATAGACATGGGAGCTCAATAGAATCACAGATAGATACATGTGAACTGAATAGACACACGTGACCTATTTACTTGGGTGTTTATTGGCTAATTAATTTATTGGTCACGGGCTCATCCATATTATCCATCTCACATGTTTTGGTTTTATTTAATTTTCATGGTCTAGTTCTGTACATCGAAAAGCAGCTGTTTGTTTTACACAGCTAGGTCCACGTGCTTGTGATCTTCTTCACGAGTCTCGAGCGGCAGCTGGTTCGTTACCATATCCACAACCTGGTTCTCATGTAGACGACCCGAACAAAGCGGGAACATGTTTGTTTCTGGAACCCTCACATTTACGATGCTCATTTTAACGTGTTTGGCTTTGTATGAAGAACACAGATATTGGGACTTACGGTATCTTAATGTATGTAATAAGTCCCCTCCCAATTAACCCCAG
Source organism: Tachypleus tridentatus (assembly GCF_004210375.1). Lineage (NCBI taxonomy): Eukaryota > Metazoa > Arthropoda > Merostomata > Xiphosura > Limulidae > Tachypleus > Tachypleus tridentatus. The sequence continues at coordinate 45,271,081 of NC_134827.1, read as the reverse complement.
GAATGAACATCTGCTCTTCACAGTACTAATGAGATCACGTGGTTATTGTAAATCTCTCTCTCATAACGTCCCATGTCTCCATTCACATTTCACCAATTAATGATTGGAAGATCAGCATTTTTATCGAAATAACACACTTTGTGAAATTTCCTTATCCTTACACACTAAAACAAACATTGTTCGACATACAACATGGATACATTTATTTATCCTTATATACCAAACCTAACATTGTTCGACATAAAACATGGACACATTTATTTATCCTTACACACCAAACCTAACATTGTTCGACATACAACATGGATACATTTATTTATCCTTATATACCAAACCTAACATTGTTCGACATAAAACATGGACACATTTATTTATCCTTACACACCAAACCTAACATTGTTCGACATACAACATGGATACATTTATTTATCCTTATATACCAAACCTAACATTGTTCGACATACAATATCGACACATTTCTTTATCCTTACACACTAAACCTAACATTTTTCGACATACAACATGGATACATTTATTTATCCTTACACACTAAGCCTAACATTGTTCGACATACAACATCGACACAAATTTTTTGTCCTTACACACTAAACCCAGTAACTAGGATTCCTTGAACAAATTAAGGTGTTTCTAGTTACCCGTCACGCCAAACATGCTAGCCCTTTCAACCGTGGGGGCGATATAATGTGACGGTCAATCCCCCTATTCGTTGGTATAAGAGTAGTCCAAGAGTTGGCGGTGGGTGGTGATGACTAGCTGTCTTCCATCTAGTCTTACACTGCTAAATTAGGGACGGCTAGCACAGATAGCCCTCGAGTAGCTTTGTGCGAAATTCAAAAACAAACAATTTCTTGTCAACCATGACGGTTATACAAGTAATTATTAACTGCATCTCATTGTTTTAACCGTTCCGTCAAATCCTTAATTGCATCCATTATTTAAATCATAAGTGTTTGACCAAATGTACCTGGTAACTACACCAAATATTTCAACTATAACTGTTGCACATAAAGTAGCCCTTAACTATATCTAATGTGCCAATAATCACAGCCATTGTAACAAATATTACAGATAACCACACCTATTGATTCAAATATAACCACTATTTCACCCAATTTTTAAAATATAACCACTGTATCTAACCTATTTGTAAAAACAACCATTACTTCTACCAATTGTTCTACATGTAACCATTGCACCAACAACTATACCTGTTCCTTATTTTAAATGTAACCATTACAACAACTATATATATTTTTTGCTCTAAACATAAACATTAATTGCACTAATGTTTTTAGAGTCTTGAGGTATGATAAAATAATAGTTACAAAATGTGCACTTTACACTTTTGTACAATCTCGAAAGAAGCTATAACCCACTAACCAACGGATTGATTTCAGGTAATGAAAGAAGGTACAACCCACGGATTGTTCTGAGGTAATAAAAGAAAGTAAAACCCACGAATAGTTTTGCGGTAATTAAGAAAGGTACAACTCACGGATTATTTTGAGGTAATTACAAAAGGTACAACCCACGGATTAGTCTGAGGTAATTACAAAAGGTACAACCCACGGATTGTTCTGAGGTAATTAAATAAAATACAACCCACGCATTGATCTGAGGTAATTAAAGAAGGTACAACCCACGGATTGTTCTGAGGTAATAAAAGAAAATAAAACCCACGAATAGTTTTGCGGTAATTAAGAAAAGTACAACTCACGGATTCTTTTAAAGTAATTACAGAAGGTACAACCCACGGATTATTTTGAGGTAATGAAAGATAGTACAACCCACGGATTGTTTTAAGGTAATTACAGAAGGTACAACCTACGGATTACTTTCGAGTCACAGATCATGGAACAGGTAATTATTGAGATCCTTGTTTTACAGACTAACTAACATTAATCCTTGTTTCACAGATTAACATTCATCCTTATTTCACAGACTAACTAACATTGATCCATATTTCATAGACTAACATTGATCCTTGTTTCATAGACTAACATTGATCCTTATTTCACAGACTAACTTACATTGATCCTTGTTTCACAGACTAACTAACATTGATCCTTGTTTCATAGACTAACTAACATTGTTCCTTCTTTCATAAACTAACTGACATCCATCCTTGTTTCACAGACTAAAATAGATCCTTGTTTCATAGACTAACTAACATTCAACCTTGTTTCATAGACTAACTAACATTGATCCTTGTTTCACAGACTAGCTAACATTGATCCTTGTTTCACAGACTAGCTAACATTGATCCTTCTTTCACAGGCTAAATAACATTGATCCTTGTTTCACAGACTAACTAACATTGATCTTTGTTTTATAGACTAAATAACATTGATCCTTGTTTCACAGACTAACTAACATTGATCCTTGTCTCATAGACGAAGTAACATCGATCCTTGTTTCATAGACTAACTGACATTGATCCTTCTTTCACAAAGTAACATTAATTCTTCTTTCAAGACTAACATTGATCCTTGTTTCACAGACTAAGTAACATTGGTCCTTATTTCACAGACTAACTAACATTAATCCTTGTTTCACAGACTAACTAACATTGATCCTTGTTTCATGGACTAACTAACATTGATCCTTGTTTCACAGACTAACTAACATTCATCCTGGTTTCACAGACTAAATAACATTGATCATTGTTACATACACTAACATTAATCATTACTTCACAGACAAACTAACATTGATCCTTGTTTTATAGACTAACTAACATTGATCCTTGTTTCACAGACTAACATTGATACTTGTTTCATAGACTAACTGACATTGATCCTTGTTTCATAGAGTAACATTGATCCTTCTTTCATAGACTAACTAACATTGATCCTTGTTTCACATACTAACGAACATTGATCTTTGTTTCATAGACTAACTAACATTGATCCTTGTTTCACATACTAATTAACATTGATCCTTGTTTCATAGACTGACTAACATTGATCCTTGTTTCACAGACTAACTAACATTGATCCTTGTTTCATAGACTATCATTGATCCTTGTTTTATAGATAAATAACATTGATCCTTGTTTCATAGACTAACTAACATTGATCATTGTTTCATGGACTAACTAACATTGATCCTTATTTCACAGACTAACATTGACCCTTGTTTCACAAACTAACGGATCCTTGTTTCCTAGACTAACAAACATTGATCCTTGTTTCACAGACAAACTAAGATTGATCCTTGTTTCACAGACTAACTAACATTCATCCTTGTTTCATAGACTAACTAACATAAATCCTTGTTTCACAGACTAACATTGATCCTTGTTTCACAGACTAACATTGATTGTTGTTTCACAGACTAACATTGATCGTTGTTTCATAGACTAACTAACATTGATCCTTGTTTCACAGACTAACTCACATTAATTCCTGTTTCACAAATTAACATTGATACTTGCTTCATAGACTAACTAACATTGATCCTTGATTCACAGACTAATTGACATTGATCCTTGTTTCACAGACTAACATTGATCCTTGTTTCATAGACTAACTAACATTGATCCTTGTTTCATAGACTAACTAACATTAATCCTTGTTTCACAGAGTCACTAACATTGATCTTTGTTTCATAGACTAACACTGATCCTTGTTTCACAGACAAACTAACATTGTTCCTTGTTTCACAGTCTAACTAACATTAATCCTTGTTTCATAGACTAACACTGATCCTTGTTTCACAGTCTAACTAACATTCATCCTTGTTTCATAGACTAACTAACATTGATCCTTGTTTCTAAGACTAACATTCATCCTTCTTTCATAGACTAACTAACATTGATCATTGTTTCACAGACTAACTAACATTGATACTTGTTTCACAGACTAGCTAACATTGATCCTTGTTTCACAGACTAACTAACATTGAACCTTGTTTAACAGACTAAAAAACATTGATCCTTGTTTCATAGACTAACTAACATTGATCCTTATTTCACAGAGTAACTAACATTCAGAGTCCATGAAACAAGGACTAACTAACTTTGATCATTGTTACATAGACTAACATTAATCCTTATTTCACAGACAAACTAACATTGATCCTTGTTTTATGGACTAACTAACATTGATCATTGTTTCATAGACTAAATAACATTGATCAGTGTTTCACAGACTAACATTGACCCTTGTTTCATAGACTAATTAACATTGATCCTTGTTTCACAGACTAACTAACATTAATCCTTGTTTCACAGACGAACTAACATTGATCCTTGGTTCATAGACTAACAAACACTGATCCTTGTTTCAGAGACTAACTAGCATTGATCGTTGTTTCACAGAATAACATTGATCCTTGTTTCACAGACTAACAAACATTGATCCTTGATTCAGAGACTAACATTGATCTTTGGTTCATAGACTAACTATCATTGATCCTTGTTTCATAGACTAACTAACATTAATCCTTATTTCACAGATTAACATTCATCCTTATTTCACAGACTAACTAACATTGATCCATGTTTCATAGACTAACATTGATCCTTGTTTCATAGACTAACTAACATTGATCCTTATTTCACAGAGTAACTAATATTGATCCTTGTTTCAGAGACTAATTAATATTGATCCTTGTTCCATAGACTAACATTGATCCTTATTTCACAGACTAACTTATATTGATCCTTGTTTCACAGACTAACTAACATTGATCCTTGTTTCATAGACTGACTAATATTGTTCCTTGTTTCATAAACTAACTGACATTCATCCTTGTTTCACAGACTAAAATCGATCCTTGTTTCATAGACTAACTAACATTCAACCTTGTTTCATAGACTAACTAACATTGATCCTTGTTTCACAGACTAGCTAACATTGATCCTTGTTTCACAGACTAGCTAACATTGATCCTTCTTTCACAGGCTAAATAACATTGATCCTTGTTTCATAGACTAACTAACATTGATCTTTGTTTTATAGACTAAATAACATTGATCCTTGTTTCACAGACTAACTAACATTGATCCTTCTCTCATAGACGAAGTAACATAGATCCTTGATTCATAGACTAACTGACATTGATCCTTCTTTCACAAAAAAACATTAATTCTTCTTTCAAGACTAACATTGATCCTTGTTTCACAGACTAGGTAACATTGGTCCATATTTCACAGACAAACTAACATTGATCCTCGTTTCACAGACTAACCAACATTCATCCTGGTTTCACAGACTAAATAACATTGATCATTGTTACATAGACTAACATTAATCCTTATTTCACAGACAAACTAACATTGATCCTTGTTTTATAGACTAACTAACATTGATCCTTGTTTCACAGACTAACATTGATACTTGTTTCATAGACTAACTGACATTGATCCTTGTTTCATAGAGTAACATTGATCCTTGTTTCATAGACTAAGTAACATTGATCCTTGTTTCACATACTAACGAACACTGATCCTTGTTTCACATACTAACGAACACTGATCCTTGTTTCACAGACTAACTAACATTGATCCTTGTTTCATAGACTATCATTGATCCTTGTTTTATAGATAACTAACATTGATCCTTGTTTCATAGACTAACTAACATTGATCCTTGTTTCACAGACTAACTAACAATGATCCTTGTCTCATAGACGAAGTAACATCGATCCATGTTTCATAGACTAACTGACATTGATCCTTCTTTCACAAAATAACATTAATCCTTCTTTCATAGACTAACATTGATCCTTGTTTCACAGACTAAGTAACATTGGTCCTTATTTCACAGACTAACTAACATTAATCCTTGTTTCACAGACTAACTAACATTGATCCTTGTTTCATGGACTAACTAACATTGATCATTGTTACATAGACTAACATTAATCCTTATTTCACCTACTAACTAACATTGATCATTGTTTCATAGACTAAATAACATTGATCAGTGTTTCACAGACTAACATTGACCCTTGTTTCATAGACTAATTAACATTGATCCTTGTTTCATAGACTAACTAACATTGATCCTTGTTTCACAGACTAACTAACATTAATCCTTGTTTCACAGACTAACTAACATTAATCCTTGTTTCACAGACGAACTAACATTGATCCTTGGTTCATAGACTAACAAACATTGATCCTTGTTTCAGAGACTAACTAGCATTGATCCTTGTTTAACAGAATAATATTGATCCTTGTTTCACAGACTAACAAACATTGATCCTTGATTCAGAGACTAACATTGATCCTTGTTTCATAGACTAAGTAACATTGATCCTTGTTTCACATACTAACGAACACTGATCCTTGTTTCACAGACTAACTAACATTGATCCATGTTTCATAGACTAACATTGATCCTTGTTTTATAGACTAACTAACATTGAACCTTGTTTAACAGACTAAAAAACATTGATCCTTGTTTCATAGACTAACTAACATTGATCCTTATTTCACAGAGTAACTAACATTGATCCTTGTTTCAGAGACTAATTAATATTGATCCTTGTTCCATATACTAACTAACATTGATCCTTGTTTCATAGACTGACTAATATTGTTCCTTGTTTCATAAACTAACTGACATTCATCCTTGTTTCACAGACTAAAATCGATCCTTGTTTCATAGACTAACTAACATTCAACCTTGTTTCATAGACTAACTAACATTGATCCTTGTTTCACAGACTAGCTAACATTGATCCTTGTTTCACAGACTAGCTAACATTGATCCTTCTTTCACAGACTAACTAACATTAATCCTTGTTTCACAGACTAACTAACATTGATCCTTCTCTCATAGACGAAGTAACATCGATCCTTGTTTCATAGACTAACTGACATTGATCCTTCTTTCACAAAAAAACATTAATTCTTCTTTCAAGACTAACATTGATCCTTGTTTCACAGACTAAGTAACATTGGTCCATATTTCACAGACTAACTAACATTAATCCTTGTTTCACAGACTAACTAACATTGATCCTTGTTTCACAGACTAACTAACATTGATCCTTGTTTCACAGACTAACCAACATTCATCCTGGTTTCACAGACTAAATAACATTGATCATTGTTACATAGACTAACATTAATCCTTATTTCACAGACAAACTAACATTGATCCTTGTTTTATAGACCAACTAACATTGATCCTTGTTTCACAGACTAACATTGATACTTGTTTCATAGACTAACTGACATTGATCCTTGTTTCATAGAGTAACATTGATCCTTGTTTCATAGACTAAGTAACATTGATCCTTGTTTCACATACTAACGAACACTGATCCTTGTTTCACATACTAACGAACACTGATCCTTGTTTCACAGACTAACTAACATTGATCCTTGTTTCATAGACTATCATTGATCCTTGTTTTATAGATAACTAACATTGATCCTTGTTTCACAGACTAACTAACATTGATCCTTCTTTCACAGACTAACTAACAATGATCCTTGTCTCATAGACGAAGTAACATCGATCCATGTTTCATAGACTAACTGACATTGATCCTTCTTTCACAAAATAACATTAATCCTTCTTTCATAGACTAACATTGATCCTTGTTTCACAGACTAAGTAACATTGGTCCTTATTTCACAGACTAACTAACATTAATCCTTGTTTCACAGACTAACTAACATTGATCTTTCTTTCACAGACTAACATTGATCGTTGTTTCATAGACTAACATTGATCCTTGTTTCATAGACTAACATTGATCGTTGTTTCATAGACTAACTGACATTGATCCTTGTTTCATAGACTAACTTACATTGATCTTTGTTTCATAGACTAACTGACATTGATCCTTGTTTCATAGACTAACATTGATCCTTGTTTCATAGACTAACTAACATTGATCCTTGTTTTATAGACTAACTAACATTGAACCTTGTTTAACAGACTAAACAACATTAATCCTTGTTTCACAGACTAACATTGATCCTTATTTCACAGACTAACTTACATTGATCCTTGTTTCACAGACTAACTAACATTGATCCTTGTTTCACAGACTAACTAACATTGATCCTTGTTTCATAGACTAACTAACATTGTTCCTTCTTTCATAAACTAACTGACATTCATCCTTGTTTCACAGACTAAAATAGATCCTTGTTTCATAGACTAACTAACATTCAACCTTGTTTCATAGACTAACTAACATTGATCCTTGTTTCACAGACTAACTAACATTGATCCTTGTTTCACAGACTAACTAACATTGATCCTTCTTTCACAGGCTAAATAACATTGATCCTTGTTTCACAGACTAACTAACATTGATCTTTGTTTTATAGACTAAATAACATTGATCCTTGTTTCACAGACTAACTAACATTGATCCTTGTCTCATAGACGAAGTAACATCGATCCTTGTTTCATAGACTAACTGACATTGATCCTTCTTTCACAAAGTAACATTAATTCTTCTTTCAAGACTAACATTGATCCTTGTTTCACAGACTAAGTAACATTGGTCCTTATTTCACAGACTAACTAACATTGATCCTTGTTTCATGGACTAACTAACATTGATCCTTGTTTCACAGACTAACTAACATTCATCCTGGTTTCACAGACTAAATAACATTGATCATTGTTACATACACTAACATTAATCATTACTTCACAGACAAACTAACATTGATCCTTCTTTTATAGACTAACTAACATTGATCCTTGTTTCATAGAGTAACATTGATCCTTGTTTCATAGACTAACTAACATTGATCCTTGTTTCACATACTAACGAACATTGATCTTTGTTTCATAGACTAACTAACATTGATCCTTGTTTCACATACTAATTAACATTGATCCTTGTTTCATAGACTAACTAACATTGATCCTTGTTTCACAGACTAACTAACATTGATCCTTGTTTCATAGACTATCATTGATCCTTGTTTTATAGATAAATAACATTGATCCTTGTTTCATAGACTAACTAACATTGATCATTGTTTCATGGACTAACTAACATTGATCCTTATTTCACAGACTAACATTGACCCTTGTTTCACAAACTAACGGATCCTTGTTTCCTAGACTAACAAACATTGATCCTTGTTTCACAGACAAACTAAGATTGATCCTTGTTTCACAGACTAACTAACATTCATCCTTGTTTCATAGACTAACTAACATTGATCCTTGTTTCACAGACTAACATTGATCCTTGTTTCACAGACTAACATTGATTGTTGTTTCACAGACTAACATTGATCGTTGTTTCATAGACTAACTAACATTGATCCTTGTTTCACAGACTAACTGACATTAATTCTTGTTTCACAAATTAACATTGATACTTGCTTCATAGACTAACTAACATTGATCCTTGATTCACAGACTAATTGACATTGATCCTTGTTTCACAGACTAACATTGATCCTTGTTTCATAGACTAACTAACATTGATCCTTGTTTCATAGACTAACTAACATTAATCCTTGTTTCACAGAGTCACTAACATTGATCTTTGTTTCATAGACTAACACTGATCCTTGTTTCACAGACAAACTAACATTGTTCCTTGTTTCACAGTCTAACTAACATTAATCCTTGTTTCATAGACTAACACTGATCCTTGTTTCACAGACAAACTAACATTGATCCTTGTTTCACAGTCTAACTAACATTCATCCTTGTTTCATAGACTAACTAACATTGATCCTTGTTTCTAAGACTAACATTCATCCTTCTTTCATAGACTAACTAACATTGATCATTGTTTCACAGACTAACTAACATTGATACTTGTTTCACAGACTAGCTAACATTGATCCTTGTTTCACAGACTAACTAACATTGAACCTTGTTTAACAGACTAAAAAACATTGATCCTTGTTTCATGGACTCTGAATGTTAGTTACTCTGTGAAATAAGGATCAATGTTAGTTAGTCTATGAAACAAGGACTAACTAACTTTGATCATTGTTACATAGACTAACATTAATCCTTATTTCACAGACAAACTAACATTGATCCTTGTTTTATGGACTAACTAACATTGATCATTGTTTCATAGACTAAATAACATTGATCAGTGTTTCACAGTCTAACATTGACCCTTGTTTCATAGACTAATTAACATTGATCCTTGTTTCACAGACTAACTAACATTAATCCTTGTTTCACAGACGAACTAACATTGATCCTTGGTTCATAGACTAACAAACACTGATCCTTGTTTCAGAGACTAACTAGCATTGATCGTTGTTTCACAGAATAACATTGATCCTTGTTTCACAGACTAACAAACATTGATCCTTGATTCAGAGACTAACTAACATTGATCCTTGTTTCATAGACTATCATTGATCCTTGTTTTATAGATAACTAACATTGATCCTTGTTTCACAGACTAACTAACATTGATCCTTCTTTCACAGACTAACTTATATTGATCCTTGTTTCACAGACTAACGAACATTGATCCTTGTTTCATAGACTGACTAATATTGTTCCTTGTTTCATAAACTAACTGACATTCATCCTTGTTTTACAGACTAAAATCGATCCTTGTTTCATAGACTAACTAACATTCAACCTTGTTTCATAGACTAACTAACATTGATCCTTGTTTCACAGACTAGCTAACATTGATCCTTGTTTCACAGACTAGCTAACATTGATCCTTCTTTCACAGGCTAAATAACATTGATCCTTGTTTCATAGACTAACTAACATTGATCTTTGTTTTATAGACTAAATAACATTGATCCTTGTTTCACAGACTAACTAACATTGATCCTTCTCTCATAGACGAAGTAACATCGATCCTTGATTCATAGACTAACTGACATTGATCCTTCTTTCACAAAAAAACATTAATTCTTCTTTCAAGACTAACATTGATCCTTGTTTCACAGACTAAGTAACATTGGTCCATATTTCACAGACTAACTAACATTAATCCTTGTTTCACAGACTAACTAACATTGATCCTTGTTTCACAGACTAACTAACATTGATCCTTGTTTCACAGACTAACCAACATTCATCCTGGTTTCACAGACTAAATAACATTGATCATTGTTACATAGACTAACATTAATCCTTATTTCACAGACAAACTAACATTGATCCTTGTTTTATAGACTAACTAACATTGATCCTTGTTTCACAGACTAACATTGATACTTGTTTCATAGACTAACTGACATTGATCCTTGTTTCATAGAGTAACATTGATCCTTGTTTCATAGACTAAGTAACATTGATCCTTGTTTCACATACTAACGAACACTGATCCTTGTTTCACATACTAACGAACACTGATCCTTGTTTCACAGACTAACTAACATTGATCCTTGTTTCATAGACTATCATTGATCCTTGTTTTATAGATAACTAACATTGATCCTTGTTTCATAGACTAACTAACATTGATCCTTGTTTCACAGACTAACTAACATTGATCCTTGTTTCATAGACGAAGTAACATTGATCCTTGTTTCATAGACTAACTGACATTGATCCTTCTTTCACAAAATAACATTAATCCTTCTTTCATAGACTAACATTGATCCTTGTTTCACAGACTAAGTAACATTGATCCTTGTTTCACAGACTAACTAACATTAATCCTTGTTTCACAGACTAACTAACATTGATCCTTGTTTCATAGACTAACTAACATTGATCATTGTTTCATAGACTAACATTGATCCTTATTTCACCTACTAACTAACATTGATCATTGTTTCATAGACCAAATAACATTGATCAGTGTTTCACAGACTAACATTGACCCTTGTTTCATAGACTAATTAACATTGATCCTTGTTTCATAGACTAACTAACATTGATCCTTGTTTCACAGACTAACTAACATTGATCCTTGTTTCACAGACTAACTAACATTCATCCTTGTTTCACAGACTAACTAACATTGATTCTTGTTTTACAGACTAACAAACATTGATCCTTGTTTCAGAGACTAACTAGCATTGATCCTTGTTTAACAGAATAACATTGATCCTTGTTTCACAGACTAACAAACATTGATCCTTGTTTCAGAGACTAACATTGATCCTTGTTTCATAGACTAAGTAACATTGATCCTTGTTTCACATACTAACGAACATTGATCCTTGTTTCACAGACTAACTAACATTGATCCATGTTTCATAGACTAACATTGATCCTTGTTTTATAGACTAACTAACATTGAACCTTGTTTAACAGACTAAAAAACATTGATCCTTGTTTCATAGACTAACTAACATTGATCCTTATTTCACAGAGTAACTAACATTGATCCTTGTTTCAGAGACTAATTAATATTGATCCTTGTTCCATATACTAACTAACATTGATCCTTGTTTCATAGACTGACTAATATTGTTCCTTGTTTCATAAACTAACTGACATTCATCCTTGTTTCACAGACTAAAATCGATCCTTGTTTCATAGACTAACTAACATTCATCCTTGTTTCATAGACTAACTAACATTGATCCTTGTTTCACAGACTAGCTAACATTGATCCTTGTTTCACAGACTAGCTAACATTGATCCTTCTTTCACAGGCTAAATAACATTGATCCTTGTTTCATAGACTAACTAACATTGATCTTTGTTTTATAGACTAAATAACATTGATCCTTGTTTCACAGACTAACTAACATTGATCCTTCTCTCATAGACGAAGTAACATCGATCCTTGTTTCATAGACTAACTGACATTGATCCTTCTTTCACAAAAAAAAACATTAATTCTTCTTTCAAGACTAACATTGATCCTTGTTTCACAGACTAAGTAACATTGATCCATATTTCACAGACTAACTAACATTGATCCTTGTTTCACAGACTAACTAACATTGATCCTTGTTTCACAGACTAACTAACATTGATCCTTGTTTCACAGACTAACCAACATTGATCCTGGTTTCACAGACTAAATAACATTGATCATTGTTACATAGACTAACATTAATCCTTGTTTCACAGACAAACTAACATTGATCCTTGTTTTATAGACCAACTAACATTGATCCTTGTTTCACAGACTAACATTGATACTTGTTTCATAGACTAACTAACATTGATCCTTGTTTCATAGACTAACATTGATCCTTGTTTCATAGACTAAGTAACATTGATCCTTGTTTCACATACTAACGAACATTGATCCTTGTTTCACAGACTAACGAACATTGATCCTTGTTTCACAGACTAACTAACATTGATCCTTGTTTCATAGACTATCATTGATCCTTGTTTTATAGACTAACTAACATTGATCCTTGTTTCACAGACTAACTAACATTGATCCTTGTTTCACAGACTAACTAACAATGATCCTTGTTTCATAGACTAAGTAACATTGATCCTTGTTTCATAGACTAACTAACATTGATCCTTCTTTCACAAAATAACATTAATCCTTGTTTCATAGACTAACATTGATCCTTGTTTCACAGACTAAGTAACATTGATCCTTGTTTCATAGACTAACTAACATTGATCCTTGTTTGATAGACTAACTAACATTGATCCTTGTTTCATGGACTAACTAACATTGATCCTTGTTTCATAGACTAACATTGATCCTTGTTTCACCTACTAACTAACATTGATCCTTGTTTCATAGACTAAATAACATTGATCCTTGTTTCACAGACTAACATTGATCCTTGTTTCATAGACTAACTAACATTGATCCTTGTTTCATAGACTAACTAACATTGATCCTTGTTTCACAGACTAACTAACATTGATCCTTGTTTCACAGACTAACTAACATTGATCCTTGTTTCACAGACGAACTAACATTGATCCTTGTTTCATAGACTAACAAACATTGATCCTTGTTTCAGAGACTAACTAACATTGATCCTTGTTTAACAGACTAACATTGATCCTTGTTTCACAGACTAACAAACATTGATCCTTGTTTCAGAGACTAACATTGATCCTTGTTTCATAGACTAAGTAACATTGATCCTTGTTTCACAGACTAACTAACATTGATCCTTGTTTCACAGACTAACTAACATTGATCCTTGTTTCATAGACTAACATTGATCCTTGTTTCATAGACTAACTAACATTGATCCTTGTTTAACAGACTAAAAACATTGATCCTTGTTTCATAGACTAACTAACATTGATCCTTGTTTCACAGACTAACTAACATTGATCCTTGTTTCAGAGACTAACTAACATTGATCCTTGTTTCATATAGTAACTAACATTGATCCTTGTTTCATAGACTAACTAACATTGATCCTTGTTTCATAGACTAACTGACATTGATCCTTGTTTCACAGACTAAAATTGATCCTTGTTTCATAGACTAACTAACATTGATCCTTGTTTCATAGACTAACTAACATTGATCCTTGTTTCACAGACTAACTAACATTGATCCTTGTTTCATAGACTAACTAACATTGATCCTTGTTTCACAGACTAACTAACATTGATCCTTGTTTCATAGACTAACTAACATTGATCCTTGTTTCACAGACTAACTAACATTGATCCTTGTTTCACAAACTAACATTGATCCTTGCTTCATAGACGAAGTAACACTGATCCATGTTTCATAGACTAACATTGATCCTTGTATCATACACCAATTAACATTGATTCTTGTTTCACAGACTAACTAACATTAATCCTTGTTTCATAGAGAAACTAACATTGATCATTGTTTCATATTCTAACATTGATTCTTGTTTCACAGACTAACTAACATTGATCCTTGTTTCATAGACTAACATTGATCCTTGTTTCACAGACTAACTAACATTGATCCTTGTTTCATAGACTAACTAACATTGATCCTTGTTTCATAGACTAACTGACATTCATCATTGTTTCACACACTAACATTGATCCTTGTTTCATAGACCAACACTGATCCTTGTTTCACAGACAAACTAACATTGATCCTTGTTTCACAGACTAACTAACATTGATCCTTGTTTCATAGACTAACTAACATTGATCCTTGTTTCACAGACTAACTAAAATTGATCCTTGTTTTATAGACTAACTAACATTGATCCTTGTTTTACAGACTAACTGACATTAATCCTTGTTTCACAGACTAACATAGATTCTTGTGTTATAGACTAACTAACATTGATTCTTGTTTTACAGACTAACTAAAATTGATCCTTGTTTCATAGACTAACTAATATTGATCCTTGTTTTAGAGACTAACACTGATCCTTGTTTCACAGACTAACTAACATTGATCCTTGTTTCACAGTCTAACTAATATTGACCCCGTTTCATAGACGAATAACATTGATCCTTGTTTCATAGACTAACATTGATTCTTGTTTCATAGACTAACTAACATTGATCCTTGTTTCACAGACTAACATTGATCCTTGTTTCGTAGACGAACTAACATTGATCCTTGTTTCATAGACTAACTAACATTGATCCTTGTTTCACAGACTAACTAACATTGATCCTTGTTTCACAGACTAACTAACATTGATCCTTGTTTCATAGACTAACTAACATTGATCCTTGTTTCACAGACTAACTAACATTGATCCTTGTTTCATAGACTAACTAACATTGATCCTTGTTTCACAGACAAACTAACATTGATCCTTGTTTCACAGACTAACTAACATTGATCCTTGTTTCACAGACTAACATTGATCCTTGTTTCATAGACTAACTAACATTGATCCTTGTTTCACAGACTAACTAACATTGATCCTTGTTTCACAGACTAACATTGATCCTTGTTTCACAGACTAACTAACATTGATCCTTGTTTTATAGACTAACTAACATTGATCCTTGTTTTACAGACTAACTGACATTAATCCTTGTTTCACAGACTAACATAGATTCTTGTGTTATAGACTAACTAATATTGATCCTTGTTTTAGAGACTAACACTGATCCTTGTTTCACAGACTAACTAACATTGATCCTTGTTTCACAGTCTAACTAATATTGACCCCGTTTCATAGACGAATAACATTGATCCTTGTTTCATAGACTAACTAACATTGATCCTTGTTTCACAGACTAACATTGATCCTTGTTTCGTAGACGAACTAACATTGATCCTAGTATCATAGAGTAACTAACATTGATCCTTGTTTCACAGACTAACATTCATCCTTGTTTCATAGACTAACTAACATTGATCCTTGTTTCACAGACTAACTAACATTCATCCTTGTTTCACAGACTAACTAACATTGATCCTTGTTTCATAGACTAACTAACATTGATTCTTGTTTCACAGACTAACTAAAATTGATCCTTGTTTCATAGACTAACATTGATCCTTGTTTCATAGACTAACTAACATTGATCCTTGTTTCACAGACTAACTAACATTGATCCTTGTTTCATAGACTAACTAACATTGATCCTTGTTTCACAGACTAACTAACATTGATCCTTGTTTCATAGACTAACTAATATTGATCCTTGTTTCATACTAACATTGATCATTGTTTCATAGACGAACTAACATTGATCCTTGTTTCATACACTAACTAACATTGATCTTTGTTTCACAGACTAAAATTGATCCTTGTTTCATAGACTAAGTAAGAGTGATCCTTGTTTCATAGACTAACTAACATTGATCCTTGTTTCATAGACTAACTAACATTGATCCTTGTTTCACAGACTAACTAACATTGATCCTTGTTTCACAGACTAAATAACATTGATCCTTGTTTCATAGACTAACTAACATTGATCCTTGTTTCACAGACTAACTAACATTGATCCTTGTTTCACAGACTAACATTGATCCTTGTTTCATAGACGAACTAACATTGATCCTTGTTTCAGACTACTAACATTGATCCTTGTTTCATAGACTAACTAACATTGATCCTTGTTTCATAGACTAACTAACATTGATCCTTGTTTCATAGACAAACTAACATTGATCATTGTTTCATATTCTAACATTGATTCTTGTTTCACAGACTAACTAGCATTGATCATTGTTTCATATTCTAACATTGATCCTTGTTTCACAGACTAACTAGCATTGATTCTTGTTTCATTGACTAACTAACATTGATCCTTGTTTCATAGACTAACTAACATTGATCCTTGTTTCACAGACTAACTAACATTGATCCTTGTTTCAGAGACTAACATTGATCCTTATTTCACAACAAACTAACATTGATCCTTGTTTCACAGACTAAATAACATTGATCCTTGTTTCATAGACTAACTAACATTGATCCTTGTTTCACAGACTAACTAACATTGATCCTTGTTTCATAGACTAACTAACATTGATCCTTGTTTCACAGACTAACTAACATTGATCCTTGTTTCACAGACTAACATTGATTCTTGTTTTAGACTAACTGACATTATAGACTAACTAACATTGATTCTTGTTTCACAGACTAACTAACATTGATCCTTGTTTCATAGACTAACTAATATTGATCCTTGTTTTAGAGACTAACACTGATCCTTGTTTCACAGACTAACTAACATTGATCCTTGTTTCACAGTCTAACTAATATTGACCCCGTTTCATAGACGAATAACATTGATCCTTGTTTCATAGACTAACATTGATCCTTGTTTCATAGACTAACTAACATTGATCCTTGTTTCACAGACTAACATTGATCCTTGTTTCATAGACGAACTAACATTGATCCTTGTTCCATAGACTAAATAACATTGATCCTTGTTTCACAGACTCACTAACATTGATCCTTGTTTCACAAGAGTTAATAACATTGATCTTTGTTTCATAGACTAACTAACATTGATCCTTGTTTCATAGACTAACTAACATTGATCCTTGTTTCATAGACTAACTAACATTGATCCTTGTTTCACAGACTAACTAACATTGATCCTTGTTTCACAGACTAACTAACATTGATCCTTGTTTCACAGACTAACATTGATCCTTGTTTCATAGACTAACTAACATTGATCCTTGTTTCACAGACTAACTAACATTGATCCTTGTTTCACAGACTAACTAACATTGATCCTTGTTTCACAGACTAACTAACATTGATCCTTGTTTCATAGACTAACTAATATTGATCCTTGTTTCAACAGACCAACTAACATTGATCCTTGTTTCACAGACTTTGATCCTTGTTTCATAGACTAACTAATATTGATCCTTGTTTTAGAGACTAACACTGATCCTTGTTTCACAGACTAACTAACATTGATCCTTGTTTCACAGACTAACTAACATTGATCCTTGTTTCATAGACGAACTAACATTGATCCTTGTTTCATAGACTAACTAACATTGATCCTTGTTTCACAGACTAACTAACATTGATCCTTGTTTCATAGACTAACTAACATTGATCCTTGTTTCATAGAGTAACTAACATTGATCCTTGTTTCACAGACTAACATTGATCCTTGTTTCATAGACTAACTAACATTGATCCTTGTTTCACAGACTAACTAACATTGATCCTTGTTTCACAGACTAACTAACATTGATCCTTGTTTCACAGACTAACTAACATTGATCCTTGTTTCACAGACTAACTAAAATTGATCCTTGTTTCATAGACTAACTAATATTGATCCTTGTTTTAGAGACTAACACTGATCCTTGTTTCACAGACTAACTAACATTGATCCTTGTTTCATAGACTAACTAACATTGATCCTTGTTTCATAGACTAACTGACATTGATCCTTGTTTCATACACTAACAACATTGATCCTTGTTTCACAGACTAACTAACATTGATCCTTGTTTCATAGACTAACTAACATTGATCCTTGTTTCATAGACTAACTAACATTGATCCTTGTTTCATAGACTAACTAACATTGATCCTTGTTTCACAGACTAACTAACATTGATCCTTGTTTCACAGACTAACATTGATCCTTGTTTCATAGACTAACTAACATTGATCCTTGTTTCATAGACTAACATTGATCCTTGTTTCATAGACTAACTAACATTGATCCTTGTTTCATAGACTAACTAACATTGATCCTTGTTTCATCCATTGATCCTTGTTTCACAGACTAACTAACATTGATCCTTGTTTCACAGACTAACTAACATTGATCCTTGTTTCACAGACTAACTAACATTGATCCTTGTTTCATAGACTAACTAACATTGATCCTTGTTTCACAGACTAACTAACATTGATCCTTGTTTCATAGACTAACTAACATTGATCCTTGTTTAGACTAACTAACATTGATCCTTGTTTCACAGACTAACAACATTGATCCTTGTTTCATAGACTAACTAACATTGATCCTTGTTTCATAGACTAACTAACATTGATTCTTGTTTCACAGACTAACTTACATTGATCCTTGTTTCACAGACTAACATTGATCCTTGTTTCACAGACTACATTGATCCTAACATTGATCCTTGTTTCATAGACCAACTAACATTGATCCTTGTTTCACAGTCTAACATTGATCCTTGTTTCATAGACTAACTAACATTGATCCTTGTTTCACAGACTAACTAACATTGATCCTTGTTTCATAGACTAACTAACATTGATCCTTGTTTCACAGACTAACTAACGTTGATCCTTGTTTCAAAGACTAACTAACATTGATCCTTGTTTCATAGACTAACTAACATTGATCCTTGTTTCACAGACTAACTAACATTGATCTTTGTTGCACAGACTAACATTGAACCTTGTTTCATAGACTAACTAACATTGATCCTTGTTTCATAGACTAAACATTGATCCTTGTTTCATAGACTAACTAACATTGATCCTTGTTTCACAGACTAACTAACATTGATCCTTGTTTCACAGACTAACTAACATTGATCCTTGTTTCACAGACTAACTAACATTGATCCTTGTTTCATAGACTGACTAACATTGATCCTTGTTTCACAGACCAACATTGATCCTTGTTTCATAGACTAACTAACATTGATCATTGTTTCACAGACTAACTAACATTGATCCTTGTTTCACAGACTAACTAACATTGATCCTTGTTTCATAGACTAACTAACATTGATCCTTGTTTCATAGACTAACTAACATTGATCCTTGTTTCATAGACTAACTAACATTGATCCTTGTTTCATAGACTAACTAACATTGATCCTTGTTTCATAGACTAACTAACATTGATCCTTGTTTCACAGACTAACATTGATCCTTGTTTCATAGACTAACTAACATTGATCCTTGTTTCATAGACTAACTAACATTGATCCTTGTTTCATAGACTAACAACATTGATCCTTGTTTCATAGACTAACTAACATTGATCCTTGTTTCACAGACTAACTAACATTGATCCTTGTTTCATAGACTAACTAACATTGATCCTTGTTTCACAGACTAACTAACATTGATCCTTGTTTCACAGACTAACTAACATTGATCCTTGTTTCATAGACTAACTAACATTGATCCTTGTTTCACAGACTAACTAACATTGATCCTTGTTTCATAGACTAACTAACATTGATCCTTGTTCACAGACTAACAACATTGATCCTTGTTTCATAGACTAACTAACATTGATCCTTGTTTCACAGACAACTAACATTGATCCTTGTTTCATAGACTAACTAACATTGATCCTTGTTTCATAGACTAACTAACATTGATCCTTGTTTCATATACTAACTAACATTGATCCTTGTTTCACAGACTAACGTTGATCCTTGTTTCATAGACTAAATGACATTGATCCTTGTTTCATAGACTAACTAACATTGATCCTTGTTTCATAGACTAACTAACATTGATCCTTGTTTCACAGACTAACATTGATCCTTGTTTCGTAGACGAACTAACATTGATCCTTGTTCCATAGACTAAATAACATTGATCCTTGTTTCATAGACTAACTAATATTGATCCTTGTTTTAGAGACTAACTAACATTGATCCTTGTTTCACAGACTAACTAACATTGATCCTTGTTTCATAGACTAACTAACATTGATCCTTGTTTCATAGACTAACTAACATTGATCCTTGTTTCATAGACTAACTAACATTGATCCTTGTTTCAGAGAACTAACATTGATCCTTGTTTCACAGACTAACTAACATTGATCCTTGTTTCATTACCCTTGTTTCAGACTAACTAACATTGATCCTTGTTTCATAGACTAACTAACATTGATCCTTGTTTCACAGACTAACTAACATTGATCCTTGTTTCATAGACTAACTAACATTGATCCTTGTTTCACAGACTAACTAACATTGATCCTTGTTTCACAGACTAACTAACATTGATCCTTGTTTCACAGACTAACTAACATTGATCCTTGTTTCATAGACTAACTAACATTGATCCTTGTTTCATAGACTAACTAACATTGATCCTTGTTTCATAGACGAACTAACATTGATCCTTGTTTCATAGACGAACTAACATTGATCCTTGTTCCATAGACAAAATAACATTGATCCTTGTTTCACAGACTCACTAACATTGATCCTTGTTTCACAGAGTTAATAACATTGATCTTTGTTTCATAGACTAACTAACATTGATCCTTGTTTCATAGACTAACTACCATTGATCATTGTTTCATAGACTAACTAACATTGATCCTTGTTTCACAGACACCTAACATTGATCCTTGTTTCATAGACTAACCTAACATTGATCCTTGTTTCATCACACTAACTAACATTGATCCTTATTTCACAGACTAACATTGATCCTTGTTTCATAGACTAACATTGATCCTTGTTTCATAGACTAACATTGATCCTTGTTTCATAGACTAACTAACATTGATCCTTGTTTCACAGACAAACAAACATTGATTTTTGTTTCACTGAGTAACTCACATTGATCCTTGTTTCACAAATTAACATTGATCATTGTTTCACAGACTAACTTACATTGATCCTTGTTTCACAGACTAACATTGTCCTTGTTTCACAGACTAACTAACATTGATCCTTGTTTCACTGAGTAACTAACATTGATCCTTGTTTCAGACTAACTAACATTGATCCTTGTTTCACCAGACTAACTAAAATTGATCCTTGTTTTATAGACTAACTAACATTGATCATTGTTTCACAGACTAACCAAATATTAATCCTTGTTTCACAGACTAACATTGATCCCTGTTTCTTGTAACATTGATCCTGTGTTTAGTAGACTCAACTAACATTGATTCTTGTTTTACAGACTAACTAAAACTGATCCTTGTTTCATAGACTAACTAATATAGATCCTTGTTTTAGAGACTAACTAACATTGATCCTTGTTTCACAGACTAACTAACGTTGATCCTTATTTCACAGACTAACATTGATCCTTGTTTCAGAGACTAACAATATTGATCCTTGTTTCATAGACTAACTAACATTGATCCTTATTTCACAGACCTAAACATTGATCCTTGTTTCATAGACTAACATATGATCCTTGTTTCAGTAGACTAACAACATTGATCCTGTTTAGCACCAACCAACATTGATCCTTGTTTCAATGCTCCAACCAACATTGATCCTTGTTTCACAGACTAACCAACATTGATCCTTGTTTCATAGACCAAGTAATATTGATCCTTGTTTCAGACTCATCTTGGACATTGATCCTTGTTTCATGACTTCTGACATTACCTGCGTTTCATAGACCAACATTAATCCTTGTTTCATAGACTAACCAAAATTGATCCTTGTTTCAATAGACTAACTAACATTGATCCTTGTTTCTTAATAGACTAACCAACGTTGATCCTTGTTTTCTAGA
>NC_134827.1:45100219-45247849 GCF_004210375.1 Tachypleus tridentatus | reverse complement strand
GTTCAGGTTACGTATTGCTTAATCACTTCACAAGAACACAGTAGAGTCAATGCTGTATATCCAAGTTTAATCACTCTCACAAGAACACAGTAGAGTCAATGCTGTATATCCACGTTTAATCACTCTACACAAGAACACAGTAGAGTCAATGCTGTATACCACAAGCCATCACTACACAGAACACAGTAGAGGTCAATGCTGTATATCCCACGTTTAATCTCACTACAGTAAGAACACAGTAACACACTAAGAAGCAATATATCCATTGCTAATCACTATCACACAAGAACACAGTAGAGTCAATGCTGTATATCCACGTTTAATCACTTCACAAGAACACAGTACAGTCAATGCTGTATATCCACGTTTAATCACTTCACAAGAAACACAGTACAAAGTCAATGCTGTACAAACCACGTTTAATCAATACTGCCATGCTGCCAATACATTCAAGAATGCTGTAGGATATCCACGTTTAATCACTACACAAGAACACAGTAGAGTCAATGCTGTATATCCACGTTTAATCACTTCACAAGAACACAGTACAGTCAATGCTGTACAACCATAATCACTCTTCACAAGAACACAAGTAGAGTCAATGCTGTATATCCACGTTTAATCACTCGCACAAGAACGCAGTAGAGTCAATGCTGTATATCCACGTTTAATCACTACACAAGAACACAGTACAGTCAATGCTGTATATCCACGTTTAATCACTATACAAAACACGCATAGCTCATGCTGTATATCCACGTTTAATCTACTTCACAAGAACACAGTAGAGTTAATGCTGTATATCCACGTTTAATCACATCACAAGAACATACAGTATAGCCAGCGCGCTTGCTGTATATACCACGTTTAATCACTACACGCGAACACAGTACAGTCAACGCCGTACATCCACGTTTAATCACATCACAAGAACATAGTAGAGTCAATGCTGTATATCCACGTTTAATCACTACAGCAAGAACACAGTACAGTCATGCAGCTGCTTCGTATCCACGTTTAATCACTATACAAAATACAGTACAGTCAATGCTGCATATCCACGTTTAATATTCAAGTTAATCACAAGAACACAGTAGAGTCAATGCTGTATATCCACGTTTAATCACTACACAAGAACACAGTAGAGTCAATGCTGTACAACCACGCTTTAATCACGTCACATGAACACAGTACAATGCAACACTGTATATCAATGCTGTATATCACGTTCACAAGAACACAAGATAGTCAATGCCATATATCTTATTGTTTAATCACTTAACAAGAACGCAGTAGAGTATCGCTTAATAAGTAGCATCCAGACGTTAATTCACTTCTACAAGCGAACACAGTCACAGTCGAATCGCTGATATCCACGTTTAATCTACAAGAAACAGTGCGCAGTAGAGTCAATGCTGCACATCCCACGTTTAATCACTATCACAAGAACACAGTAGAGTCAATGCTGTACAACCACACGTTTAATCACCGCTAATACACAAATGGCCAGCACAGTCAACGCTGCAAAGTACACTGCTTAACGTTCAATACACAAGAACACAGCAGAGTCAATGCTGTATATCCACGTTTAATCACATCACAAGAACACAGTAGAGTCAATGCTGTACAACCACGTTTAATCACTACACAAGACACAGTGAGTCAATGCTGTTATATCCTGCGTTTAATCACTTCACAAGAACACAGTAGAGTCAATGCTGTATATCCACGTTTAATCACTACACAAGAACACAGTAGTGTCAATGCTGTATATCCACGTTTAATCACTACAAAATACAGGTATAGTCAATGCTGTTTAATCACTACACAAAACAAGGTAGAGTCAATGCTGTACAACCACGTTTAATCACTTCACAAGAACACAGTAGAGTCAATGCTGTATATCCACGTTTAATCACTTCACAAGAACACAGTAGAGTCAATGCTGTATATCCATTGCCAATCACTACACAAGAACAGAGTCAATGCTGTATATCCAATCACCATCACTTCACAAGAACACAATAGAGTCAGTGCTGTATATCCACGTTTAATCACTACACAAGAACTTACAGTACAGTCAATGCTGTATATCCACGTTTAATCACTACACAAGAACACAGTAGAGTCAATGCTGTATATCCACGTTTAATCACATTACAAGAACACAGTAGAGTCAATGCTGTATATCCACGTTTAATCACTTCACAAGAACACAGTAGAGTCAATGCTGTATATCCACGTTTAATCACTACACAAGAACACAGTAGAGTCAATGCTGTATATCCACGTTTAATCACTACACAAGAACACAGTAGAGTCAATGCTGTATAACCACGTTTAATCACTACACAAGAACACAGTAGAGTCAATGCTGTATATCCACGTTTAATCACTTCACAAGAACACAGTAGAGTCAATGCTGTATATCCACGTTTAATCACTTCACAAGAACACAGTAGAGTCAATGCTGTATATCCACGTTTAATCACTACACAAGAACACAGTAGAGTCAATGCTGTATATCCACGTTTAATCACACACAAGAACACAGTAGAGTCAATGCTGTATATCCACGTTTAATCACTACACAAGAACACAGTAGAGTCAATGCTGTATATCCACGTTTAATCACTCACAAGAACACAGTAGTCAATGCATATCCACGTTTAATCACTTCACAAGAACACAGTAGAGTCAATGCTGTACAACCACGTTTAATCACTACACAAGAACACAGTAGAGTCAATGCTGTATAACCACGTTTAATCACTACACAAGAACACAGTAGAGTCAATGCTGTATATCAACGTTTAATCACTTCACAGAACACAGTAGAGTCAATGCTTGTATATCCACGTTTAATCACTACACAAGAACACAGTAGAGTCAATGCTGTACAAACCACGTTTAATCACTGCACAAGAACACAGTAGAGTCAAGTGCTGTATATCCACGTTTAATCACTACACAAGAACACAGTAGAGTCAATGCTCCACGTTTAATCACTACACAAGAACACAGTACAGTCAATGCTGTACAAACCACGTTTAATCACTCCACAAGAACACAGTAGAGTCAATGCTGTATATCCACGTTTAATCACTACACAAGAACACAGTTCAGTCAATGCTGTATATCCACGTTTAATCACATCACAAGAACACAGTAGAGTCAATGCTGTATATCCACGTTTAATCACTACACAAGAACACAGTAGAGTCAATGCTGTATAAACCACGTTTAATCACTACACAAGAACACAGTAGAGTCAATGCTGTATATCAAAGTTTAATCACTTCACAAGAACACAGTAGAGTCAATGCTGTATATCCACGTTTAATCACTACACAAGAACACAGTAGAGTCAATGCTGTACAACCACGTTTAATCACTACACAAGAACACAGTAGAGTCAATGCTGTATATCCACGTTTATCACTACACAAGAACACAGTAGAGTCAATGTTGTATAACAACGTTTAATCACTTCACAAGAACACAGTAGAGTCAATGCTGTATATCCACGTTTAATCATTACACAAGAACACAGTAGAGTCAATGCTGTATATCCACGTTTAATCACTACACAAGAACACAGTAGAGTCAATGCTGTATCCACGTTTAATCACTACACAAGAACAAGGTAAAGTCAATGCTGTATATCCACGTTTAATCACTACACAAACACAGGTAGAGTCAATGCTGTATAATCCACGTTTAATCACTACACAAGAACACAGTAGAGTCAATGCTGTATATCCACGTTTAATCACTACACAAGAACACAGTAGAGTCAATGCTGTACAACCACGTTTAATCACTACACAAGAACACAGTAGAGTCAATGCTGTATATCCACGTTTAATCACTACACAAGAACACAGTAGAGTCAATTCTGTATATCCACGTTTAATCACTACACAAGAACACAGTAGAGTCAATGCTGTACAACCACGTTTAATCACTACACAAAAACACAGTAGAGTCAATGCTGTATATCCACGTTTAATCACTACACAAGAACACAGTTCAGTCAGTGCTGTATATCCACGTTTAATCACATCACAAGAACACAGTAGAGTCAATGCTGTATATCCAAGTTTAATCACTACACAGAACACAGTAGAGTCAATGCTGTACCATCCACGTTTAATCACTTCACAAGAACACAGTAGAGTCAATGCTGTATATCCAAGTTTAATCACTTCACAAGAACACAGTAGAGTCAATGCTGTATATCCACGTTTAATCAATACACAAAGAACACATTAGAGTCAATGCTGTATATCCACGTTTAATCACTACACAAGAACACAGTAGAGTCAATGCTGTATATCCACGTTTAATCACTACACATAAGAACACAGTAGAGTCAATGCTGTACAACCACGTTTAATCACTACACAAGAACACAGTAGAGTCAATGCTGTATATCCACGTTTAATCACTACACAAGAACACAGTAGAGTCAATGCTGTATATCCACGTTTAATCACTACACAAGAACACAGTAGAGTCAATGCTGTATATCCACGTTTAATCACTACAAAAACACAGGTAAGTCAATGCTGTATATCACGTTTAATCACTACACACAAACACAGGTAAAGCCAGTAACTGTGTATATCCACGTTTAATCACAACACAAGAACACAGTAGAGTCAATGCTGTATATCCACGTTTAATCACTACACAAGAACACAGTAGAGTCAATGCTGTACAACCACGTTTAATCACTACACAAGAACACAGTAGAGTCAATGCTGTATATCCACGTTTAATCACTACACAAGAACACAGTAGAGTCAATGCTGTATATCCACGTTTAATCACTACACAAGAACACAGTAGAGTCAATGCTGTACAACCACGTTTAATCACTACACAAAAACACAGTAGAGTCAATGCTGTATATCCACGTTTAATCACTACACAAGGACACAGTTCAGTCAGTGCTGTATATCCACGTTTAATCACATCACAAGAACACAGTAGAGTCAATGCTGTATATCCACGTTTAATCACTACACAAGAACACAGTAGAGTCAATGCTGTACAACCACGTTTAATCACTTCACAAGAACACAGTAGAGTCAATGCTGTATATCCACGTTTAATCACTTCACAAGAACACAGTAGAGTCAATGCTGTATATCCACGTTTAATCACTACACAAGAACACATTAGAGTCAATGCTGTACAACCACATTTAATCACTACACAAGAACACAGTAGAGTCAATGCTGTATATCCATGTTTAATCACTACACAAGAACACATTAGAGTCAATGCTGTATATCCACGTTTAATCATTACACAAGAACATAGTAGAGTCAATGCTGTATATCCACGTTTAATCACTACACAAGAACACAGTAGAGTCAATGCTGTATATCCACGTTTAATCACTACACAAGAAACAGTAGAAGTCAATGCTGTATATCCACGTTTAATCACTACACAAGAACAAGGTAAAGTCAATGCTGTATATCCACGTTTAATCACAACACAAGAACACAGTAGAGTCAATGCTGTATATCCACGTTTAATCACTACACAAACACAGTAAAGTCAATTCTGTTTAATCACTACACAAACAAGGTAGAGTCAATGCTGTACATATCCACGTTTAATCACTTCACAAGAACACAGTAGAGTCAATGCTGTATATCCACGTTTAATCACTTCACAAGAACACAGTAGAGTCAATGCTGTATATCCACGTTTAATCACTACACAAGAACACAGTAGAGTCAATGCTGTATATCCACGTTTAATCACTTCACAAGAACACAGTAGAGTCAATGCTGTATATCCACGTTTAATCACTACACAAGAACACAGTACAGTCAATGCTGTATATCCACGTTTAATCACTACACAAGAACACAGTACAGTCAATGCTGTATATCCACGTTTAATCACATCACAAGAACACAGTAGAGTCAATGCTGTACAACCACGTTTAATCACTTCACAAGAACACAGTAGTGTCAATGCTGTATATCCAAGTTTAATCACTTCACAAGAACACAGTAGAGTCAATGCTGTATATCCACGTTTAATCACTACACAAGAACACAGTAGAGTCAATGCTGTACAACCACGTTTAATCACTTCACACAAGAACACAGTAGAGTCAATGCTGTATATCCACGTTTAATCACTACACAAGAACACAGTAGAGTCAATGCTGTATATCAACGTTTAATCACTTCACAAGAACACAGTAGAGTCAATGCTGTATATCCACGTTTAATCACTACACAAGAACATGTAGTAGAGTCAATGCTGTACAACCACGTTTAATCACTACACAAGAACACAGTAGAGTCAATGCTGTATATCCACGTTTAATCACCACACAAGAACACAGTAGAGTCAATGCTGTATATCCACGTTTAATCACATCACAAGAACACAGTAGAGTCAATGCTGTAAATCCACGTTTAATCACTTCACAAGAACACAGTAGTGTCAATGCTGTATATCCACGTTTAATCACTACACAAGAACACAGTAGAGTCAATGCTGTACAACCACGTTTAATCACTACACAAGAACACAGTAGAGTCAATGCTGTATATCCAGTTTAATCACTTGACAAGAACACATTAGAGTCAATGCTGTATATCCACGTTTAATCACTACACAAGAACACAGTAGAGTCAATGCTGTACAACCACGTTTAATCACTACACAAGAACACAGTAGAGTCAATGCTGTATATCCACGTTTAATCACTACACAAGAACACAGTAGAGTCAATGCTGTATATCCACGTTTAATCACTACACAAGAACACAGTAGAGTCAATGCTGTACAACCACGTTTAATCACTACACAAAAACACAGTAGAGTCAATGCTGTATATCCACGTTTAATCACTACACAAGAACACAGTTCAGTCAGTGCTGTATATCCACGTTTAATCACATCACAAGAACACAGTAGAGTCAATGCTGTATATCCAAGTTTAATCACTACACAAGAACACAGTAGAGTCAATGCTGTACAACCACGTTTAATCACTTCACAAGAACACAGTAGAGTCAATGCTGTATATCCAAGTTTAATCACTTCACAAGAACACAGTAGAGTCAATGCTGTATATCCACGTTTAATCACTACACAAGAACACAGTAGAGTCAATGCTGTACAACCACGTTTAATCACTACACAAGAACACAGTAGAGTCAATGCTGTATATCCACGTTTAATCACTACACAAGAACACATTAGAGTCAATGCTGTACAACCACGTTTAATCACTACACAAGAACACAGTAGAGTCAATGCTGTATATTCACGTTTAATCATTACACAAGAACACAGTAGAGTCAATGCTGTATATCCACGTTTAATCACTACACAAGAACACAGTAGAGTCAATGCTGTATATCCACGTTTAATCACTACACAAAACAAGGTAAAGTCAATGCTGTATATCCACGTTTAATCACTACACAAACAAGGTAAAGTCAATGCTGTATATCCACGTTTAATCACAACACAAGAACACAGTAGAGTCAATGCTGTATATCCACGTTTAATCACTACACAAGAACACAGTAGAGTCAATGCTGTACAACCACGTTTAATCACTACACAAGAACACAGTAGAGTCAATGCTGTATATCCACGTTTAATCACTACACAAGAACACAGTAGAGTCAATTCTGTATATCCACGTTTAATCACTACACAAGAACACAGTAGAGTCAATGCTGTACAACCACGTTTAATCACTACACAAAACACAGTAGAGTCAATGCTGTATATCCACGTTTAATCACTACACAAGAACACAGTTCAGTCAGTGCTGTATATCCACGTTTAATCACATCACAAAGAACACAGTAGAGTCAATGCTGTATATCCAAGTTTAATCACTACACAAGAACACAGTAGAGTCAATGCTGTACAACCACGTTTAATCACTTCACATGAACACAGTAGAGTCAATGCTGTATATCCAAGTTTAATCACTTCACAAGAACACAGTAGAGTCAATGCTGTATATCCACGTTTAATCACTACACAAGAACACATTAGAGTCAATGCTGTACAACCACGTTTAATCACTACACAAGAACACAGTAGAGTCAATGCTGTATATCCATGTTTAATCACTACACAAGAACACATTAGAGTCAATGCTGTACAACCACATTTAATCACTACACAAGAACACAGTAGAGTCAATGCTGTATATCCATGTTTAATCATTACACAAGAACATAGTAGAGTCAATGCTGTATATCCACGTTTAATCACTACACAAGAACACAGTAGAGTCAATGCTGTATATCCACGTTTAATCACTACACAAACAAGGTAAAGTCAATGCTGTATATCCACGTTTAATCACTACACAAACAAGGTAAAGTCAATACTGTATATCCACGTTTAATCACAACACAAGAACACAGTAGAGTCAATGCTGTATATCCACGTTTAATCACTACACAAGAACACAGTAGAGTCAATGCTGTACAACCACGTTTAATCACTACACAAGAACACAGTAGAGTCAATGCTGTATATCCACGTTTAATCACTACACAAGAACACAGTAGAGTGAATTCTGTATATCCACGTTTAATCACTACACAAGAACACAGTAGAGTCAATGCTGTACAACCACGTTTAATCACTACACAAAAACACAGTAGAGTCAATGCTGTATATCCACGTTTAATCACTACACAAGAACACAGTTCAGTCAGTGCTGTATATCCACGTTTAATCACATCACAAGAACACAGTAGAGTCAATGCTGTATATCCAAGTTTAATCACTACACAAGAACACAGTAGAGTCAATGCTGTACAACCACGTTTAATCACTTCACATGAACACAGTAGAGTCAATGCTGTATATCCAAGTTTAATCACTTCACAAGAACACAGTAGAGTCAATGCTGTATATCCACGTTTAATCACTACACAAGAACACATTAGAGTCAATGCTGTACAACCACATTTAATCACTACACAAGAACACAGTAGAGTCAATGCTGTATATCCATGTTTAATCACTACACAAGAACACATTAGAGTCAATGCTGTATATCCATGTTTAATCATTACACAAGAACATAGTAGAGTCAATGCTGTATATCCACGTTTAATCACTACACAAGAACACAGTAGAGTCAATGCTGTATATCCACGTTTAATCACTACACAAACAAGGTAAAGTCAATGCTGTATATCCACGTTTAATCACTACACAAACAAGGTAAAGTCAATACTGTATATCCACGTTTAATCACAACACAAGAACACAGTAGAGTCAATGCTGTATATCCACGTTTAATCACTACACAAACAAGGTAAAGTCAATGCTGTTTAATCACTACACAAACAAGGTAAAGTCAATGCTGTTTAATCACTACACAAACAAGGTAAAGTCAATGCTGTATAATCACTACACAAACAAGGTAAAGTCAATGCTGTATATCCACGTTTAATCACTACACAAACAAGGTAAAGTCAATACAGACAGGTATAAAGATTTATTACACAATAATAATCACGACACAGAACTTTTCAATTTTTTTATTTTCATGAGTTAAGAAATATTCTTAGAATACTATTCCTAGAATAAAACTAATGAAATGATTTGATGGTTATTAGCCTACATTATCACCTAATTAATAAGTACTTTGTATAACTAGATACTAATTATTAATTAGTTTTTATCATTAAGACAGACTTGAGAGGGTTTCATTTCTGTGTTATTCACTGGATTAAAGTCCTCATATCCTTTCTATATTTCATGAAGTTTGTTGGTGATTTATACCGGGTACAGGATTTCCTTGAAAGAACACAAACACAACAGGAACGAGTTAATATTTAGTATCTAGTTTGTAGTTAATTAGAATTACGTGACGGTGTAAGCTACGAATTATTCAAAGATTCATCAACTCTGGCAGTATTTAACCATAATTGTTAATACACTTACAAGAAACTCTGGCAGTATTTAATCATAATTGTTAATACACTTACAAGAAACTCTGGCAGTATTTAACCATAATTGTTAATACACTTACAAGAAACTCTGGCAGTATTTAATCATAATTGTTAATACACTTACAAGAAACTCTGGCAGTATTTAACCATAATTGTTAATACACTTACAAGAAAACTCTGGCAGTATTTAACCATAATTGTTAATACACTTACAAGAAACTTTGGCAGTATTTAACCATAATTTTTAATACACTTACAAGAAACACTGGCAGTATTTAACCATAATTGTTAATACACTTGCAAGAAACTCTGGCAGTATTTAACTATAATTGTCAGTACAGTTATACGAACAGTTTGGAACTACAGAACCAAGTCTGGTAGAATCTCTTACAAGAACACTTTTAAAATACCATATGAAAACATAATATCGTTAAAAGACCACGTAAAGTAGGCTCTCTTGTTGCTTCAATACCAAAGAAGAATAGAGTCGCTTTCTAATCTTGATAAAGATTTAAGATGAACGACAGAGAACGTCTTTATAACATAGGAAATGTACTTTTGGTCCACTTGTCCTGAACAGGAAACAAAGAGAGCACATAATAGTGGGAGGTTTCCTTCCCACTTTATCAGCGCAGACCCTAAGGTTTATAATCTTCTCTTTGTAAGTTTATAGTAATTTTGTTAATATTGGACAACATTGTAATGTGTAAATAAATATAGTGCTCTTATAAGTTACGAAGTTCACAGATATGTTGGTTACAGGTTCAACACGTCCTTTGTAACCCGCCTCTCGACCATTCGACGTAATAAACCTCAAAGTGCCACTTATGGCTACTCTTCTTCTCCAAAGAGTAGGTTTGGAGAATGCCCCTCTGAATCTACTAGCGGAAGAACCAACACCAATGAAGACAATGTCTCCAAAGATATTGATGTGTCCAAAAGAAACTCTGACGGTAAACCTCAAAGTTGCATTTTACTCTTTGTCAGTAAAAGTTTAAACATCTCTCCAGAGAGACTCCAACCATAGATTTATATGTATAGTTTGTCTTAAAAACTGGCTAGAATCAAAATTATTCTCAATATTTGAAACTTAATTTTATTTTTTTAAATAAACTAGGGCAAAATTAATTTTAAAGTAAAAGGAAATCCAAATAAACTAAGGCAAAATTAACCTTAAAGTAAAACGAAATCTAAATAAACTAAGGCAAAATTAACCTTAAAGTAAAATGAAATCCAAATAAACTAAGGCAAAATTAACCTTAAAGTAAAATGAAATCCAAATAAACTAAGGCAAAATTAACCTTAAAGTAAAACGAAATCCAAATAAACTAAGGCAAAATTAACCTTAAAGTAAAATGAAATCCAAATAAACTAAGGCAAAATTAACCTTAAAGTAAAATGAAATCCAAATAAACTAAGGCAAATTTAACATTAAAGTAAAGGAAATCCACATATTTTAATTTTGAGATATAAGATCATAAAACTGAATTCCACATTATAGAAGACGGTAAATAGTAACATTAAAAGTGTATATTTCTCATAATTCAGTCTTAACTAAAATTACACGATTTCCTTTACTGACATTGTTAATAACAGGTAACCAGAAATACTGTTTCGTAAACAATATCTACAAATTGTGTGGTTCGAGAGTGTAGTGATAAACTATCCAGTGCAAAGTGTCATTCTTTATGTAATATTTCGTGTGTCAAACACCTGTGTGTGAAATATACTGAATGAACTCATTTAAATTTAAGCCTTGGCACTGATCAGTAATGTTAAGCCATTCTTTTTACTGTAATGTAGCTGATCACTTAATAATCAAAGGTATTCACTTTATGTTAACACACAATTAATTCATTTATTTTTCATCTCTTTAATTCAAATACAGTGAGTGAAATCAAAAAGTATTGTGAGTCACGTGACTGTCATAAAGATGTTATATTTTAGGTTTAGTCACGTGACAGTTACCGGGTTGGAGAGTGTTTCTTAATAATTAAAATGTCATATATGATATCTTTCCTATGTATTCATTGTTTTAAGTGAAAGGACAATATTGTGATAGAAGTTAAATCATATCCGGCTGTTTTAGGAATAAATCTAAGAAAAATATGTCGTACTTGACTTTTGTGTCATTCTTTATTTAACATACTAATGTATAATTATTTATTATGTAGTACTTGACTTTTGTGTCATTCTTTATTTAACATACTAATGTATAATTATTTATTATGTCCTACTTGACTTTTGTGTCATTCTTTATTTAACATACTAATGTATAATTATTTAATATGTCGTACGTGACTTTTGTGTCATTCTTTATTTAACATACTAATGTCTAATTATTTATTATGTAGTACTTGACTTTTGTGTAATTCTTTATTTAACATACTAATGTATAATTATTTAATATGTCGTACGTTGACTTTTTGTGTCATTCTTTATTTAATATACTAATGTATAATTATTTATTATGTCCTACTTGACTTTTGTGTCATTCTTTATTTAACATACTAATGTATAATTATTTAATATGTCGTGCATGACTTTTGTATCATTCTTTTATTTAACATACTAATGTATAATTATTTAATATGTCAATCGTACGTGACTTTTGTATCATTCTTTATTTAACATACTAATGTATAATTATTTAATATGTCCTACTTGACTTTTGTGTCATTCTTTATTTAACATACTAATGTATAATTATTTAATATGTCGTACGTGACTTTTGTATCATTCTTTATTTAACATACTAATGTATAATTATTTAATATGTCGTACGTGACTTTTGTATCATTCTTTATTTAACATACTAATGTATAATTATTTAATATGTCGTACGTGACTTTTGTATCATTTTTTTAATTAACATACTAATGTATAATTATTTAATATGTCGTAACGTGACTTTTGTGTCATTCTTTATTTAACATACTAATGTATAATTATTTAATATGTCGTACGTGACTTTTGTTGTCATTCTTTATTTAACATACTAATGTATAATTATTTAATATGTCGTACGTGACTTTTGTGTCATTCTTTATTTAACATATAATGTATAATTATTTAATATGTCGTTGTGTTGACTTTTGTGTCATTCTTTATTTAACATACTAATGTATAATTATTTATTATGTCCTACTTGACTTTTGTGTCATTCTTTATTTAACATACTAATGTATAATTATTTAATATGTCGTACATTGACTTTTGTGTCATTCTTTATTTAACATAATAATGTATAATTATTTAATATGTCGTACGTGACTTTTGTGTCATTCTTTATTTAACATACTAATGTATAATTATTTATTATGTCCTACTTGACTTTTGTGTCATTCTTTATTTAACATACTAATGTATAATTATTTAATATGTCATACGTGACTTTTGTGTCATTCTTTATTTAACATACTAATATATAATTATTTAATATGTCATACGTGACTTTTGTGTCATTCTTTATTTAACATACTAATGTATAATTATTTAATTTGTCGTACGTGACTTTTGTATCATTCTTTATTTAACATACTAATGTATAATTATTTAATATGTCGTACGTGACTTTTGTGTCATTCTTTATTTAACATACTAATGTATAATTATTTAATATGTCATACGTGACTTTTGTGTCATTCTTTATTTAACATACTAATATATAATTATTTAATATGTCATACGTGACTTTTGTGTCATTCTTTATTTAACATACTAATATATAATTATTTAATATGTCATACATTGACTTTTGTGTCATTCTTTATTTAACATACTAATGTATAATTATTTAATATGTCGTACGTGACTTTTGTGTCATTCTTTATTTAACATACTAATGTATAATTATTTAATATGTCGTACGTGACTTTTGTGTCATTCTTTATTTGACATACTAATGTATAATTATTTAATATGTCGTACGTGACTTTTGTGTCATTCTTTATTTAACATACTAATATATAATTATTTAATATGTCGTGCGTTGACTTTTGTGTCATTCTTTATTTAACATACTTATGTATAATTATTTGTTATGTCCTACTTGACTATTGTGTCATTCTTTATTTAACATACTAATGTATAATTATTTAATATGTCGTACGTGACTTTTGTGTCATTCTTTATTTAACATACTTATGTATAATTATTTGTTATGTCCTACTTCACTTTTGTGTCATTCTTTATTTAACATACTTATGTATAATTATTTGCTATGTCCTACTTGACTTTTGTGTCATTCTTTATTTAACATACTAATGTATAATTATTTAATATGTCATACGTGACTTTTGTATCATTCTTTATTTAACATACTAATGTATAATTATTTAATATGTCGTACGTGACTTTTGTATCATTCTTTATTTAACATACTAATGTATAATTATTTAATATGTCGTACGTGACTTTTGTATCATTCTTTATTTAACATACTAATGTATAATTATTTAATATGTCGTACGTGACTTTTGTGTCATTCTTTATTTAACATACTAATGTATAATTATTTAATATGTCGTACATTGACTTTTGTGTCATTTTTAATTAACATTTAACATACTATGTATAATTATTTAATATGTCGTACATTGACTTTTGTGTCATTCTTTATTTAACATACTAATGTATAATTATTTAATATGTCGTACGTGACTTTTGTGTCATTCTTTATTTAACATACTAATGTATAATTATTTAATATGTCGTACGTGACTTTTGTGTCATTCTTTATTTAACATACTAATGTATAATTATTTAATATGTCGTACGTGACTTTTGTGTCATTCTTTATTTAACATACTAATGTATAATTATTTAATATGTCGTACGTTGACTTTTGTGTCATTCTTTATTTAACATACTAATGTATAATTATTTAATATGTCGTACGTGACTTTTGTGTCATTCTTTATTTAACATACTAATGTATAATTATTTAATATGTCGTACGTGACTTTTGTGTCATTCTTTATTTAACATACTAATGTATAATTATTTAATATGTCGTACGTGACTTTTGTGTCATTCTTTATTTAACATACTTATGTATAATTATTTGTTATGTCCTACTTGACTTTTGTGTCATTCTTTATTTAACATACTAATGTATAATTATTTAATATGTCGTACGTGACTTTTGTGTCATTCTTTATTTAACATACTAATGTATAATTATTTAATATGTCGTACGTGACTTTTGTGTCATTCTTTATTTAACATACTAATGTATAATTATTTAATATGTCGTACGTGACTTTTGTGTCATTCTTTATTTAACATACTAATGTATAATTATTTAATATGTCGTACGTGACTTTTGTGTCATTCTTTATTTAACATACTAATGTATAATTATTTAATATGTCGTACGTGACTTTTGTGTCATTCTTTATTTAACATACTAATGTATAATTATTTAATATGTCGTACGTGACTTTTGTGTCATTCTTTATTTAACATACTAATGTATAATTATTTAATATGTCGTACGTGACTTTTGTGTCATTCTTTATTTAACATACTAATGTATAATTATTTAATATGTCGTATTGACTTTTGTGTCATTCTTTATTTAACATACTAATGTATAATTATTTGTTATGTCCTACTTGACTTTTGTGTCATTCTTTATTTAACATACTAATGTATAATTATTTAATATGTCGTACGTGACTTTTGTGTCATTCTTTATTTAACATACTAATGTATAATTATTTAATATGTCGTACGTGACTTTTGTGTCATTCTTTATTTAACATACTAATGTATAATTATTTAATATGTCGTACGTGACTTTTGTGTCATTCTTTATTTAACATACTAATGTATAATTATTTAATATGTCGTACGTGACTTTTGTATCATTCTTTATTTAACATACTAATGTATAATTATTTAATATGTCGTACGTGACTTTTGTGTCATTCTTTATTTAACATACTAATGTATAATTATTTAATATGTCGTACGTGACTTTTGTGTCATTCTTTATTTAACATACTAATGTATAATTATTTAATATGTCGTACGTGACTTTTGTGTCATTCTTTATTTAACATACTAATGTATAATTATTTAATATGTCGTACGTGACTTTTGTGTCATTCTTTATTTAACATACTAATGTATAATTATTTAATATGTCGTACGTTGACTTTTGTGTCATTCTTTATTTAACATACTAATGTATAATTATTTAATATGTCGTACGTGACTTTTGTGTCATTCTTTATTTAACATACTAATGTATAATTATTTAATATGTCGTACGTGACTTTTGTGTCATTCTTTATTTAACATACTAATGACTTTTGTGTCATTCTTTATTTAACATACTAATGTATAATTATTTAATATGTCGTACGTTGACTTTTGTGTCATTCTTTATTTAACATACTAATGTATAATTATTTAATATGTCGTACGTGACTTTTGTATCATTCTTTATTTAACATACTAATGTATAATTATTTAATATGTCGTACGTGACTTTTGTATCATTCTTTATTTAACATACTAATGTATAATTATTTAATATGTCGTACTTGACTTTTGTGTCATTCTTTATTTAACATACTAATGTATAATTATTTAATATGTCGTACGTGACTTTTGTGTCATTCTTTATTTAACATACTAATGTATAATTATTTAATATGTCGTACGTGACTTTTGTGTCATTCTTTATTTAACATACTAATGTATAATTATTTAATATGTCGTACGTGACTTTTGTGTCATTCTTTATTTAACATACTAATGTATAATTATTTAATATGTCGTACTTTTGTGACTTTTTATGTCATTCTTTATTTAACATACTAATGTATAATTATTTAATATGTCGTACGTGACTTTTGTGTCATTCTTTATTTAACATACTAATGTATAATTATTTAATATGTCGTACGTGACTTTTGTGTCATTCTTTATTTAACATACTAATGTATAATTATTTAATATGTCGTACGTGACTTTTGTGTCATTCTTTATTTAACATACTAATGTATAATTATTTAATATGTCGTACTTGACTTTTGTGTCATTCTTTATTTAACATACTAATGTATAATTATTTAATATGTCGTACGTGACTTTTGTGTCATTCTTTATTTAACATACTAATGTATAATTATTTAATATGTCGTACGTGACTTTTGTGTCATTCTTTATTTAACATACTAATGTATAATTATTTAATATGTCGTACGTGACTTTTGTGTCATTCTTTATTTAACATACTAATGTATAATTATTTAATATGTCGTACGTGACTTTTGTGTCATTCTTTATTTAACATACTAATGTATAATTATTTAATATGTCGTACGTGACTTTTGTGTCATTCTTTATTTAACATACTAATGTATAATTATTTAATATGTCGTACGTGACTTTTGTGTCATTCTTTATTTAACATACTAATGTATAATTATTTAATATGTCGTACGTGACTTTTGTGTCATTCTTTATTTAACATACTAATGTATAATTATTTAATATGTCGTACGTGACTTTTGTGTCATTCTTTATTTAACATACTAATGTATAATTATTTAATATGTCGTACGTGACTTTTGTGTCATTCTTTATTTAACATACTAATGTATAATTATTTAATATGTCGTACGTGACTTTTGTGTCATTCTTTATTTAACATACTAATGTATAATTATTTAATATGTCGTAATGTGACTTTTGTGTCATTCTTTATTTAACATACTAATGTATAATTATTTAATATGTCGTACGTGACTTTTGTGTCATTCTTTATTTAACATACTAATGTATAATTATTTAATATGTCGTACGTGACTTTTGTGTCATTCTTTATTTAACATACTAATGTATAATTATTTAATATGTCGTACGTGACTTTTGTGTCATTCTTTATTTAACATACTAATGTATAATTATTTAATATGTCGTACGTGACTTTTGTGACTTTTGTGTCATTCTTTATTTAACATACTAATGTATAATTATTTAATATGTCGTACGTGACTTTTGTGTCATTCTTTATTTAACATACTAATGTGTCGTACTTTTGTGTCATTCTTTATTTAACATACTAATGTATAATTATTTAATATGTCGTACGTGACTTTTGTGTCATTCTTTATTTAACATACTAATGTATAATTATTTAATATGTCGTACGTGACTTTTGTGTCATTCT
This sequence comes from Tachypleus tridentatus, assembly GCF_004210375.1. Taxonomy (NCBI): domain Eukaryota; kingdom Metazoa; phylum Arthropoda; class Merostomata; order Xiphosura; family Limulidae; genus Tachypleus; species Tachypleus tridentatus. The sequence goes on along the minus strand of NC_134827.1, from coordinate 45,229,681 downwards.
TTATTTAACATACTAATGTATAATTATTTAATATGTCGTACTTGACTTTTGTGTCATTCTTTATTTAACATACTAATGTATAATTATTTAATATGTCACTTGACTTTTGTGTCATTCTTTATTTAACATACTAATGTGACTGACTTTGTATCATTCTTTATTTAACATACTAATGTATAATTATTTAATATGTCGTACGTGACTTTTGTGTCATTCTTTATTTAACATACTAATGTATAATTATTTAATATGTCGTACGTGACTTTTGTGTCATTCTTTATTTAACATACTAATGTATAATTATTTAATATGTCGTACGTGACTTTTGTGTCATTCTTTATTTAACATACTAATGTATAATTATTTAATATGTCGTACATTGACTTTTGTGTCATTATTTATTTAACATACTAATGTATAATTATTTAATATGTCGTACGTGACTTTTGTGTCATTCTTTATTTAACATACTAATGTATAATTATTTAATATGTCGTACGTGACTTTTGTGTCATTCTTTATTTAACATACTAATGTATAATTATTTAATATGTCGTACGTGACTTTTGTGTCATTCTTTATTTAACATACTTATGTATAATTATTTGTTATGTCCTACTTGACTTTTGTGTCATTCTTTATTTAACATACTAATGTATAATTATTTAATATGTCGTACGTGACTTTTGTGTCATTCTTTATTTAACATACTAATGTATAATTATTTAATATGTCGTACGTGACTTTTGTGTCATTCTTTATTTAACATACTAATGTATAATTATTTAATATGTCGTACGTGACTTTTGTGTCATTCTTTATTTAACATACTAATGTATAATTATTTAATATGTCGTACGTGACTTTTGTGTCATTCTTTATTTAACATACTAATGTATAATTATTTAATATGTCGTACGTGACTTTTGTGTCATTCTTTATTTAACATACTAATGTATAATTATTTAATATGTCGTACGTGACTTTTGTGTCATTCTTTATTTAACATACTAATGTATAATTATTTGTTATGTCCTACTTGACTTTTGTGTCATTCTTTATTTAACATACTAATGTATAATTATTTAATATGTCGTACGTGACTTTTGTGTCATTCTTTATTTAACATACTTATGTATAATTATTTAATATGTCGTACGTGACTTTTGTGTCATTCTTTATTTAACATACTTATGTATAATTATTTGTTATGTCCTACTTGACTTTTGTGTCATTCTTTATTTAACATACTAATGTATAATTATTTAATATGTCATACGTGACTTTTGTATCATTCTTTATTTAACATACTAATGTATAATTATTTAATATGTCGTACGTGACTTTTGTATCATTCTTTATTTAACATACTAATGTATAATTATTTAATATGTCGTACGTGACTTTTGTATCATTTTTTAATTAACATACTAATGTATAATTATTTAATATGTCGTACGTGACTTTTGTGTCATTCTTTATTTAACATACTAATGTATAATTATTTAATATGTCGTACGTGACTTTTGTGTCATTCTTTATTTAACATACTAATGTATAATTATTTAATATGTCGTACGTGACTTTTGTGTCATTCTTTATTTAACATACTAATGTATAATTATTTAATATGTCGTACGTGACTTTTGTGTCATTCTTTATTTAACATACTAATGTATAATTATTTATTATGTCCTACTTGACTTTTGTGTCATTCTTTATTTAACATACTAATGTATAATTATTTAATATGTCGTACGTGACTTTTGTATCATTCTTTATTTAACATACTAATGTATAATTATTTAATATGTCGTACGTGACTTTTGTATCATTCTTTATTTAACATACTAATGTATAATTATTTAATATGTCCTACTTGACTTTTGTGTCATTCTTTATTTAACATACTAATGTATAATTATTTAATATGTCGTACGTGACTTTTGTATCATTCTTTATTTAACATACTAATGTATAATTATTTAATATGTCGTACGTGACTTTTGTATCATTCTTTATTTAACATACTAATGTATAATTATTTAATATGTCATACGTGACTTTTGTATCATTCTTTATTTTACTACTAATGTATAATTATTTAATATGTCGTACGTGACTTTTGTATCATTCTTTATTTAACATACTAATGTATAATTATTTAATATGTCGTACGTGACTTTTGTATCATTCTTTATTTAACATACTAATGTATAATTATTTAATATGTCGTACGTGACTTTTGTGTCATTCTTTATTTAACATACTAATGTATAATTATTTAATATGTCGTAATGTGACTTTTGTGTCATTCTTTATTTAACATACTAATGTATAATTATTTAATATGTCGTACGTGACTTTTGTGTCATTCTTTATTTAACATACTAATGTATAATTATTTAATATGTCGTACGTGACTTTTGTGTCATTCTTTATTTAACATACTAATGTATAATTATTTATTATGTCCTACTTGACTTTTGTGTCATTCTTTATTTAACATACTAATGTATAATTATTTATTATGTCCTACTTGACTTTTGTGTCATTCTTTATTTAACATACAAATGTATAATTATTTAATATGTCGTACGTGACTTTTGTATCATTCTTTATTTAACATACTAATGTATAATTATTTAATATGTCGTACGTGACTTTTGTATCATTCTTTATTTAACATACTAATGTATAATTATTTAATATGTCCTACTTGACTTTTGTGTCATTCTTTATTTAACATACTAATGTATAATTATTTAATATGTCGTACGTGACTTTTGTATCATTCTTTATTTAACATACTAATGTATAATTATTTAATATGTCGTACGTGACTTTTGTATCATTCTTTATTTAACATACTAATGTATAATTATTTAATAAGTCGTACGTGACTTTTGTATCATTTTTTAATTAACATACTAATGTATAATTATTTAATATGTCGTACGTGACTTTTGTGTCATTCTTTATTTAACATACTAATGTATAATTATTTAATATGTCGTACGTGACTTTTGTGTCATTCTTTATTTAACATACTAATGTATAATTATTTAATATGTCGTACGTGACTTTTGTGTTATTCTTTATTTAACATACTAATGTATAATTATTTAATATGTCGTACGTGACTTTTGTGTCATTCTTTATTTAACATACTAATGTATAATTATTTATTATGTCCTACTTGACTTTTGTGTCATTCTTTATTTAACATACTAATGTATAATTATTTAATATGTCGTACGTGACTTTTGTGTCATTCTTTATTTAACATACTAATGTATAATTATTTAATATGTCGTACGTGACTTTTGTGTCATTCTTTATTTAACATACTAATGTATAATTATTTATTATGTCGTACGTGACTTTTGTGTCATTCTTTATTTAACATACTAATGTATAATAATTTAATATGTCGTACGTGACTTTTGTGTCATTCTTTATTTAACATACTAATGTATAATTATTTAATATGTCGTACGTGACTTTTGTGTCATTCTTTATTTAACATACTAATATATAATTATTTAATATGTCGTACGTGACTTTTGTGTCATTCTTTATTTAACATACTTATGTATAATTATTTGTTATGTCCTACTTGACTTTTGTGTCATTCTTTATTTAACATACTAATGTATAATTATTTAATATGTCGTACGTGACTTTTGTATCATTTTTTAATTAACATACTAATGTATAATTATTTAATATGTCGTACGTGACTTTTGTGTCATTCTTTATTTAACATACTAATGTATAATTATTTAATATGTCGTACGTGACTTTTGTGTCATTCTTTATTTAACATACTAATGTATAATTATTTAATATGTCGTACGTGACTTTTGTGTCATTCTTTATTTAACATACTAATATATAATTATTTAATATGTCGTACGTGACTTTTGTGTCATTCTTTATTTGACATACTAATGTATAATTATTTAATATGTCGTACGTGACTTTTGTGTCATTATTTAACATACTAATGTATAATTATTTAATATGTCGTACGCGACTTTTGTGTCATTCTTTATTTAACATACTAATATATAATTATTTAATATGTCGTACGTGACTTTTGTGTCATTCTTTATTTAACATACTTATGTATAATTATTTGTTATGTCCTACTTGACTATTGTGTCATTCTTTATTTAACATACTAATGTATAATTATTTAATATGTCGTACGTGACTTTTGTGTCATTCTTTATTTAACATACTTATGTATAATTATTTGTTATGTCCTACTTCACTTTTGTGTCATTCTTTATTTAACATACTTATGTATAATTATTCGCTATGTCCTAGTTGACTTTTGTGTCATTCTTTATTTAACATACTAATGTATAATTATTTAATATGTCATACGTGACTTTTGTATCATTCTTTATTTAACATACTAATGTATAATTATTTAATATGTCGTACGTGACTTTTGTATCATTCTTTATTTAACATACTAATGTATAATTATTTAATATGTCGTACGTGACTTTTGTGTCATTCTTTATTTAACATACTAATGTATAATTATTTAATATGTCGTACGTGACTTTTGTATCATTTTTTAATTAACATACTAATGTATAATTATTTAATATGTCGTACGTGACTTTTGTGTCATTCTTTATTTAACATACTAATGTATAATTATTTAATATGTCGTACGTGACTTTTGTGTCATTCTTTATTTAACATACTAATGTATAATTATTTAATATGTCGTACGTGACTTTTGTGTCATTCTTTATTTAACATACTAATGTATAATTATTTAATATGTCGTACGTGACTTTGTGTCATTCTTTATTTAACATACTAATGTATAATTATTTAATATGTCGTACATTGACTTTTGTGTCATTCTTTATTTAACATACTAATGTATAATTATTTAATATGTCGTTAATGTGACTTTTGTGTCATTATTTATTTAACATACTAATGTATAATTATTTAATATGTCGTACGTGACTTTTGTGTCATTCTTTATTTAACATACTAATGTATAATTATTTAATATGTCGTACGTGACTTTCGTGTCATTCTTTATTTAACATACTAATATATAATTATTTAATATGTCGTACGTGACTTTTGTGTCATTCTTTATTTAACATACTTATGTATAATTATTTGTTATGTCCTACTTGACTTTTGTGTCATTCTTTATTTAACATACTAATGTATAATTATTTAATATGTCCTACTTGACTTTTGTGTCATTCTTTATTTAACATACTAATATATAATTATTTAATATGTCGTACGTGACTTTTGTGTCATTCTTTATTTGACATACTAATATATAATTATTTAATATGTCGTACGTGACTTTTGTGTCATTCTTTATTTAACATACTAATGTATAATTATTTAATATGTCGTACGTGACTTTTGTGTCATTCTTTATTTAACATACTAATATATAATTATTTAATATGTCGTACGTGACTTTTGTGTCATTCTTTATTTAACATACTTATGTATAATTATTTTTTATGTCCTACTTGACTTTTGTGTCATTCTTTATTTAACATACTAATGTATAATTATTTAATATGTCGTACGTGACTTTTGTGTCATTCTTTATTTAACATACTTATGTATAATTATTTGTTATGTCCTACTTCTCTTTTGTGTCATTCTTTATTTAACATACTTATGTATAATTATTTGTTATGTCCTACTTGACTTTTGTGTCATTCTTTATTTAACATACTAATGTATAATTATTTAATATGTCGTACGTGACTTTTGTATCATTCTTTATTTAACATACTAATGTATAATTATTTAATATGTCGTACGTGACTTTTGTGTCATTCTTTATTTAACATACTAATGTATAATTATTTAATATGTCGTACGTGACTTTTGTGTCATTCTTTATTTAACATACTAATGTATAATTATTTAATATGTCGTACGTGACTTTTGTGTCATTCTTTATTTAACATACTAATGTATAATTATTTAATATGTCGTACGTGACTTTTGTGTCATTCTTTATTTAACATACTAATGTATAATTATTTAATATGTCGTACGTGACTTTTGTGTCATTCTTTATTTAACATACTAATGTATAATTATTTAATATGTCGTACGTGACTTTTGTGTCATTCTTTATTTAACATACTAATGTATAATTATTTAATATGTCGTACGACTGACTTTGTGTCATTCTTTATTTAACATACTAATATATAATTATTTAATATGTCGTACGTGACTTTTGTGTCATTCTTTATTTAACATACTAATATATAATTATTTAATATGTCGTACGTGACTTTTGTGTCATTCTTTATTTAACATACTTATGTATAATTATTTGTTATGTCCTACTTGACTATTGTGTCATTCTTTATTTAACATACTAATGTATAATTATTTAATATGTCGTACGTGACTTTTGTGTCATTCTTTATTTAACATACTTATGTATAATTATTTGTTATGTCCTACTTCACTTTTGTGTCATTCTTTATTTAACATACTTATGTATAATTATTCGCTATGTCCTAGTTGACTTTTGTGTCATTCTTTATTTAACATACTAATGTATAATTATTTAATATGTCATACGTGACTTTTGTATCATTTTTAATTAACATACTAATGTATAATTATTTAATATGTCGTACGTGACTTTTGTGTCATTCTTTATTTAACATACTAATGTATAATTATTTAATATGTCGTATTGACTTTTGTGTCATTCTTTATTTAACATACTAATGTATAATTATTTAATATGTCGTACGTGACTTTTGTGTCATTCTTTATTTAACATACTAATGTATAATTATTTAATATGTCGTACGTGACTTTTGTGTCATTCTTTATTTAACATACTAATGTATAATTATTTAATATGTCGTACGTGACTTTTGTGTCATTCTTTATTTAACATACTAATGTATAATTATTTAATATGTCGTACGTGACTTTTGTGTCATTATTTATTTAACATACTAATGTATAATTATTTAATATGTCGTACGTGACTTTTGTGTCATTCTTTATTTAACATACTAATGTATAATTATTTAATATGTCGTACGTGACTTTCGTGTCATTCTTTATTTAACATACTAATATATAATTATTTAATATGTCGTACGTGACTTTTGTGTCATTCTTTATTTAACATACTTATGTATAATTATTTGTTATGTCCTACTTGACTTTTGTGTCATTCTTTATTTAACATACTAATGTATAATTATTTAATATGTCGTACGTGACTTTTGTGTCATTCTTTATTTAACATACTTATGTATAATTATTTGTTATGTCCTACTTCACTTTTGTGTCATTCTTTATTTAACATACTTATGTATAATTATTCGCTATGTCCTAGTTGACTTTTGTGTCATTCTTTATTTAACATACTAATGTATAATTATTTAATATGTCATACGTGACTTTTGTATCATTTTTTAATTAACATACTAATGTATAATTATTTAATATGTCGTACGTGACTTTTGTGTCATTCTTTATTTAACATACTAATGTATAATTATTTAATATGTCGTACGTGACTTTTGTGTCATTCTTTATTTAACATACTAATGTATAATTATTTAATATGTCGTACGTGACTTTTGTGTCATTCTTTATTTAACATACTAATGTATAATTATTTAATATGTCGTACGTGACTTTTGTGTCATTCTTTATTTAACATACTAATGTATAATTATTTAATATGTCGTACGTGACTTTTGTGTCATTCTTTATTTAACATACTAATGTATAATTATTTAATATGTCGTACGTGACTTTTGTGTCATTATTTATTTAACATACTAATGTATAATTATTTAATATGTCGTACGTGACTTTTGTGTCATTCTTTATTTAACATACTAATGTATAATTATTTAATATGTCGTACGTGACTTTCGTGTCATTCTTTATTTAACATACTAATATATAATTATTTAATATGTCGTACGTGACTTTTGTGTCATTCTTTATTTAACATACTTATGTATAATTATTTGTTATGTCCTACTTGACTTTTGTGTCATTCTTTATTTAACATACTAATGTATAATTATTTAATATGTCCTACTTGACTTTTGTGTCATTCTTTATTTAACATACTAATATATAATTATTTAATATGTCGTACGTGACTTTTGTGTCATTCTTTATTTGACATACTAATATATAATTATTTAATATGTCGTAATGTGACTTTTGTGTCATTCTTTATTTAACATACTAATGTATAATTATTTAATATGTCGTACGTGACTTTTGTGTCATTCTTTATTTAACATACTAATATATAATTATTTAATATGTCGTACGTGACTTTTGTGTCATTCTTTATTTAACATACTTATGTATAATTATTTGTTATGTCCTACTTGACTTTTGTGTCATTCTTTATTTAACATACTAATGTATAATTATTTAATATGTCGTACGTGACTTTTGTGTCATTCTTTATTTAACATACTTATGTATAATTATTTGTTATGTCCTACTTCTCTTTTGTGTCATTCTTTATTTAACATACTTATGTATAATTATTTGTTATGTCCTACTTGACTTTTGTGTCATTCTTTATTTAACATACTAATGTATAATTATTTAATATGTCGTACGTGACTTTTGTATCATTCTTTATTTAACATACTAATGTATAATTATTTAATATGTCGTACGTGACTTTTGTGTCATTCTTTATTTAACATACTAATGTATAATTATTTAATATGTCGTACGTGACTTTTGTGTCATTCTTTATTTAACATACTAATGTATAATTATTTAATATGTCGTACGTGACTTTTGTGTCATTCTTTATTTAACATACTAATGTATAATTATTTAATATGTCGTACGTGACTTTTGTGTCATTCTTTATTTAACATACTAATGTATAATTATTTAATATGTCGTACGTGACTTTTGTGTCATTCTTTATTTAACATACTAATGTATAATTATTTAATATGTCGTACGTGACTTTTGTGTCATTATTTATTTAACATACTAATGTATAATTATTTAATATGTCGTACGTGACTTTTGTGTCATTCTTTATTTAACATACTTATGTATAATTATTTGTTATGTCCTACTTGACTTTTGTGTCATTCTTTATTTAACATACTAATGTATAATTATTTAATATGTCCTACTTGACTTTTGTGCCATTCTTTATTTAACATACTAATGTATAATTATTTAATATGTCGTACGTGACTTTTGTGTCATTCTTTATTTAACATACTAATATATAATTATTTATTATGTCCTACTTGACTTTTGTGTCATTCTTTATTTAACATACTTATGTATAATTACTTGTTTTTATTTATCTTCAATATCGTGTTTTTCTCTTTGGTGCCATTCTTAACATCTTATCTTGCCAGTTTGAAGAACAGTTTTTACACGTGATTTGAGTGCTTCTGTTTCAGTATATTCTTAGAAATATTATAAACCTTAAATGGTAATAAAACTAGGCGATCCTACAATTATTTTTGCTTTCTTGCGAAATTCTTTGTTTTTATGTGTTAGAAAATGTTTAAAAGTCCATGAAATAAAGTGTTAGATAAGTTAATATTGTGTTATCTGTTGTTGCATGAGTTATGTGTGAAGCGTTAGATAAGTTAATATTGTGTTATCTGTTGTTGCATGAGTTATGTGTAAAGCCTAAAAAAGTGACTCTTTCTCGCATACCTGTGTTGTATCGCCCAAGTTTACCCGAGAAAAGTATTGCTTTGAAGTTTGGAGTGTCATTAGCCTGCATGTTGTTTCAGAAGTATTTACACCAGATGGAGCCACTGCATCACAAGGGTTATGCAGCTTACTTCAGAAAGAACTTAACAATCCGACGTTTTTAGTGTTGCCTGCACTGACAACATCAAGTAGTTTAACAGGTGCGAAAGTTACGAATCAACAACACAGAAACACAAAGCCAAACAAACAACTAGAAATTAATTCATGAGACATCAATTTAAATTGAATTAAAATAAATACATATTTAATTGTTCGTGGTACAAATATATGTTTATTAAATGACACTTGATGGTTAAGGTAAGTATATTTAAAATTAAAGTAAGCCTTTAACCATGAATAGTAGACACTTTATGCATGTTACACATTCATGACACTTGCACTCAGCACTTCTGTATCGTCTACTTTTCTGCCCGCGGAGTTCTTTCTGCATGCTACTCACGGACGTAACTAACACTGGTTGTAGGTGTTTGCATGGTTGATATTTTGTTTTAATGCCTCTCACAATCATAAAAAAATCAACCACTTACTTTCAACGGTTTTTTTCATCGCAAGTTCGATTTAGGCTTAAGAGGTTTTTTTTTTTTGCAATAATTATATATATGCTATCAGCTATATAATTTTGTGGCATCATGTTCTTTAAAGAGAAACTTGCTAAAACATGTGAAATTCTGTTACAATACTAAGGACACAATGAATAAACAATTTATTATTCATATCAGTTCATCATCGTGTTTGAAAGAAAGTTTAGACGTAGGAAGATATTTAAAAGGATCTCTTAATGGAGGGCAACTGTATAGGAAGTTTCGGGCGTCATTCAGAGCTGTCCTAGCAGCTTGTAACGTCTAGACAGATACCATCCATTCAGCACCATTGCTTTTCAATTAAAAACTTGCCAGAGTTTTTTTTCTGAAACGAATCAGTGTTGCGTCGATTGTGCCATCTATCGACAAATATGTAAACAAATCACATTCTAATGAGATATATCACTGTCACCGTTTTCTGACTAAATACTTTAGAAACACTTACTGCATAATGTGAAGCCAGTGTTGTCTCCACAACTTAAGTATGATTTTCTGTTTCTATTAGCAAATATTAAGTAAAAATTATATTAATGGAATTTGTAACAGATCATCTGATGATGATGATGAAATTTGTGATAAACTTTACAATGAGATGAAGATTTCAGCTGTAAATGAAGTCATAATTATGGTTTATTTTAATTTCATACATACTTATTTGGAAACACTAGAATCAAACAGTGAGAGAGAAAGGTTTAGAAAAGTGTGCAAAAGGGTTTTCTTCACCACTTAATCAAGAAACCTACTAGGAACAATGCTATTTTATGTATGTAATGTTAACGTTAAATATAGAAATGATTGAGAGAATGGATGCTGGAGGACATATGGATGCAGGTGGTCATTGCTGTATTAGATTTGATGTTTTGCTTCATATGGGGACTTATAACGCTAAAAACCGGGTTTCGATACCCGTGGTGGGCAGAGCACAGATAGCCCATTGAGTAGCTTGTGTTTAATTAAAAACAACAACTGCATATAAAGATAAGGAATAACAATATTTTGGTTACAAATTCTGGGGGAATGCAACAACAACTATCTGTTGTGATTTGGACATCACAGTTATATGGAGACACTGAATTATCTGTTGTGATTTGGACATCTCAGTTATATGGAGACACTGAATTATCTGTTGTGATTTGGACATCTCAGTTATGTGGAGACACTGAACTATCTGTTGTGATTTGGACATCTCAGATATATGGAGACACTGAACTATCTGTTGTGATTTGGACATCTTAATTATGTGGAGACACTGAACTATCTGTTGTAATTTGGACATCTCAGTTATGTGGAGACACTGAACTATCTGTTGTGATTTGGACATCTCAGTTATATGGAGACACTGAACTATCTGTTGTGATTTGGACATCTTAATTATGTGGAGACACTGAACTATCTGTTGTGATTTGGACATCTCAGTTATGTGGAGACACTGAACTATCTGTTGTAATTTAGACATCTCAGTCATATGGAGACACTGAACTATCTGTTGTGATATGGACATCTCAGTTATATGGAGACACTGAACTATCTGTTGTGATTTGGACATCTCAGTTATATGGAGACACTGAACTATCTGTTGTAATTTGGACATCTCAGTTATGTGGAGACACTGAACTATCTGTTGTGATTTGGACATCTCAGTTATGTGGAGACACTGAACTATCTGTTGTAATTTGGACATCTCAGTTATGTGGAGACACTGAACTATCTGTTGTGATTTGGACATCTCAGTTATATGGAGACACTGAACTATCTGTTGTGATTTGGACATCTTAGTTATATGGAGACACTGAACTATCTGTTGTTACTTGGACATCTCAGTTATATGGAGACACTGATGGGATGTGGATATTTTTTTAAATATTCAAGGTGAACGTGTTTGATAAGTAAAAAAACCAAGTTGGATCACTAATCTTATAAAAGACATAACTAAAGGTAAGCATCATAAACCTAAGAAATTTAAATTGACATGTTTAACAGGAGATTTAGAATATTATAGGAGATCAAAAAAGTTGGTGAAACAGTAACTTAGTGAATCAGAAAGGATGTATGAGGAAAGGTTGGCTGAAACTGTTAAAATAGTAAACAAAATGGAGGTATGATTCTCAAGAATTATAGAAGAAAGTTGTTACTTATAGCTATAAGATGGGTGGGTTATTAAAGTCTGTAGTTTCTTCAGTTTTTACTAAAGAAAATTTGAGAAGTTGATAGATGGAAACGACATCAAACAAGATTCTGCATCAATTCTGAGTTGGTTTTAAAACTAACAATAGGACTCCTGGGCCACATACTTTTTCCCCAATGGTTTTGAAGGAGGTTAAAGATTGGATATGTGAACCACTTACTACTATTTTTTGTAAAGTAGACAAGTACCAGAGGATTGAAAGTTAGCTCATTAGTCACATCATCACTGCAGGCCTAACCGTGATAATGTTACAAGCAAAACAATACTTGCAGGTTCAATCGTGATGGTGTGACAGATCTAACAGTGGTGGTGTTATAGACCTAACCATACTGGCATTGCAGGCCTAACCGTGATGGTGTGACAGATCTAACAGTGGTGGTGTTATAGGCCTAACCGTATTAGTATTGCAGGTCTAACCTTGATGGTGTCACAGATCTAACAGTGGTGTTGTTATAGACCTAACCATACTGGCATTGCAGGTCTAACCGTGATGGTGTGACAGATCTAACAGTGGTGGTGTTATAGGCCTAATCATATTAGTATTGCAGGTTCAATCGTGATGGTGTGACAGATCTAACAGTGGTGGTGTTATAGGCCTAACCATATTCGTATTGCAGGTCTAACCGTGATGGTATGGCATTTCTAACCTTGATGATGTGAGAGGTCTGTGTTGATGTTACAGGCCTAACCATGATGATACGTCAGACCTAACCTTGAGGGTTTGGTAGACCTAACCAGATTAGTATAAAAGACATAATCATGATGGTGTGACAGACTTTAAAGTAATAGTGAGAAAGTTTTAAAAGTAATGGTGTGACAGGCTCAAAGGTAATGGTGAGAGAGATTTGAAGAGAATGGTGTGACAGACTTAAAGGTAATGGTGAGAGAGATTTGAAGGTAATGGTGTGACAGACTTAAAAGTAATGGTGAGAGAGATTTGAAGGTAATGGTGTGACAGACTTAAAGGTAATGGTGAGAGAAATTTGAAGGTAATGGTGTGACAGACTTAAAGGTAAACGTGACAGACTTAAAGGTAATGGTGAGAGAGATTTGAAGGTAATGGTATGACAGACTTAAAGGTAAACGCGAGAGAAATTTGAAGGTAATGGTGTCATAGACTTAAAGGTAATGGTGTGACAGACTTAAAGGTAATGGTGAGAGAGATTTGAAGGTAATGGTGTCACAGGTTTAAAGGTAATGGTGAGAAACATTTGAAGGTAATGGTGTGACAGGTTTAAAGGTAATGGTGAGAGAGATTTGAAGGTAATGGTGTGACAGGTTTAAAGGTAATGGTAAGAGAGATTTGAAGGTAATGGTATGACAGACTTAAAGGTAATGGTGACAGAGATGTGAAGGTAATGGTGAGAGAGATTAGAAGGTAGTGGTATGACAGACTTAAAGGTAATGGTGACAGAGATGTGAAGGTAATGTTGAGAGAGATTAGAAGGTAATGGTGTGACAGGTTTAAAAGTAATGGTGACAGAGATTTGAAGGTAATTGTGTGACAGGTTTAAAAGTAATGGTGACAGAGATTTGAAGGTAATTGTGTGACAGGTTTAAATATACAACTAGTTACTCTAACAACATGGTTTTGGAGAAAAGTCCAACTAAAACAGTTAAATATGACTGTTTTTGTTAGAAATCTTATGTTTAAATATGAAAGAGTTAACAACTAGTGACCTGCTAGCGTTTTCATGTTTGAAGTAGTTTAAAATCTACTGTAAGATACAGAATCAATCCACAGATTCTTCTAGGGTTAGTTTATCAGTAATCTCACTAGAGTCTCAGCTATGTCTCTATCTAAACAATATTTTATAAAAACCTTACGTGGTTGGAAGCCATTAAAAGATTATATTAACTTGCATGTTTCTGTTATAAGTTCATGTTTCCAAATGAATAGTTCTTATATTTCTTCGCTACACTTTTCCACGTTTGTCAAGACCGAATTTCAACTTTCATTAAAAAGTCATGCTTGTTGCTTGTGGCCGCGGTTTCAGGGCCGAGCTTGGGAATTTTTTTATTTTAGCTCAAGTAAAGCGTTAGAATAACAGTACAAAATGCATGACGTCACTCAAGCCAGAACAGCATGCACCTGTTAAAGAAGTTTAGGATAAACAGTGGAATCATTATTATTTTATATGTTAGTATAGTTTTACTGTACTTGCTTACCTGTATTTTCGTCAGATGTTAATTAAATCAAACTATAAAAATATCCAACAAACGATACACCCATAGTACCACTTTATCATTTACAATTCTAACTTTAAATTCATATAAAATTTATTTTATATAAATTGTTAAAACACTAGACCGGATTATATTTAATATTCAATAACCTTAAAATAGTAAACGTTTCTATAGAGAAACAATGACGTATTTCTACATACTGAACTGTCTTTCCAGATGTACTCTTACGTCACATTTCTATAACAATGACGTATTTCTACATACTGAACTGTCTTTCCAGATGTACTCTTACGTCACATTTCTATAACAATGACGTATTTCTACATACTGAACTGTCTTTCCAGATGTACTCTTACGTCACATTTCTATAACAATGACGTATTTCTACATACTGAACTGTCTTTCCAGATGTACTCTTACGTCACATTTCTATAACAATGACGTATTTCTACATACTGAACTGTCTTTCCAGATGTACTCTTATTTCTATTCATAACTTATTTCAGAAGACGACCAGGAACTACCAAACGTGACCATCTTAACCAAACAACATAAAACCGCCATCAGAGCCCTCAGAAAGGTAAGACAAATTAATATTTCTCAGTCACAAACACCTCTTATGTAGAAACTCTTGAGAAATTCTATCTTTGTAACTAACAAAGTGAGAATATTCCTTGTTAATTGTTTGTTGTGATTTCACAAAATCAACAAATTACGTTTATACCCTAATAATATACAGGCAACACTTTAATTTTTAAGTAACAATATAAAGGTGAGCTATGTGTGGTATAACTAATGATATAGAGGTCAATCGTTTGTGCTATACGTAATATCATAAAGTTCAACTACTTATATAGAAGTCAACTATCGGTACAGTAAGTAATAACATGGAAGCCAACTAACTACACTATAAGTAATGATATGTGGGTCAAATTATCGTCATATGAGAAAATATACAGAAGACAGCTACGTATAACCTCCCCTCCTTCCTTTGTTTAAATGTAATATATCATCTACAGTTCTCTCCCTTACTTGTGTTTTAATGTAATGTATCATCTACAGTCTTCTCCCTCACTTGTTTTTAATATAATGTATCATCTACAGTAAACTCCCTCTCTTCTTTTAAATGTAATGTATCATCTACAGTTCTCTCCCTCACTTGTTTTTTAATGTAATGTATCATCTACAGTCCCCTCCCTCACTTGTTTTTAAATGTAATGTATCATCTACAGTAAACTCCCTCTCTTGTTTTAAATGTAATGTATCATCTACAGTCAACTCCCTCTCTTGTTTTAAATGTAATGTATCATCTACAGTCAACTCCCTCTCTTGTTTTTAAATGTAATGTATCATCTACAGTCCCCTCCCTCACTTGTTTTTAAATGTAATGTATCATCTACAGTAAACTCCCTCTCTTGTTTTAAATGTAATGTATCATCTACAGTCAACTCCCTCTCTTGTTTTAAATGTAATGTATCATCTACAGTCAACTCCCTCTCTTGTTTTTAAATGTAATGTATCATCTACAGTTCTCTCCCTCACTTGTTTTTTAACGTAATGTATCATCTACAGTCAACTCCCTTTCTTGTTTTTAAATGTAATGTATCATCTACAGTCCCCTCCCTCTCTTGTTTTAAATGTAATATATCATCTACAGTCTTCTCCCTCACTTGTTTTTAAATGTAATGTATCATCTACAGTCAACTCCCTTTCTTGTTTTTTAATGTAATGTATCATCT
The DNA here is from genome assembly GCF_004210375.1 of Tachypleus tridentatus. Taxonomy (NCBI): domain Eukaryota; kingdom Metazoa; phylum Arthropoda; class Merostomata; order Xiphosura; family Limulidae; genus Tachypleus; species Tachypleus tridentatus. Next base: position 45,213,191 of record NC_134827.1, on the reverse strand, counting down.
ACAGTCAACTCCCTTTCTTGTTTTCAAATGTAATGTATCATCTACAGTCCCCTCCCTCTCTTGTTTTAAATGTAATGTATCATCTACAGTCTTCTCCCTCACTTGTTTTTAAATGTAATGTATCATCTACAGTCAACTCCCTTTCTTGTTTTTTAATGTAATGTATCATCTACAGTCCCCTCCCTCACTTGTTTTTAAATGTAATGTATCATCTACAGTAAACTCCCCCTCTTGTTTTTAAATGTAATGTATCATCTACAGTCCCCTCCCTCTCTTGTTTTTAAATGTAATGTATCATCTACAGTCAACTCCTTCTCTTGTTTTTAAATGTAATGTATCATCTACAGTCAACTCCCTCTCTTGTTTTAAATGTAATGTATCATCTACAGTTCTCTCCCTCACTTGTTTTTTAACGTAATGTATCATCTACAGTCAACTCCCTTTCTTGTTTTTAAATGTAATGTATCATCTACAGTCCCCTCCCTCTCTTGTTTTAAATGTAATGTATCATCTACAGTCCACTCCCTCTCTTGTTTTTAAGTGTAATGTATCATCTACAGTCAACTCCTTCTCTTGTTTTTTAATGTAATGTATCATCTACAGTCAACTCCCTCTCTTGTTTTAAATGTAATGTGTCATCTACAGTCCCCTACCTCTCTTGTTTTTTAATGTAGTGTATCATCTACAGTCAACTCCCTTTCTTGTTTTTAAATGTAATGTATCATCTACAGTCTTCTCCCTCACTTGTTTTTAATGTAATGTATCATCTACAGTAAACTCCCTCTCTTCTTTTAAATGTAATGTATCATCTACAGTTCTCTCCCTCACTTGTTTTTTAACGTAATGTATCATCTACAGTCAACTCCCTTTCTTGTTTTTAAATGTAATGTATCATCTACAGTCCCCTCCCTCTCTTGTTTTAAATGTAATGTATCATCTACAGTCTTCTCCCTCACTTGTTTTTAAATGTAATGTATCATCTACAGTCAACTCCCTTTCTTGTTTTTTAATGTAATGTATCATCTACAGTCAACTCCCTTTCTTGTTTTCAAATGTAATGTATCATCTACAGTCCCCTCCCTCTCTTGTTTTAAATGTAATGTATCATCTACAGTCTTCTCCCTCACTTGTTTTTTAATGTAATGTATCATCTACAGTCAACTCCCTCTCTTGTTTTAAATGTAATGTGTCATCTACAGTCAACTCCCTCTCTTGTTTTAAATGTAATGTATCATCTACAGTTCCCTCCCTCTCTTGTTTTTAAATATAATGTATCATCTACAGTCCCCTCCCTCTCTTGTTTTTTAATGTAGTGTATCATCTACAGTCAACTCCCTTTCTTGTTTTTAAATGTAATATATCATCTACAGTCCCTTCCCCCTCTTGTTTTTAAATGTAATGTATCATCTACAGTCCCCTCCCTCTCTTGTTTTTAAATGTAATGTATCATCTACAGTCAACTCCTTCTCTTGTTTTTAAATGTAATGTATCATCTACAGTCCCCTCCCTCTCTTGTTTTTAAATGTAATGTATCATCTACAGTCAACTCCCTCTCTTGTTTTTAAATGTAATGTATCATCTACAGTTCTCTCCCTCACTTGTTTTTTAACGTAATGTATCATCTACAATCAACTCCTTTCTTGTTTTTAAATGTAATGTATCATCTACAGTCCCCTCCCTCTCTTGTTTTAAATGTAATGTATCATCTACAGTCTTCTCCCTCACTTGTTTTTAAATATAATGTATCATCTACAGTCAACTCCCTTTCTTGTTTTAAATATAATGTGTCATCTACAGTCAACTCCCTCTCTTGTTTTAAATGTAATGTATCATCTACAGTTCCCTCCCTCTCTTGTTTTTAAATATAATGTATCATCTACAGTCCCCTCCCTCTCTTGTTTTTTAATGTAGTGTATCATCTACAGTCAACTCCCTTTCTTGTTTTTAAATGTAATGTATCATCTACTGTCCCTTCCCCCTCTTGTTTTTAAATGTAATGTATCATCTACAGTCCCCTCCCTCTCTTGTTTTTAAATGTAATGTATCATCTACAGTCAACTCCTTCTCTTGTTTTTAAATGTAATGTATCATCTACAGTCAACTCCCTCTCTTGTTTTAAATGTAATGTATCATCTACAGTCCCCTCCCTCTCTTGTTTTAAATGTAATGTATCATCTACAGTCTTCTCCCTCACTTGTTTTTAAATGTAATGTATCATCTACAGTCCCCTCCCTCACTTGTTTTTAAATGTAATGTATCATCTACAGTAAACTCCCTCTCTTGTTTTAAATGTAATGTATCATCTACAGTCCCCTCCCTCTCTTGTTTTTAAGTGTAATGTATCATCTACAGTCAACTCCTTCTCTTGTTTTTTAATGTAATGTATCATCTACAGTCAACTCCCTCTCTTGTTTTAAATGTAATGTGTCATCTACAGTCCCCTACCTCTCTTGTTTTTTAATGTAGTGTATCATCTACAGTCAACTCCCTTTCTTGTTTTTAAATGTAATGTATCATCTACAGTCCCCTCCCCCTCTTGTTTTTAAATGTAATATATCATCTACAGTCAACTCCCTTTCTTGTTTTTTAAATGTAATGTATCATCTACAGTTCTCTCCCTCACTTGTTTTTTAACGTAATGTATCATCTACAGTCAACTCCCTTTCTTGTTTTAAATGTAATGTATCATCTACAGTCTCCTCCCTCTCTTGTTTTAAATGTAATGTATCATCTACAGTCTTCTCCCTCTCTTGTTTTTAAATGTAATGTATCATCTACAGTCAACTCCCTTTCTTGTTTTTTAATGTAATGTATCATCTACAGTCCCCTCCCTCTCTTGTTTTTAAATGTAATGTATCATCTACAGTAAACTCCCTCTCTTGTTTTAAATGTAATGTATCATCTACAGTCCCCTCCCTCTCTTGTTTTTAAGTGTAATGTATCATCTACAGTCAACTCCTTCTCTCGTTTTTTAATGTAATGTATCATCTACAGTCAACTCCCTCTCTTGTTTTAAATGTAATGTGTCATCTACAGTCAACTCCTCTCTTGTTTTAAATGTAATGTATCATCTACAGTCCCCTCCCTCTCTTGTTTTTAAATATAATGTATCATCTACAGTCCCCTCCCTCTCTTGTTTTTAAATGTAATGTATCATCTACAGTCCCCTCCCTCTCTTGTTTTTAAATGTAATGTATCATCTACAGTCAACTCCCTTTCTTGTTTTAAATGTAATGTATCATCTACAGTCAACTCCCTCTCTTGTTTTAAATGTAATGTATCATCTACAGTCCCCTCCCTCTCTTGTTTTTAAATATAATGTATCATCTACAGTCAACTCCCTTTCTTGTTTTTTAATGTAATGTATCATCCACAGTCAACTCCTTCTCTTGTTTTTAAATATAATGTATCATCTACAGTCAACTCCCTTTCTTGTTTTTTAATGTAATGTATCATCTACAGTCAACTCCCTCTCTTGTTTTTAAATGTAATGTATCATCTACAGTCCCCTCCCTCTCTTGTTTTTAAGTGTAATGTATCATCTACAGTCAACTCCTTCTCTTGTTTTTTAATGTAATGTATCATCTACAGTCAACTCCTTCTCTTGTTTTTAAATGTAATGTATCATCTACAGTCAACTCCCTCTCTTGTTTTTAAATGTAATGTATCATCTACAGTCAACTCCTTCTCTTGTTTTTAAATGTAATGTATCATCTACAGTCAACTCCTTCTCTTGTTTTTAAATGTAATGTATCATCTACAGTCCCTTCCCCCTCTTGTTTTTAAATGTAATATATCATCTACAGTCTTCTCCCTCTCTTGTTTTTAAATGTAATGTATCATCTACAGTCAACTCCCTCTCTTGTTTTTAAATGTAATGTATCATCTACAGTCAACTCCTTCTCTTGTTTTTAAATGTAATGTATCATCTACAGTCAACTCCTTCTCTTGTTTTTAAATGTAATGTATCATCTACAGTCAACTCCTTCTCTTGTTTTTAAATGTAAAGTATCATCTACAGTCAACTCCTTCTCTTGTTTTAAATATAATGTATCATCTACAGTCAACTCCTTCTCTTGTTTTTTAATGTAATGTATCATCTACAGTCAACTCCTTCTCTTGTTTTTAAATATAATGTATCATCTACAGTCAACTCCCTTTCTTGTTTTTTAATGTAATGTATCATCTACAGTCAACTCCCTCTCTTGTTTTTAAATGTAATGTATCATCTACAGTCTTCTCCCTCTCTTGTTTTTAAATGTAATGTATCATCTACAGTCAACTCCTTTCTTGTTTTAAATGTAATGTATCATCTACAGTCAACTCCCTTTCTTGTTTTTTAATGTAATGTGTCATCTACAGTTAACTCCCTCTCTTGTTTTTAAATGTAATGTATCATCTACAGTCAACTCCCTTTCTTGTTTTTTAATGTAATGTATCATCTACAGTCAACTCCCTCTCTTGTTTTTAAATGTAATGTATCATCTACAGTCTTCTCCCTCACTTGTTTTTAAATGTAATGTATCATCTACAGTCAACTCCCTTTCTTGTTTTTTTAATGTAATGTATCATCCAGAGTCCCTCCCTTTCTTGTTTTTTTAATGTAATGTGTCATCTACAGTCAACTCCCTCTCTTGTTTTAAATGTAATGTATCATCTACAGTCTTCTCCCTCACTCTTGTTTTAAATGTAATGTATCATCTACAGTCAACTCCCTTTCTTGTTTTTTAATGTAATGTATCATCCAGAGTCCCCTCCCTTTCTTGTTTTTTAATGTAATGTGTCATCTACAGTCAACTCCCTCTCTTGTTTTTAAATGTAATGTATCATCTACAGTCAACTCCCTTTCTTGTTTTTTAATGTAATGTATCATCCAGAGTCCCCTCCCTTTCTTGTTTTTTAATGTAATGTGTCATCTACAGTCAACTCCCTCTCTTGTTTTTAAATGTAATGTATCATCTACAGTCAACTCCTTCTCTTTTTTTTCAACTGTATTATATCATCATGATTTTATATTCTCACTTTTTGTTGTGGTTTAATGACCACTGAGTACCACACAAAACACACTTTCAAGCATAACTCCATACGGTTCAATGGCCACTAACTACTGCAGAGAATTCGTCTGTTAAACATAACCATATACAGTGGAATTACCACTAACTACTACACAGAACAAAACTGTTAACCATAGCACTAGTTAGTGTTATGACCACAAATTGTTACTCAGAATACAGATATTAAACATAATACCAGACAGTGTATTGACCACTGACTACTACAAAGAATACCACTGTTAAATATATCATCACACGGTTTAATGACCACTAGGTATTTCACAGAATGCTGGTGTTACGTTTAACAACGGTATACAGTGTAGCAGTTAGTGGTGATTAAACCGTAAGGTGCTGTGAGTAAGAGTTGTGTTTTGAATATCATTTAGTGGTTAAACATAACACTAGAAAGTGCAATGAACACTAATTACTACACAGAATACCGCTGTTAAACATAACACTAGAAAGTACAATGACCACTAATTACTGCACAGAATACCGCTGTTAAACATAACACAAGACCTAGTAATGACCAGTAGCTACTACGTAGAGTACAACATAGCTGTTTACAATGTTAACTCTTATAACTGATTCTCTATAACTCGAAATTAATCTGTTTTTATCAATTGAGTTAATTATGTATTTATAGATAAAATATTTCGTCGCCAGGAGGAAGTTTAAAGAAGCTTTAAAACCATATGATGTGAAGGACGTAATAGAGCAGTATTCCTCTGGCCACGTGGACCTGTTGGGCAGGGTTAAAAACCTGCAAGGAAGGTAAGAACCAACTCCGAAAATGTGTTTTAACTTTTACTTCAATTTGCTTTCTAATTTTTGAGTTTTTGAGATACTTTTAAGTTAAAGATCAAGTTTAATCAGGAAGAACCAAAAGAAACACACACATTGTTGGATGTGTAACAGTGAAACATTAGTGTCAACGAAGTGAAATCTACTTGAGAAAAAACTGGTTTCGATCTTGTACAGTTAAACTGGCTACCGAAACTTTTAGAATAATTCAAATATAAAGTTAAAACACTTCAGTGTCTTTAAAGTTAGTGAAAATTACTGATTAATTCAAGTATTCTATTTGTAGGTTAGATTTAATTCTCGGAAAAACTGGATCGAGAGCAAAAGATGTTTACCAGTCCAAGATTAGTCTAGCTTCCAGAATAGTGAAAGTAGAAAGAGCGGTAAGTATCTATAGAAACCACACAGTAAGTGAGAGTAGAGAAAACGGTAAGTATCTATAGAAACCACACAGTAAGTGAGAGTAGAGAAAACGGTAAGTATCTATAGAAACCACACAGTAAGTGAGAGTAGAAAAAACGGTAAGTATCTATAGAAACCACACAGTAAGTGAGAGTAGAGAAAACGGTATCTATAGAAACCACACAGTAAGTGAGAGTAGAGAAAACGGTAAGTATCTATAGAAACCACACATTAAGTGAGAGTAGAGAAAACGGTAAGTATCTACAGCAACCACACAGTAAGTGAGAATAGAGAAAACGGTAAGTATCAAAAGAAACCACACAGTAAGTGAGAGTAGAGAAAACGGTAAGTATCTATAGAAACCACACAGTAAGTGAGAGTAGAGAAAACGGTATCTATAGAAACCACACAGTAAGTGAGAATAGAGAAAACGGTAAGTATCTATAGAAACCACACAGTAAGTGAGAGTAGAGAAAACGGTAAGTATCTATAGAAACCACACAGTAAGTGAGAGTAGAGAAAACGGTAAGTATCTATAGAAACCACACATTATGTGAGAGTAGAGAAAACGGTAAGTATCTATGGAAACCACACAGTAAGTGAGAGTAGAGAAAACGGTAAGTATCTATAGAAACCACACAGTAAGTGAGAGTAGAGAAAACGGTAAGTATCTATAGAAACCACACAGTAAGTGAGAGTAGAGAAAACGGTAAGTATCTATAGAAACCACACAGTAAGTGAGAGTAGAGAAAACGGTAAGTATCTATAGAAACCACACAGTAAGTGAGAGTAGAGAAAACGGTAAATATCTATAGAAATCACACAGTAAGTGAGAGTAGAGAAAACGGTAAGTATCTATAGAAACCACACAGTAAGTGAGAGTAGAGAAAACGGTAAGTATCTATAGAAACCACACAGTAAGTGAGAGTAGAAAAAACGGTAAGTATCTATAGAAACCACACAGTAAGTGAGAGGTAGTAGAAAACGGTGAAGTATCTATAGAAACCACACAGTAAGTGAGAGTAGAGAAAACGGTAAGTATCTATAGAAACCACACAGTAAGTGAGAGTAGAGAAAACGGTAAGTATCTATAGAAACCACACAGTAAGTGAGAGTAGAGAAAACGGTAAGTATCTATAGAAACCACACATTATGTGAGAGTAGAGAAAACGGTAAGTATCTATAGAAACCACACAGTAAGTGAGAGTAGAGAAAACGGTAAGTATCTATAGAAACCACACAGTAAGTGAGAGTAGAGAAAACGGTAAGTATCTAAAGAAACCACACAGTAAGTGAGAGTAGAGAAAACAGTAAGTATCTATAGAAACCACACAGTAAGTGAGAGTAGAGAAAACGGTATCTATAGAAACCACACAGTAAGTGAGAGTAGAGAAAACGGTAAGTATCTATAGAAACCACACAGTAAGTGAGAGTAGAGAAAACGGTAAGTATCTATAGAAACCACACAGTAAGTGAGAGTAGAGAAAACGGTAAGTATCTATAGAAACCACACAGTAAGTGAGAGTAGAGAAAACGGTAAGTATCTATAGAAACCACACAGTAAGTGAGAGTGAGAAAACGGTAGTATCTATAGAAACCACAGTAAGTAGAGTAGAGAAAACGGTAAGTATCTAGAAACCACACAGTAAGTGAGAGTAGAGAAAACGGTAAGTATCTATAGAAACCACACAGTAAGTGAGAGTAGAGAAAACGGTAAGTATCTATAGAAACCACACAGTAAGTGAGAGTAGAGAAAACGGTAAGTATCTATAGAAACCACACAGTAAGTGAGAAGTAGAGAAAACGGTAAGTATCTATAGAAACCACACAGTAAGTGAGAGTAGAGAAAACGGTAAGTATCTATAGAAACCACACAGTAAGTGAGAGTAGAGAAAACGGTAAGTATCTATAGAAACCACACAGTAAGTGAGAGTAGAGAAAACGGTAAGTATCTATAGAAACCACACAGTAAGTGAGAGTAGAGAAAACGGTAAGTATCTATAGAAACCACACAGTAAGTGAGAGTAGAGAAAACGGTAAGTATCTATAGAAACCACACAGTAAGTGAGAGTAGAGAAAACGGTAAGTATCTATAGAAACCACACAGTAAGTGAGAGTAGAGAAAACGGTAAGTATCTATAGAAACCACACAGTAAGTGAGAGTAGAGAAAACGGTAAGTATCTATAGAAACCACACAGTAAGTGAGAAAACGGTAGAGAAAACGGTAAGTATCTATAGAAACCACACAGTAAGTGAGAGTAGAGAAAACGGTAAGTATCTATAGAAACCACACAGTAAGTGAGAGTAGAGAAAACGGTAAGTATCTATAGAAACCACACAGTAAGTGAGAGTAGAGAAAACGGTAAGTATCTATAGAAACCACACAGTAAGTGAGAGTAGAGAAAACGGTAAGTATCTATAGAAACCACACAGTAAGTGAGAGTAGAGAAAACGGTAAGTATCTATAGAAACCACACAGTAAGTGAGAGTAGAGAAAACGGTAAGTATCTATAGAAACCACACAGTAAGTGAGAGTAAGTATCTATAGAAACCACACAGTAAGTGAGAGTAGAGAAAACGGTAAGTATCTATAGAAACCACACAGTAAGTGAGAGTAGAGAAAACGGTAAGTATCTATAGAAACCACACAGTAAGTGAGAGTAGAGAAAACGGTAAGTATCTATAGAAACCACACAGTAAGTGAGAGTAGAGAAAACGGTAAGTATCTATAGAAACCACACAGTAAGTGAGAGTAGAGAAAACGGTAAGTATCTATAGAAACCACACAAGTGAGAGTAGAGAAAACGGTAGAATAGAAACCACACAGTAAGTGAGAGTAGAGAAAACGGTAAGTATCTATAGAAACCACACAGTAAGTGAGAGTAGAGAAAACGGTAAGTATCTATAGAAACCACACAGTAAGTGAGAGTAGAGAAAACGGTAAGTATCTATAGAAACCACACAGTAAGTGAGAGTAGAGAAAACGGTAAGTATCTATAGAAACCACACAGTAAGTGAGAGTAGAGAAAACGGTAGAGTATCTATAGAAACCACACAGTAAGTGTGAGAGTAGAGAAAACGGTAAGTATCTATAGAAACCACACAGTAAGTGAGAGTAGAGAAAACGGTAAGTATCTATAGAAACCACACAGTAAGTGAGAGTAGAGAAAACGGTAAGTATCTATAGAAACCACACAGTAAGTGAGAGTAGAGAAAACGGTAAGTATCTATAGAAACCACACAGTAAGTGAGAGTAGAGAAAACGGTAAGTATCTATAGAAACCACACAGTAAGTGAGAGTAGAGAAAACGGTAAGTATCTATAGAAACCACACAGTAAGTGAGAGTAGAGAAAACGGTAAAGTATCTATAGAAACCACACAGTAAGTGAGAGTAGAGAAAACGGTAAGTATCTATAGAAACCACACAGTAAGTGAGAGTAGAGAAAACGGTAAGTATCTATAGAAACCACACAGTAAGTGAGAGTAGAGAAAACGGTAAGTATCTATAGAAACCACACAGTAAGTGAGAGTAGAGAAAACGGTAAGTATCTATAGAAACCACACAGTAAGTGAGAGTAGAGAAAACGGTAAGTATCTATAGAAACCACACAGTAAGTGAGAGTAGAGAAAACGGTAAGTATCTATAGAAACCACACAGTAAGTGAGAGTAGAGAAAACGGTAAGTATCTATAGAAACCACACAGTAAGTGAGAGTAGAGAAAACGGTAAGTATCTATAGAAACCACACAGTAAGGTGAGAGTAGAGTATCTATAGAAACCACACAGTAAGTGAGAGTAGAAAACGGTAAGTATCTATAGAAACCACACAGTAAGTGAGAGTAGAGAAAACAGGTAAGTATCTATAGAAACCACACAGTAAGTGAGAGTAGAGAAAACGGTAAGTATCTATAGAAACCACACAGTAAGTGAGAGTAGAAAACGGTAAGTATCTATAGAAACCACACAGTAAGTGAGAGTAGAGAAAACGGTAAGTATCTATAGAAACCACACAGTAAGTGAGAGTAGAGAAAACGGTAAGTATCTATAGAAACCACACAGTAAGTGAGAGTAGAGAAAACGGTAAGTATCTATAGAAACCACACAGTAAGTGAGAGTAGAGAAAACGGTAAGTATCTATAGAAACCACACAGTAAGTGAGAGTAGAGAAAACGGTAAGTATCTATAGAAACCACACAGTAAGTGAGAGTAGAGAAAACGGTAAGTATCTATAGAAACCACACAGTAAGTGAGAGTAGAGAAAACGGTAAGTATCTATAGAAACCACACAGTAAGTGAGAGTAGAGAAAACGGTAAGTATCTATAGAAACCACACAGTAAGTGAGAGTAGAGAAAACGGTAAGTATCTATAGAAACCACACAGTAAGTGAGAGTAGAGAAAACGGTAAGTATCTATAGAAACCACACAGTAAGTGAGAGTAGAAAAAACGGTAAGTATCTATAGAAACCACACAGTAAGTGAGAGTAGAGAAAACGGTAAGTATCTATAGAAACCACACAGTAAGTGAGAGTAGAGAAAACGGTAAGTATCTATAGAAACCACACAGTAAGTGAGAGTAGAGAAAACGTAAGTGAGAGTATCTATAGAAACCACACAGTAAGTGAGAGTAGAGAAAACGGTAAGTATCTATAGAAACCACACAGTAAGTGAGAGTAGAGAAAACGGTAAGTATCTATAGAAACCACACAGTAAGTGAGAGTAGAGAAAACGGTAAGTATCTATAGAAACCACACAGTAAGTGAGAGTAGAGAAAACGGTAAGTATCTATAGAAACCACACAGTAAGTGAGAGTAGAGAAAACGGTAAGTATCTATAGAAACCACACAGTAAGTGAGAGTAGAGAAAACGGTAAGTATCTATAGAAACCACACAGTAAGTGAGAGTAGAGAAAACGGTAAGTATCTATAGAAACCACACAGTAAGTGAGAGTAGAGAAAACGGTAAGTATCTATAGAAACCACACAGTAAGTGAGAGTAGAAAAACGGTAAGTATCTATAGAAACCACACAGTAAGTGAGAGTAGAGAAAACGGTAAGTATCTATAGAAACCACACAGTAAGTGAGAGTAGAGAAAACGGTAAGTATCTATAGAAACCACACAGTAAGTGAGAGTAGAGAAAACGGTAAGTATCTATAGAAACCACACAGTAAGTGAGAGTAGAGAAAACGGTAAGTATCTATAGAAACCACACAGTAAGTGAGAGTAGAGAAAACGGTAAGTATCTATAGAAACCACACAGTAAGTGAGAGTAGAGAAAACGGTAAGTATCTATAGAAACCACACAGTAAGTGAGAGTAGAGAAAACGGTAAGTATCTATAGAAACCACACAGTAAGTGAGAGTAGAGAAAACGGTAAGTATCTATAGAAACCACACAGTAAGTGAGAGTAGAGAAAACGGTAAGTATCTATAGAAACCACACAGTAAGTGAGAGTAGAGAAAACGGTAAGTATCTATAGAAACCACACAGTAAGTGAGAGTAGAGAAAACGGTAAGTATCTATAGAAACCACACAGTAAGTGAGAGTAGAGAAAACGGTAAGTATCTATAGAAACCACACAGTAAGTGAGAGTAGAGAAAACGGTAAGTATCTATAGAAACCACACAGTAAGTGAGAGTAGAGAAAACGGTAAGTATCTATAGAAACCACACAGTAAGTGAGAGTAGAGAAAACGGTAAGTATCTATAGAAACCACACAGTAAGTGAGAGTAGAGAAAACGGTAAGTATCTATAGAAACCACACAGTAAGTGAGAGTAGAGAAAACGGTAAGTATCTATAGAAACCACACAGTAAGTGAGAGTAGAGAAAACGGTAAGTATCTATAGAAACCACACAGTAAGTGAGAGTAGAGAAAACGGTAAGTATCTATAGAAACCACACAGTAAGTGAGAGTAGAGAAAACGGTAAGTATCTATAGAAACCACACAGTAAGTGAGAGTAGAGAAAACGGTAAGTATCTATAGAAACCACACAGTAAGTGAGAGTAGAGAAAACGGTAAGTATCTATAGAAACCACACAGTAAGTGAGAGTAGAGAAAACGGTAAGTATCTATAGAAACCACACAGTAAGTGAGAGTAGAGAAAACGGTAAGTATCTATAGAAACCACACAGTAAGTGAGAGTAGAGAAAACGGTAAGTATCTATAGAAACCACACAGTAAGTGAGAGTAGAGAAAACGGTAAGTATCTATAGAAACCACACAGTAAGTGAGAGTAGAGAAAACGGTAAGTATCTATAGAAACCACACAGTAAGTGAGAGTAGAGAAAACGGTAAGTATCTATAGAAACCACACAGTAAGTGAGAGTAGAGAAAACGGTAAGTATCTATAGAAACCACACAGTAAGTGAGAGTAGAGAAAACGGTAAGTATCTATAGAAACCACACAGTAAGTGAGAGTAGAGAAAACGGTAAGTATCTATAGAAACCACACAGTAAGTGAGAGTAGAGAAAAAACGGTAAGTATCTATAGAAACCACACAGTAAGTGAGAGTAGAGAAAACGGTAAGTATCTATAGAAACCACACAGTAAGTGAGAGTAGAGAAAACGGTAAGTATCTATAGAAACCACACAGTAAGTGAGAGTAGAGAAAACGGTAAGTATCTATAGAAACCACACAGTAAGTGAGAGTAGAGAAAACGGTAAGTATCTATAGAAACCACACAGTAAGTGAGAGTAGAGAAAACGGTAGTATCTATAGAAACCACACAGTAAGTAGAGTATAAGTATCTATAGAAACCACACAGTAAGTGAGAGTAGAGAAAACGGTAAGTATCTATAGAAACCACACAGTAAGTGAGAGTAGAGAAAACGGTATCTATCTATAGAAACCACACAGTAAGTGAGAGTAGAGAAAACGGTATCTATAGAAACCACACAGTAAGTGAGAGTAGAGAAAACGGTAAGTATCTATAGAAACCACACAGTAAGTGAGAGTAGAGAAAACGGTAAGTATCTATAGAAACCACACAGTAAGTGAGAGTAGAGAAAACGGTAAGTATCTATAGAAACCACACAGTAAGTGAGAGAGAAAACGGTAAGTATCAAAGAAACCACACAGTAAGTGAGAGTAGAGAAAACGGTAAGTATCTATAGAAACCACAGTAAGTGAGAGTAGAGAAAAACAGTAAGTATCTATAGAAACCACACAGTAAGTGAGAGTAGAAAAACGGTAAGTATCTATAGAAACCACACAGTAAGTGAGGAGTAGAGAAAACGGTAAAGTATCTATAGAAACCACACAGTAAGTGAGAGTAGAGAAAACGGTAGTATCTATAGAAACCACACAGTAAGTGAGAGTAGAGAAAACGGTAAGTATCTATAGAAACCACACAGTAAGTGAGAGTAGAGAAAACGGTAAGTATCTATAGAAACCACATAGTAAGTGAGAGTAGAGAAAACGGTATCTATAGAAACCACACAGTAAGTGAGAGTAGAGAAAACGGTAAGTATCTATAGAAACCACACAGTAAGTGAGAGTAGAGAAAACGGTAAGTATCTATAGAAACCACACAGTAAGTGAGAGTAGAGAAAACGGTAAGTATCAAAAGAAACCACAGTAAGTGAGGTGAGAAAACGGTAAGTATCTATAGAAACCACACAGTAAGTGAGAGTAGAGAAACGGTAAGTATCTATAGAAACCACACAGTAAGTGAGAGTAGAAAAAACGGTAAGTATCTATAGAAACCACACAGTAAGTGAGAGTAGAGAAAACGATAAGTATCTATAGAAACCACACAGTAAGTGAGAGTAGAGAAAACGGTAAGTATCTATAGAAACCACACAGTAAGTGAGAGTAGAGAAAACGGTAAGTATCTATAGAAACCACACAGTAAGTGAGAGTAGAGAAAACGGTATCTATAGAAACCACACAGTAGTGAGGTGAGAGAAAACGGTAAGTATCTATAGAAACCACACAGTAAGTGAGAGTAGAGAAAACGGTGAGTATCAAAAGAAACCACACAGTAAGTGAGGTAGAGAAAACGGTAAGTATCTATAGAAACCACACAGTAAGTGAGAGTAGAGAAAACGGTAAGTATCTATAGAAACCACACAGTAAGTGAGAGTAGAGAAAACGGTAAGTATCTATAGAAACCACACAGTGAGTGAGAGTAGAGAAAACGGTAAGTATCTATAGAAACCACACAGCAAGTGAGAGTAGAGAAAACGGTAAGTATCTACAGCAACCACACAGTAAGTGAGAGTAGAGAAAACGGTAAGTATCTACAGCAACCACACAGTAAGTGAGAGTAGAGAAAACGGTATCTGTAGAAACCACACAGTAAGTGAGAGTAGAGAAAACGGTATCTATAGAAACCACACAGTAAGTGAGAGTAGAGAAAACGGTAAGTATCTATAGAAACCACACATTATGTGAGAGTAGAGAAAACGGTAAGTATCTATAGAAACCACACAGTGAGTGAGAGTAGAGAAAACGGTAAGTATCTACAGCAACCACACAGTAAGTGAGAATAGAGAAAACGGTAAGTATCAAAAGAAACCACACAGTAAGTGAGAGTAGAGAAAACGGTAAGTATCTATAGAAACCACACAGTAAGTGAGAGTAGAGAAAACGATAAGTATCTATAGAAACCACACAGTAAGTGAGAGTAGAGAAAACGGTAAGTATCTATAGAAACCACACATTATGTGAGAGTAGAGAAAACGGTATCTATAGAAACCACACAGTGAGTGAGAGTAGAGAAAACGGTAAGTATCTATAGAAACCACACAGTAAGTGAGAGTAGAGAAAACGGTATGTATCAAAAGAAACCACACAGTAAGTGAGAGTAGAGAAAACGGTAAGTATCTATAGAAACCACACAGTAAGTGAGAGTAGAGAAAACGGTAAGTATCTATAGAAACCACACAGTAAGTGAGAGTAGAGAAAACGGTAAGTATCTATAGAAACCACACATTATGTGAGAGTAGAGAAAACGGTAAGTATCTATAGAAACCACACAGTAAGTGAGAATAGAGAAACAGGTAAGTATCTATAGAAACCACACAGTAAGTGAGAGTAGTAGAAAACGGTAAGTATCTATAGAAACCACACATTATGTGAGAGTAGAGAAAACGGTAAGAAAGTATCTATAGAAACCACACAGTAAGTGAGAATAGAGAAAACGGTAAGTATCAAAAGAAACCACACAGTAAGTGAGAGTAGAGAAAACGGTAAGTATCTATAGAAACCACACATTATGTGAGAGTAGAGAAAACGGTAAGTATCTATAGAAACCACACAGTAAGTGAGAATAGAGAAAACGGTAAGTATCTATAGAAACCACACAGTAAGTGAGAGTGGAGAAAACGGTATCTATAGAAACCACACATTAAGTGAAAGTAGAGAAAACGGTAAGTATCTACAGCAACCACACAGTAAGTGAGAGTAGAGAAAACGGTATCTATAGAAACCACACAGTAAGTGAGAGTGGAGAAACGGTAAGTATCTATAGAAACCACACAGTAGTAGTGAGAGTAGAGAAAACGGTATCTATAGAAACCACACAGTAAGTGAGAGTGGAGAAAACGGTAAGTATCTATAGAAACCACACAGTAAGTGAGAGTAGAGAAAACGGTAAGTATCTATAGAAACCACACAGTAAGTGAGAGTAGAGAAAACGGTAAGTATCTACAGCAACCACACAGTAAGTGAGAGTAGAGAAAACGGTATCTATAGAAACCACACAGTAAGTGAGAGTGGAGAAAACGGTAAGTATCTATAGAAACCACACAGTAAGTGAGAGTAGAGAAAACGGTATCTATAGAAACCACACAGTAAGTGAGAGTAGAGAAAACGGTATCTATAGAAACCACACAGTAAGTGAGAGTAGAGAAAACGGTAAGTATCTATAGAAACCACACAGTAAGTGAGAGTAGAGAAAACGGTAAATATCTATAGAAACCACACAGTAAGTGACAGTAAAGAGAGCGGTATGTATCTATAGAAATAATACAGTAATGGACAGTAAAGAGAGCGGTACATATCTATAGAAATAATACAGTAAGTGGCAGTAAAGACAGCGATACGTATCTCCAGAAAAAACACAGTAAGTGACAGTAAAGAGAGCGGTATCTATAGAAACCACACAGTAAGTGACTGTAAAGAAAACAGTACGTTTCTTAGAAATCACTCAGCGAGTGACAGTAAATTGAGCGATATCTATAGAAACGACAAAGTTAGTGATAGTAAAGAGAGCGGAACGTATCTAGAGAAACCACAGAGTAAGTGACAGCAAAGAATACACGTACGTTCGTTATTTAGTAGATTGAAGAAACAGAGAGTAAGTTGGGCCAAAATACATGTAACTAGATGTACGTTATTTGTTTGCTACATTGAAGACATACAGAGTAAGTTAAACCAACAATACATGTAACTAGATGTACGTTAGTTGTTTGCTATATTGAAGACATACAGAGTAAGTTAAACCAACAATACATGTAACTAGATGTACGTTAGTTGTTTGAAGACATACAGAGTAAGTTAAACCAACAATACATGTAACTAGATGTACGTTAGTTGTTTGCTACATTGAAGACATACAGAGTAAGTTAAACCAACAATACATGTAACTAGATGTACGTTAGTTGTTTGCTACATTGAAGACATACAGAGTAAGTTAAACCAACAATACATGTAACTAGATGTACGTTAGTTGTTTGCTACATTGAAGACATACAGAGTAAGTTAAACCAACAATACATGTAACTAGATGTACGTTAGTTGTTTGCTACATTGAAGACATACAGAGTAAGTTAAACCAACAATACATGTTACTAGATGTACGTTAGTTGTTTGCTACATTGAAGACATACAGAGTAAGTTAAACCAACAATACATGTAACTAGATGTACGTTAGTTGTTTGCTACATTGAAGACATACAGAGTAAGTTAAACCAACAATACATGTAACTAGATGTACGTTAGTTGTTTGCTACATTGAAGACATACAGAGTAAGTTAAACCAACAATACATGTAACTAGATGTACGTTAGTTGTTTGAAGACATACAGAGTAAGTTAAACCAACAATACATGTAACTAGATGTACGTTAGTTGTTTGAAGACATACAGAGTAAGTTAAACCAACAATACATGTAACTAGATGTACGTTAGTTGTTTGAAGACATACAGAGTAAGTTAAACCAACAATACATGTAACTAGATGTACGTTAGTTGTTTGCTACATTGAAGACATACAGAGTAAGTTAAACCAACAATACATGTAACTAGATGTACGTTAGTTGTTTGCTACATTGAAGACATACAGAGTAAGTTAAACCAACAATACATGTAACTAGATGTACGTTAGTTGTTTGCTACATTGAAGACATACAGAGTAAGTTAAACCAACAATACATGTAACTAGATGTACGTTAGTTGTTTGCTACATTGAAGACATACAGAGTAAGTTAAACCAACAATACATGTAACTAGATGTACGTTAGTTGTTTGCTACATTGAAGACATACAGAGTAAGTTAAACCAACAATACATGTAACTAGATGTACGTTAGTTGTTTGCTACATTGAAGACATACAGAGTAAGTTAAACCAACAATACATGTTACTAGATGTACGTTAGTTGTTTGCTAAATTGAAGACATACAGAGTAAGTTAAACCAACAATACATGTAACTAGATGTACGTTAGTTGTTTGCTACATTGAAGACATACAGAGTAAGTTAAACCAACAATACATGTAACTAGATGTACGTTAGTTGTTTGCTACATTGAAGACATACAGAGTAAGTTAAACCAACAATACATGTAACTAGATGTACGTTAGTTGTTTGCTACATTGAAGACATACAGAGTAAGTTAAACCAACAATACATGTAACTAGATGTACGTTAGTTGTTTGCTACATTGAAGACATACAGAGTAAGTTAAACCAACAATACATGTAACTAGATGTACGTTAGTTGTTTGCTACATTGAAGACATACAGAGTAAGTTAAACCAACAATACATGTAACTAGATGTACGTTAGTTGTTTGCTACATTGAAGACATACAGAGTATGATAAAACAACAATACATGTAACTAGATGTACGTTAGTTGTTTGCTACATTGAAGACATACAGAGTAAGTTAAACCAACAATACATGTAACTAGATGTACGTTAGTTGTTTGCTACATTGAAGACATACAGAGTAAGTTAACCTAACAATACATGTAACTAGATGTACGTTAGTTGTTTGAAGACATACAGAGTAAGTTAAACCAACAATACATGTAACTAGATGTACGTTAGTTGTTTGCTACATTGAAGACATACAGAGTAAGTTAAACCAACAATACATGTAACTAGATGTACGTTAGTTGTTTGCTACATTGAAGACATACTGAGTAAGTTAAACCAACAATACATGTAACTAGATGTACGTTAGTTGTTTACTACATTGAAGACATACAGAGTAAGTTAAACCAACAATACATGTAACTAGATGTACGTTAGTTGTTTGCTACATTGAAGACATACAGAGCAAGTTAAACCAACAATACATGTTACTAGATGTACGTTAGTTGTTTGCTAAATTGAAGACATACAGAGTAAGTTAAACCAACAATACATGTAACTAGATGTACGTTAGTTGTTTGCTACATTGAAGACATACAGAGTAAGTTAAACCAACAATACATGTAACTAGATGTACGTTAGTTGTTTGCTACATTGAAGACATACAGAGTAAGTTAAACCAACAATACATGTAACTAGATGTACGTTAGTTGTTTGCTACATTGAAGACATACAGAGTAAGTTAAACCAACAATACATGTTACTAGATGTACGTTAGTTGTTTGCTACATTGAAGACATACAGAGTAAGTTAAACCAACAATACATGTAACTAGATGTACGTTAGTTGTTTGCTACATTGAAGACATACAGAGTAAGTTAAACCAACAATACATGTAACTAGATGTACGTTAGTTGTTTGCTACATTGAAGACATACAGAGTAAGTTAAACCAACAATACATGTAACTAGATGTACGTTAGTTGTTTGCTACATTGAAGACATACAGAGTAAGTTAAACCAACAATACATGTTACTAGATGTACGTTAGTTGTTTGCTTAATTGAAGACATACAGAGTAAGTTAAACCAACAATACATGTAACTAGATGTACGTTAGTTGTTTGCTACATTGAAGACATACAGAGTAAGTTAAACCAACAATACATGTAACTAGATGTACGTTAGTTGTTTGCTACATTGAAGACATACAGAGTATGATAAAACAACAATACATGTAACTAGATGTACGTTAGTTGTTTGCTACATTGAAGACATACAGAGTAAGTTAAACCAACAATACATGTAACTAGATGTACGTTAGTTGTTTGCTACATTGAAGACATACAGAGTAAGTTAAACTAACAATACATGTAACTAGATGTACGTTAGTTGTTTGAAGACATACAGAGTAAGTTAAACCAACAATACATGTTACTAGATGTACGTTAGTTGTTTGAAGACATACAGAGTAAGTTAAACCAACAATACATGTAACTAGATGTACGTTAGTTGTTTGCTACATTGAAGACATACAGAGTAAGTTAAACCAACAATACATGTAACTAGATGTACGTTAGTTGTTTGCTACATTGAAGACATACAGAGTAAGTTAAACCAACAATACATGTAACTAGATGTACGTTAGTTGTTTACTACATTGAAGACATACAGAGTAAGTTAAACCAACAATACATGTAACTAGATGTACGTTAGTTGTTTGCTACATTGAAGACATACAGAGCAAGTTAAACCAACAATACATGTTACTAGATGTACGTTAGTTGTTTGCTAAATTGAAGACATACAGAGTAAGTTAAACCAACAATACATGTAACTAGATGTACGTTAGTTGTTTGCTACATTGAAGACATACAGAGTAAGTTAAACCAACAATACATGTAACTTGATGTACGTTAGTTGTTTGCTACATTGAAGACATACAGAGTAAGTTAAACCAACAATACATGTAACTAGATGTACGTTAGTTGTTTGCTACATTGAAGACATACAGAGTAAGTTAAACCAACAATACATGTTACTAGATGTACGTTAGTTGTTTGCTACATTGAAGACATACAGAGTAAGTTAAACCAACAATACATGTAACTAGATGTACGTTAGTTGTTTGCTACATTGAAGACATACAGAGTAAGTTAAACCAACAATACATGTAACTAGATGTACGTTAGTTGTTTGCTACATTGAAGACATACAGAGTAAGTTAAACCAACAATACATGTTACTAGATGTACGTTAGTTGTTTGCTAAATTGAAGACATACAGAGTAAGTTAAACCAACAATACATGTAACTAGATGTACGTTAGTTGTTTGCTACATTGAAGACATACAGAGTAAGTTAAACCAACAATACATGTAACTAGATGTACGTTAGTTGTTTGCTACATTGAAGACATACAGAGTAAGTTAAACCAACAATACATGTTACTAGATGTACGTTAGTTGTTTGAATACATACAGAGTAAGTTAAACCAACAATACATGTTACTAGATGTACGTTAGTTGTTTGCTACATTGAAGACATACAGAGTAAGTTAAACCAACAATACATGTAACTAGATGTACGTTAGTTGTTTGCTACATTGAAGACATACAGAATAAGTTAAACCAACAATACATGTTACTAGATGTACGTTAGTTGTTTGCTACATTGAAGACATACAGAGTAAGTTAAACCAACAATACATGTAACTAGATGTACGTTAGTTGTTTGCTACATTGAAGACATACAGAGTAAGTTAAACCAACAATATATGTAACTAGATATCCGAATGGTTGTTTTGTAGATTGAAGACATAGAGAGTAAGTTGGACCAGCTGATTGAAATGTACTTAGAAGACCGACAACGTTATAACCCACCGGTAACATCTAATAGTATGACACCATCTATAATGACGTTGGCGCCCCCTCCAAGTCCTGTCCCACTCCCGGTTTCGTCTTCGTCCATTCTACCTTCGCAGCCAAAATTCAACTATAATCTGGATAACAAAAATGACCTTAATAGCCATGTGACGAAGAATCCTCGTCGACTTATAGAACGTGGAAACTCGGACCTCAGTCAGCGGTTGAAGAAAAAGGTGAAACTGTGTTATTCTCTGGAGACGAGAGTTTCTGAGCAGCTGAGGAGGTCTGCGGAAAGAGATTCGTATTTGTGTCCAAGTATACACATTGAGTCGGAGAACCAAGTGGACTTCCAGAACACTCTGCACACTTCGGTCGGGGCATGCTCCGATGCTAGCACAGACATGGAGTGCCTCGTCACGAGCGAGGGTGAGACAGACTCATGTCCTGAAGAATCAAATGTCACTCATTTTCTCACTGATTCTGACTGTGATGTCAGCACCATTACAGTTACACTTCCCGAAATGTTAGCGTCAAGTAGGAATCAGGTGAAAGACTTAAAAACTTAAGTTTTGTTCTGCCATCTAGTGACGTTTTGTGAAATTACGTTTCTTAGTCAAGCTTTAAATTTTATATATAGTGAAAAATGTTTCCATTATGAACAGTTTCCAAATAATTCCATCCATTATACCCTCGTAAGTAGCTCTTTTTTGTGGTCAAAGTAATTCTTGGGGTGTAAGGCTGTACCACCAGGAAATATTTAGAATCTCAGGAATCACTATCAATTATTAGTGGAGGTTTTGAGGTATAATTAAACTAAGCGCATTTCTAACTCCCACCGATACCACTTATGTAAAGGTAGGACTGTAAGTTTAACTTGTTAGAACATGTGGTATGAAATCTTTTTTGTTGTTGTTTAAGTTGTTAGAACATGTGGTATGAAATCTTTTTTGTTGTTGTTTAACTTGTTAGAACATGTGGTATGAAATCTTTATTGTTGTTGTTTAAGTTGTTAGAACATGTGGTATGAATTTTTTTTTTTGTTGTTTAAGTTGTTAGAACATGTGGTATGAAATTTTTTTTGTTGTTGTTTAAGTTGTTAGAACATGTGGTATGAAATCTTTTTTGTTGTTGTTTTAGTTGTTAGAACATGTGGTATGAAATTTTTTTTGTTGTTGTTTAAGTTGTTAGAACATGTGGTATGAAATTTTTTTTGTTGTTGTTTAAGTTGTTAGAACATGTGGTATGAAATCTTTTTTGTTGTTGTTTAAGTTGTTAGAACATGTGGTATGAAATTTTTGTTGTTGTTGTTTAAGTTGTTAGAACATGTGGTATGAAATCTTTTTTGTTGTTGTTTAAGTTGTTAGAACATGTGGTATGAAATCTTTTTTGTTGTTGTTGGAATTTGTTTCTTTTTTTTTACTTTGTAAGAAAAACAAAAGTCGTAAAGTTCGGAATTCGATTGTGTATTTTGTTCTGTATTGTATATTCGTGGTATGAGAAAGTATGATTTTGAATCTAGTTTGTGTTTTTAGATTTGTGATTATTGGTTTATAACTTAATATATTTACTTGGTCAAGTTAATTTTAGTTTGATATAAAATATATCGACTTTCAAATAGAGCCTTACCAACTTTAGCTAACTTATGTAGTTATGGATAATTAACGCTGACCCTTTAGAAACACAAGAATTAAAGCCATAATATTGAGGTAACTTAACCAGTGTTTGTGAGCTTTTTGAAATCACGTATTCATATAAATAAACCAAGTTCTCAACCGTTCTTAGCCTTGTATAAATCTCAGGAAAGCACGCTTATCACATAGTTCTATATAGCATTATTCACTTCTATAGAAGTCACATTTGTTCTGCCCAGACCTTCATATCAGTAACCTTTTGATCTTTAAATCTCATGAACACCTAGTTTCCCTATTCACAATCTACTATAGCTTTCCATGTCATGAACACCTAGTTTTCCTATTCACAATCTCCTATAGCTTTCCATATCACGAACACCTAGTTTTCCTATTCACAATCTCCTATAGCTTTCCATGTCATGAACACCTAGTTTTCCTATTCACAATCTCCTATAGCTTTCCATGTCCTGAACACCTAGTTTTTCTATTCACAATCTCCTATAGCTTTCCATGTTATGAACACCTAGTTTGTATGTTCACAATCTCCTATAGCTTTCCATGTCATGAACATCTAGCTTTTCTATTCACAATCTCCTATAGCTTTCCATGTCATGAACACCTAGTTTTTCTATTCACAATCTTCTATAGCTTTCCATGTCATGAACATCTAGTTTTCCTATTCACAATCTTCTATAGCTTTCCATGTCATGAACACCTAGTTTTTCTATTCACAATCTTCTATAGCTTTCCATGTCATGAACATCTAGTTTTCTTATTCACAATCTCCTATAGCTTTCCATGTCATGAACACCTAGTTTTCCTATTCACAATCTCCTATAACTTTCCATGTCATGAACACCTAGTTTTCCTATTCACAATCTCCTATAGCTTTCCATGTCATGAACACCTAGTTTTCCTATTCACAATCTCCTATAGCTTTCCATGTCATGAACACCTAGTTTGTATATTCACAATCTTCTATAGCTTTCCATATCATGAACTTCCAGGCTTTCCAAGCTCGCGATTTATTTCTTTTTGTAATAAACATTATACTTGTGCGGACAAGCCTAACAATTCGGTATGTTAAAAAAACGGATCGATTTCTTATTATACTTACTTACTGTTGTAGCAACGTAACTGATGAACAGGCGTTGAAAATATATGAACGTGTTAATCCATAATAAAATATATTAACATGCTAATATATAAAATATATTAACATGTTAATATATAAACGTGTTAATATGTGTGATCAATATGTTAATATACAAATGTAAATACGCTGACAAATGGGTGTCTAAACCACATTACAGACGTTTTTCCTTTGCTACAATGATATCAAGCATGTTAAAATGTTAATATAGGGTTTCTACAGCGATATCGAAGGTGTGAACATGTTTATATTGCGTTTTTAGATGGATTTCAGTGGTATGGACTTGTTAATGTAGGGTTCCTGAAAAGATTTCATGGTGTGAACACGTGATTTAGGGTTTAGTTTTAAGAGACTTCAACTATGTGGATCTTTGTTTCTTTGTTACCAATTAACGTTCGAACATAAGCAGTTTTATATATCGGGTGTAAGAAACCCTTTCTGGTAGTTAAGATATTTAAGTTCACCATTTGAATATAATTTTAAATATCCAACAAATAACAACAATAATAAGCTTAAGACATAAAGATGTCTTACATTCCCTGTTGTTAACTATTGGATAATGTTATGTGGTTTAGCACAGTGATCTGTCACATAACGTTACGATTTCTAGAACAGATATAATGTTCCGACATGTTTACATAATTATATCTATACGTTCGGAACAGTTTTCACTCGAGATTTAGCAATATACTTCATGAAATCTAATTGAACCTAAAACTTATTTTATATGATTTGATGGTCAGAATGGTTGAACTTATACGAGGATGTTTAAAAATGATCTTGAAACAGTTAGATCGTTCACTGTAGCGACACCTGAAGTCAGGGACACATATCAATATTTTCTTATAATATCTGAATTATTTTTAGACGTATTCCTTTGACACTAATATTTTTATTTTGTGATTTATTAGTACACAGTCCCGGTTTATCCGACTAATATTTTTATTTTGTGATTTATTAGTATACAGTCGCTGTTTTTGTGACTAATATTTTATTATATGATTTATTAAATACAGTCCCTGTTTTGGTGACTAATATTTTTATTATATGATTTATTAGTACACAGTCGCTGTTTTTGTGACTAATATTTTTATTATATGATTTATTAGTACACAGTCCCTGTTTTTGTGACTAATATTTTTATTATATGATTTATTAGTATACAGTCGCTGTTTTTGTGATTAATATTTTTATTTTATGATTTATTAGTATACAGTCGCTGTTTTTGTGACTAATATTATTATCATATGATTTATTAGTATACAGTCGCTGTTTTGTGACTAATATTTTTATTTTGTGATTTATTAGTATACAGTCCCTGTTTTTTGTGACTAATATTTTTATCATATGATTTATTAGTATACAGTCCATGTTTTTGTGACTAATATTTTTATTATATGATTTATT
Organism: Tachypleus tridentatus; assembly: GCF_004210375.1. Classification (NCBI taxonomy): domain Eukaryota; kingdom Metazoa; phylum Arthropoda; class Merostomata; order Xiphosura; family Limulidae; genus Tachypleus; species Tachypleus tridentatus. The sequence goes on along the minus strand of NC_134827.1, from coordinate 45,187,832 downwards.
AGTATACAGTCGCTGTTTTTGTGACTAATATTTTTATTATATGATTTATTAGTACACAGTCCCTGTTTATCCGACTAATATCTTTATTATATGATTTATTAGTATACAGTCGCTGTTTTTTGTGACTAATATTTTTATTTTGTGATTTATTAGTATACAGTCCCTGTTTTTGTGACTAATATTTTTATCATATGATTTATTAGTATACAGTCCCTGTTTTTGTGACTAATATTTTTATTATATGATTTATTAGTATACAGTCGCTGTTTTTGTGACTAATATTTTTATTATATGATTTATTAGTACACAGTCCCTGTTTATTTCGACTAATATCTTTATTATATGATTTATTAGTATACAGTCGCTGTTTTTGTGACTAATATTTTTATTTTGTGATTTATTAGTATACAGTCCCTGTTTTTGTGACTAATATTTTTATTATATGATTTATTAGTATACAGTCGCTGTTTTTGTGACTAATATTTTTATTTTGTGATTTATTAGTATACAGTCCCTGTTTTTGTGACTAATATTTTTATTATATGATTTATTAGTATACAGTCCCTGTTTTTGTGACTAATATTTTTATCATATGATTTATTAGTACACAGTCACTGTTTTTGTGACTAATATTTTTATTATATGATTTATTAGTATACAGTCGCTGTTTTTGTGATTAATATTTTTATTTTATGATTTATTAGTATACAGTCGCTGTTTTTGTGACTGATATTTTTATCATATGATTTATTAGTATACAGTCGCTGTTTTGGTGACTAATATTTTTATCATATGATTTATTAGTATACAGTCCCTGTTTTTGTGACTAATATTTTTATTATATGATTTATTAGTATACAGTCGCTGTTTTTGTGACTAATATTTTTATTATATGATTTATTAGTACACAGTCCCTGTTTATTTCGACTAATATCTTTATTATATGATTTATTAGTATACAGTCGCTGTTTTTGTGACTAATATTTTTATTTTGTGATTTATTAGTATACAGTCCCTGTTTTTGTGACTAATATTTTTATTATATGATTTATTAGTATACAGTCCCTGTTTTTGTGACTAATATTTTTATCATATGATTTATTAGTACACAGTCACTGTTTTTGTGACTAATATTTTTATTATATGATTTATTAGTATACAGTCGCTGTTTTGTGATTAATATTTTTATTTTATGATTTATTAGTATACAGTCGCTGTTTTTGTGACTGATATTTTTATCATATGATTTATTAGTATACAGTCGCTGTTTTGGTGACTAATATTTTTATCATATGATTTATTAGTATACAGTCCCTGTTTTTGTGACTAATATTTTTATTATATGATTTATTAGTATACAGTCGCTGTTTTTGTGACTAATATTTTTATTATATGATTTATTAGTACACAGTCCCTGTTTATCCGACTAATATCTTTATTATATGATTTATTAGTATACAGTCGCTGTTTTTGTGATTAATATTTTTATTTTATGATTTATTAGTATACAGTCGCTGTTTTTGTGACTGATATTTTTATCATATGATTTATTAGTATACAGTCGCTGTTTTGGTGACTAATATTTTATCATATGATTTATTAGTATACAGTCCTGTTTTTGTGACTAATATTTTTATTATATGATTTTTTAGTATACAGTCGCTGTTTTTGTGACTAATATTTTTATTATATGATTTATTAGTACACAGTCCCTGTTTATCCGACTAATATCTTTATTATATGATTTATTAGTATACAGTCGCTGTTTTTGTGATTAATATTTTTATTTTATGATTTATTAGTATACAGTCGCTGTTTTTGTGACTGATATTTTTATCATATGATTTATTAGTATACAGTCGCTGTTTTGGTGACTGATATTTTTATCATATGATTTATTAGTATACAGTCGCTGTTTTGGTGACTAATATTTTTATCATATGATTTATTAGTATACAGTCCCTGTTTTTGTGACTAATATTTTTATTATATGATTTATTAGTATACAGTCGCTGTTTTTTGTGACTAATATTTTTATTATATGATTTATTAGTACACAGTCCCTGTTTATCCGACTAATATCTTTATTATATGATTTATTAGTATACAGTCGCTGTTTTTGTGATTAATATTTTTATTTTATGATTTATTAGTATACAGTCGCTGTTTTTGTGACTGATATTTTTATCATATGATTTATTAGTATACAGTCGCTGTTTTGGTGACTAATATTTTTATCATATGATTTATTAGTATACAGTCCTGTTTTTGTGACTAATATTTTTATTATATGATTTTTAGTATACAGTCGCTGTTTTGTGACTAATATTTTTATTATATGATTTATTAGTACACAGTCCCTGTTTATCCGACTAATATCTTTATTATATGATTTATTAGTATACAGTCGCTGTTTTTGTGATTAATATTTTTATTTTATGATTTATTAGTATACAGTCGCTGTTTTTGTGACTGATATTTTTATCATATGATTTATTAGTATACAGTCGCTGTTTTGGTGACTAATATTTTTATCATATGATTTATTAGTATACAGTCCTGTTTTTGTGACTAATATTTTTATTATATGATTTTTTAGTATACAGTCGCTGTTTTTGTGACTAATATTTTTATTATATGATTTATTAGTACACAGTCCCTGTTTATCCGACTAATATCTTTATTATATGATTTATTAGTATACAGTCGCTGTTTTTGTGACTAATATTTTTATTTTGTGATTTATTAGTATACAGTCCCTGTTTTTGTGACTAATATTTTTATTATATGATTTATTAGTATACAGTCCCTATTTTTATGTAATAATTATATTCGGTGTGTAATTATTACACATTCCCTGTTTTGTGATTATTTAGCAAACACTCATTGTTTTCCTATAATAAACTTCCTCAAAATTACTTGAACATTGTGTTCGATTTCTGACAGTAACACATAGAAAAATTAGTGTTAAAAGTTATCATATAACATATCCTAAATGTTTACAATTCTTAGATGTAGCGCCCCCAACAAAAAAAACAAACTTAGATGTAGGTTACATTTCATTTTTCTTTCGTATTTACATTAATGACAAACATAAGCCTAACTTCTATCACGTGCATTTTGTTCGTACTGCGGAGAGGCTTTCATATTCAAGTTATTGTTATTATCTGTGCAGATGTTTCTAGAAATAATTACTACATCTCAACTCAATTACAGCCTAGGATTAACACTTGTCAGTACAAATAAAAGGCAACAGCGGTGACACTCGACTCTGTCAACACTACCTAACTTGGTGTTCGGCAGAAAACATTTCAAACAATTAAATTACGTCATTAAATAATGATGTCAGGAGAAGACATAATGAATAGTATATCAAACTTTACATCATGTGACAAACAAACATGTTTGTAAAGTACTACGCTAGCTTGACTTTACATCATGTCCACTGTGACAAACATGTTTGTGAAGTACTACGCTAGCTTGACTTTACATCATGTACACTGTGACAAACATATTTGTAAAGTGCTATGCAAGCTTGACTTTACATCATGTACACTGTGACAAACAAATATGTCTATAAAGTGTTATCCTGGCCTTGACTTTACATCACTTTACACTGTGACAAACATATTTGTAAAGTGCTATGCAAGCTTGACTTTACATCATGAACACTGTGACAAACATATTTGTAAAGTGCTATGCAAGCTTAACTTTGCATCACGTACACTGTGACAAAGATATTTGTAAAGTGCTATGCAAGCTTGACTTTACATCATGTACACTGTGACAAACATATTTGTAAAGTGCTATGCAAGCTTGACTTTACATCATGTACACTGTGACAAACATATTTGTAAAGTGCTACGTTAACCTTGATTTTACGTCATGTACACTGTTACAAACATGTTTGTAAAATGCTGTGCTAAACTTGAGTTTACGTCATATACACTGTGACAAACATGTTTGTAAAATGCTATGCAAACTTTGATTTTACGTCATGTACACTGTGACAAACAAACATGTCTGTGAAGTGCTACCCTAGCCATAACTTTAGGTTTTTCTTCGTCATACAGTTGGTACATATATAAGTTAACAGCTTTTTCTTCGTCTTGCAGTTGGTACATATATTTTAACAGGTTTTTCTTCGTCTTGCAGTTGGTACATATATAAGTTAACAGGTTTTTCTTCGTCTTACAGTTGGTAAATATATAAGTTAACAGATTTTTCTTCGTCTTACAGTTGGTACATATATAACTTAACAGGTTTTTCTTCGTCTTACAGTTGGTACATATATAAGTTAACAGCTTTTTCTTCGTCTTACAGTTGGTACATATATAAGTTAACAGGTTTTTCTTCGTCATAAAGTTGATACATATATAAGTTAACAGGTTTTTCTTCGTCATAAAGTTGATACATATATAAGTTAACAGGTTTTTCTTCGTCATACAGTTGATACATATATAAGTTAGAAAGATCAACTGTTGTTTCTAAAGTGATCACGAAATTATAGATCAACTGTTGTTTCCAAAGTGATCGCGAAATTAGAAAGATCAACTGTTGTTTCCAGAGTGATCGCGAAATTATAAAGATCAAATGTTCTTTCTAAAGTGATCGCGAAATTATAAAGATCAACTGTTGTTTCTAAAGTGATCACGAAATTAGAAAGATCAAATGTTCTTTCTAAAGTGATCACGAAATTAGAAAGCTCAACTGTTGTTTCTAAAGTGATCGCGAAATTAGAAAGAACAACTGTTGTTTCTAAAGTGATCGCGAAATTAGAAAGATCAACTGTTGTTTCCAGAGTGATCGCGAAATTATAAAGATCAAATGTTCTTTCTAAAGTGATCGCGAAATTATAAAGATCAACTGTTGTTTCTAAAGTGATCACGAAATTATAAAGATCAACTGTTGTTTCTAAAGTGATCGCCAAATTATAAAGATCAATTGTTGTTACTAAAGTGATCGCCAAATTGTAAAGATCAACTGTTGTTTCTAAAGTGATCGCCAAATTATAAAGATCAACTGTTGTTTCTAAAGTGATCGCGAAATTATAAAGATCAATTGTTGTCTCTAAAGTGATCGCGAAATTATAAAGATCAACAGTTGTTTCGAAAGTGATCACGAAATTATAAAGATCAACTGTTGTTTCTAAAGTTATTGCCAAATTATAAAGATCAACTGTTGTTTCTAAACTGATCGCGAAATTAGAAAGATTAACTGTTGTTTCTAAAGTGATCGCAAAATTATAAAGATCAACTGTTGTCTCTAAAGTGATCACCAAATTATAAATAACAACTGTTGTTTCTAAAGTGATCGCCAAATTATAAAGATCAACTGTTGTCTCTAAAGTGATCACGAAATAATAAAGATCAACTGTTGTTTCTAAAGTGATCGCGAAATTAGAAAGATCAACGGTTGTTTCTAAAGTGATCACAAAATTATAAATAACAACTGGTGTTTCCAAAGTGATCGCGAAATTATAAAAATCAACTGTTGTTTCTAAAGTGATCACGAAATTATAAATAACAACTATTGTTTCTAAAGTGATCGCCAAATTATAAAAATCAACTGTTGTTTCTAAAGTGATCACAAAATTATAAAACAACTGTTGTTTCTAAAGTGATCACCAAATTATAAAGATCAACTGTTGTTTCTAAAGTGATCACCAAATTATAAAGATCAACTGTTGTTTCTAAAGTGATCACAAAATTATAAAACAACTGTTGTTTCTAAAGTGATCACCAAATTATAAAGATCAACTGTTGTTTCTAAAGTGATCGCGAAATTATAAAACAACTGTTGTTTCTAAAGTGATCACCAAATTATAAAGATCAACTGTTGTTTCTAAAGTGATTACAATAGTGATACATGAAGTATTAGTGTTAGGATTTTGTCTAAATAATACGTAACATTAGATTCCACCAAATCCTGCCACACGCATAATAAAACAACATTTTACGAAATTTCAGTAGACGTTGTCAGATGTGACTTAGTGAAATGTTACAAGTATTTATGTACCCATTGATTAAGCAGTGTTCATTTCGAGTTGTGTTCAAAAGCGAACAAAGTTTCATTTGATGAAACTGCTGTATATTCCGAAAGCGTTACATTTTACTTAAGAACAGAGAGTATGGTTGGTTAACTTGAATATAATATGTTTTACCCTTAGAAGGTACAGAAGGCAAGTTGATGACATGTTACCATGATTTAATTTGAGTTTTGAGTAGACAGAGCCTGAGACTGCAAGCTAGAGTTGTGATGTACAAATTATATATGTTGGAACCATCACTTAACTTTATGTGGTTATATTAACATAACAGAGGACTAGAATGTTCATGCTTATGAATCATACTGTTTTATCTGTTCATATGTTCAGAATTTGCAATGATATAAATATATTATATAATATATATATATTAAACAGCCTGGAGAATCTACATTGTAAAAATAAAACAACTATCGACGAATAAATATAATATAAATTACCTCATTTTGTCTTATTTCAATGTAATCATTTTTTTCCTTTTCTTTGTTTTTGATTTCGCGCAAAGCCGCACGAGGGCCATATGCGCTAGCCGTCCGTAGTTTAGCAGTGTCAGATTAGAGGGAAGACAGCTAGTCGTCATGACCCACAGCCAACTCTCGGGCTACTCTTTTATTAACGAATACTGGGATTGGCCGTCACATTATAACGCTCCCACGGCTGAGAGAGCCAGCATGTTTGGTGTGACAGAGATTCGAACGCCTTAACCCACCTGGCCATGCCGGTCCTCTTGATTTTAAGAAACAACAACAAACCAACAGTATAATAAATTATTACTTTCTAACAACAGTATAATTATTCCTTACTTTCTAACAACAGTATAATTATTACGTTCTAACAACAACAAACCAAGAGTATAATAAATTATTACGTTCTAACAACAACAAAATAACAGTATAATAAATTATTACGTTGTAACAACAACAAACCAACAGTATAATATAGTATTACGTTCTAACATCAACAGAACAACAGTATAATAAATTATTACGTTCTAACAACAACAAAACAACAGTATAATAAATTATTACGTTCTAACAACAACAAACCAACAGTATAATAAATTATTACGTTCTAACAACAACAAACCAACAGAATAATAAATTATTACATTCTAACATCAACAAAACAACAGTATAATAAATTATTACGTTCTAACAACAACAAAACAACAGTATAATAATTTTGTACTTTCTGACAACAGTATAATTACGTTCTAACAACAACAAACCAAGAGTATAATAAATTATTACGTTCTAACATCAATAAAACAACAGTATAATAAATTATTACGTTCTAACAACAACAAAACAACAGTATAATAATTTCGTACTTTCTGACAACAGTATAATTACGATCTAATAACAACAAACCAAGAGTATAATAAATTATTACGTTCTAACATCAATGAAACAACAGTATAATAAATTATTACGTTCTAACAACAACAACAGTATAATAATTTCGTACTTTCTGACAACAGTATAATTACGTTCTAACAACAACAAACCAAGAGTATAATAAATTATTACGTTCTAACATCAATAAAACAACAGTATAATAAATTATTACGTTCTAACAACAACAAAACAACAGTATAATAATTTCGTACTTTCTGACAACAGTATAATTACGTTCTAACAACAACAAACCAACAGTATAATAAATTATTACGTTCTAAATGCGGTTTTATAAATTCTAATAGTAAATTTTTAATGGAAAACAAATTATTATTTGTTTTAATGTTGTATACAGAAATGTATTCAGTCTAGTAGGTGTTGACTATACAATGTAATATATGTTTCAACACAAATGACTCCTAGATGTTAGAGCTTCACATTCATTTCAAAAGTATATTTGTATTTTATTTAAACTGAACTGTACTGTTAGTTGTGGATAATAATTCTTAAAATTTACTTTTTTATTCTATTGAACCGAAACTCTCTGGACATTAAACAGATTTTTAAAAATAACATTTAACGAATAAAGTAAAATAATATTAATTATAGAAACACATTTATCAAAGAAAGGAAAAATGTATACATAGTAGTTGACTAACCTCTGAGTGAATACAATTAGACATTTGAGTATAATATCGTACTTTTATACGCTACGAGTAAAGACAAATAGTTCTCCGTGATGACGAGAAAACCCACTTGTAGAGAAAATATGTGCAAGAACCATCCGTTTTTACGTAGATACAAATAGTTCTGTTCATGCGCAATAGATGGCACTTCAACATAAAAGTCCGTTCGAAATAAAAATGCAGGAACATTAAATATTTACAGATTACGTTTTTCGAAAAGTATTTTAAAATCGAATCATTTTTCACATGTAAGTCTTAAAATAGATTTAAAATAACAAACTGTTTAACTGACACATGCAAGCCTCAAACAACATCAGCATTGAGTAATATAGAAATCGTAAAGTAAGTTTTCAGACATATATAACCATTACAGAAGTACTGATATGGTTTTGAAAGACAGGATAAACCCACATTCACATAGTGTATTGAACGTGTTTTAACTTCAGTATTATGACTGCAGAACTTGCACAGTTATTTTATCTCAACTAAAGTCTGGTTAGAATACTTTAGTGTACCCATGGTGCTGTTGGTAAGTTTTATTATGAACATATGATGTTACTGTCAAGATAATTAAAGTAATTAACAAACATTTTTTGACAATAAAAATGTAATAATAACTACAATGTTGACTGACATGTTATTTATTGAAAGAACGTAACAGTAAAAGTTATTCATCTATCGTAACATATTTGTTAGGTCGATAATGTATGTTTAATGGTAAATAATATACCAACTGTAAGTAATCGCTATATAAACAGGTATGTTTGAGATAATGTAATTATATACTGCTGTTGTACAACGTTTTGTTTCTAACCTCGAGACTAAACGTTGTGAAGAAATGTTACCTCACAAATAGCTGGTCTTGAGTGTTGATAGTGAGTCATGCTAACTAGTTGTAACCTTGAGTGTTAATAGTGAGCCATATGACTTGCAAACTTGACTGTTAATAGTGAATCACTTTGATTTGATGTGGAATGACAGTTGATAGTGCGTCATTCAGGTTTCACGTTAATTGAATAGTTCACAGTGACTCGTTCAAACATGAGGTCAGTTTCACTGTTAAAAGTGAATCATTCCAATTTCATGTCAAATCCACCAAAGGTTTAAACAGCTACAGTAGCAAAAGCTCATGAGAAGGGCTGGTCAGTATCAATGTCTGAGCTACTGTGGGCGAGACGAGTACGGCACCATCTCGAGGTCTTTGCTATCACAGAAAGCTCAAAGTATTAAAAATAACGTAACGCAGGAAGTAAAGAAAACACGACACTTGCTTGAAACGTCGCCACAAAGATGTCGGATGTGTAACTTAATCTTCGACCGCTTCGTAACACTGTGAGATATGAGAGCCGGCTACATTCGTAGGTCATATCTCCCGATTATGTTGTGATGTTAAGAACCATTTGAAGACGTATTAACGAAAAAAAATTTTAAAATCTCATCTATAAAAGTTGGTCCATAACGCATATCCAACTACACGCATGCGCGAGTCTGTATCTGATGGCATGAATGACATGGGTCAGCAGTGTAACGTCACAAGCAGTGATGTCTGACGAGTTTTTGTCAGTGTTCGTTTTTTATCGTCAGTAAAGTAGGGCACCATTAACTCGTCTTTAATCAACACTTCACACATATATGTAGTTAATAACTCCCATATTAACTGTACTCTACAGTATTATATGTTTTCTAACATATCACTCACCTCATCTCGTGGCCTCTGTCATTGTTAAAGATGACGTTTGGAACTATGAATCTAACTCACCAACACTCGAACACAACAATGACGGCTCAAATTGTTTATAGTTTTCTTCTTTGGTGGACTCTAATAATTGTTACGAAATAAAAGCAACTTAAATTAATCCATTCTCACCACTAAAAGCACATAATAGGCCGGTACTTACTTCAGGGGACGACACATCTCCTGGACGGGATGCCAAGTTAGATCTACAAGATATATACGGTTGAGAGCACAGCAACGAGTCATGCTCGGATTTTACGATAAAATACCATAATTATATCTGTATCGTATTATCAATGCTGAGCGAGAGATAATGCTTGCCATGCCGAGATGCGTGTTCCAAGGTTCGAACCTCGATGTACCATTGAACATTCATCGTACTTTGATTATAACTTCAACAATTTAGGTCAACAGTACTACGTTAGGGATTATCTTGTGATCTGTGTTTGTTTCTAGTATGTTCGCTGCAAAGCTTCAGAAAAGGCTTAACCTTAACTAACTTTGAATCATTAAACTAGAGAGAAGGAGGCCAGCGAGTAGCAATACTTTAGCTACTCTTATATGGGCTCTGACTGTCTCCTTTGTAGCGCATCCGCAGCTTAAAAGTCCATAGCTCGTTTGTGCAGCGATGGGGCCCGATCCATAAACCTTTAGATTCACAGTCAAGATGGACTAACATTTGCACGCCAAGCATGACGTCTCTGTCCTGAAATTTCAACCAGTATGTCGCATAAGTCACCGATAAGGTTTAAAAATGCCTGAAACAAAATTTAGTTCATGGTTGAGTGAAACATACAAAACGAAGAGTATACTATATTTACAAAAATCTTTGTTATAAACTAAAGATCTGTACATATGTTTCAGTAGATATGAAAGTCCACTGGTGGACTGATACCTGTTCATAATTAACCTTTAATAACATTAAAGCATATCGACACCCTACAATAGAATTAAAATATCGGACAAATATTAGCACTAGATGGCAGCACTAAGTCATTTCTTCTTTCTATTCAAATCGTATAAACGTAGAGTATTTAATTAATTAAATCAACGAGGGTTAGTTTTGAAACTTATTTTAAATCTAGTGGAAAACAATAACCAAAAATGATTGTCATTTCTTTTGTAGAAACTTTGACGTGAGGTTCACATCTAGAAAACATTGTATCGATTAAAATAGATTATTTATATAACAAAACAGTTGAGGTCAGTTGTTTTCACTCCCATAAGCTCTTTGGAATTTTCGACCTCAACCACACCTCATACATAAATAGACTGAACTCCTAGGTCAGAGAGACACCTAGGGTTCAGGTACAGCCGTCCCTAATTCCATGACCATAGAGAACGTAGATGGTCAACAATACCTGTTACTACAAAGGATTTGTGAGACTCACTTTCACTATGTTGGAAGTGTGAAACGTGTTAATCATATCTCATATGTGGCCCTTGACCTTTCTGTATTTAATCCGACGCACTAAACATTAAGCTACTTCTGGCCAACAGCTTTATAACAGATTGACTGAACGTATGAGTAAGTATAATAAACCTACACAGTAAAATTGGACAAGTGTTTAACTTGCCGGCTGGATTTCGAACGGTCTAAGGTTCGAGCTGTAACATGCCGAATAACACACTCTACACTTTTGGCTGTATGAACGTTTTAACACTGTCAGTTAATATTTCACTATTCAGTTAATACTTTTCACATAGGTAGGTGATACAGCTGGCTGGTTGCTCTCCTCTAGCCAGAAGATATGGTGATACCGCTGGCTGGTTGCTCTCCTCTAGTCAGAAGATATGGTGATACCGCTGGCTGGTTGCTCTCCTCTAGCCAGAAGATATGGTGATACCGCTGGCTGGTTGCTCTTCTCTAGCCAGAAGATATGGTGAACCGCTGGCTGGTTGCTCTCCTCTAGCCAGAAGATATGGTGATACCGCTGGCTGGTTGCTCTCCTCTAGCCAGAAGATATGGTGATACCGCTGGCTGGTTGCTCTCCTCTAGCCAGAAGATATGGTGATACCGCTGGCTGGTTGCTCTCCTCTAGTCAAAAGATATGGTGATACCGCTGGCTGGTTGCTCTCCTCTAGTCAGAAGATATGGTGAACCGCTGGCTGGTTGCTCTCCTCTAGCCAGAAGATATGGTGATACCGCTGGCTGGTAGTTCTCCTCTAGTCAAAAGATATGGTGATACCGCTGGCTGGTTGCTCTCCTCTAGTCAAAAGATATGGTGATACCGCTGGCTGGTTGCTCTCCTCTAATCAGAAGATATAATGATACCGCTGGCTGGTTGCTCTCCTCTAGTCAAAAGATATGGTGATACCATTGGCCTTAACCACATGTCCATGCCGGGACCTGAACACGTCCGCTGGACTGTTAGCCTCTGGTAGGCTTCTGTTCAGACTTAAAATACCCAACACTATTACCATTTGATTATATAAACGTACCTGTACAGAAATGTGTGAATTGTACTTACTTCCTAAAAATCGATTCCAATAAGCTACACACAATAAAAGTCATTAAACTTTTCATTAAAAAGGCTTCTGATTTCACTGCTGGAAACTTTAATATATACTTCCAGTAAAGAAAACTAAGTGAAAAAAATGTTTGTTTATGAATGTTTCGTTTATGGTTTGGTTAAACTAATTTCCATATATATTTTTTATTTCATAAAGGTGAGATACATCCATTTTTATTTATCTCCAGTGACACAGCGGTATATCTGCGGACTTACATAGCTAGAAACTGGGTTTCGATACTCGTGATGGAAACAGAACAGGATGCTTATTGTGTAACTTTGTGCTTAACTACAAACAAACCATTTTAATTTAATTAACCAATGTTAATTGCCTATTATGTTGTTGGTTTTTATACTGATTTGTAACTTAGTTATTGATTTATGTTGTTTCCTAACTTGGGTATTGAATTATGACTGTTTTGTAAATTGGCTTTCGATTTATTACTGATTTGCAACTTGGATATTGAGTTATGACTTTTATAAATTTGGTATTTCCTAGCGTAATTATTGAGTTATGACTGTTTGTAGCTTAGGTATTTATTTATGACTGTTTTGTAAATTGGGTATTGATTTATGACTGTTTTGTAAATTGGGTATTTATTTATGACTGTTTCGTAAATTGGGTATTTATTTATGAGTGTCTTGTAAATTGGGTATTTATTTATGACTGTTTTGTAAATTGGGTATTTATTTATGACTGTTTTGTAAATTGGGTATTTATTTATGAGTGTTTTGTAAATTGGGTATTTATTTATGACTGTTTTGTAAATTGGATATTGATTTATGACTGTCTTGTAACTTTGCTATTGAGAGTTATAGCTACTGGGTAACATAATAATGTTTCTACAGATAATATCCGAAGTGTTAGAATCATAGATAGGCATGTTAATACTTGTATTGACTCTAAATATATGAAGACACATCTTACAGTCCAGGCACGTTTTACGGCTTGGAATCATAATGCTTACAATTAATTGCTTATAACTAGTAAGAGATATTGTTTACACAGCTGTTAGAACAATATACTTTGTAGATACCGGCTATATGCGTTACACATGGTAATACGATATTACCTTAATCGTGTATTTGATATCTGTTAGTAGAGTTGCCAGACCTTTAGGACTACATGTGACTGACGTTATAGCGCAAGTTTCTTGGCTGTTTTAATAACGATATGTTGGATAATACAAATATCTGTGCGTTTTGAAGCGGGCAGCAGGAGCTGAGGAACAACCTTCCAACTCAAGTAGAACTCGGTTTTAAATTGTGGATCGTCTTTGTTTCTGGTAATACGCGTTTTGTTGTATGTTAACATTGTATAAACAATATTTTGTTTAATTAATAGAATGACACAACCTCTGGTGATGTCCACTTGAAATCGCTATTTAAAGATATAGGAACTTGTAGCAACATAGTAAAGTTTGTTGTGTTGTTGTTATTTTATTACATAATTTGTGGGTTTTACAAATATATATATTAGTAAACACAAAACGTGTTAACAACGGATAACACTATTAACATTTCATCGTTTAATAACACTATACAAAGTGCATGAAGCACATTAGTGCACATTAGTGACAGCAGGTTAACAGTAAAGTTAACAGTTATACTCCAGATAATTATTTCATGGTAAAGGTTTTCGTGATAGCTTCCAGGATGAGGCAAACGACCTTCTAGCGATGAAATTTCTTGATGTAATATAACCGTTAACTTTACTGTTAACCGTTATACTCAAGGTAATTATTTCATGGTAAAGGTTTTCGTGATAGCTTCCAGGATGAGGCAAACGACCTTCTAACGATGAAATTTCTTGATGTAATATATCATTAATCCTGTTTGTGTGATGTTAAAGTTCTAATAACCCTGCTTTATGTAATATATCATTAACCCTGTTTATGTGATGTTAAAGTCCTAATAACTCTGCTTTATGCAATATATCATTAACTCTGTTTATGTGATGTTAAAGTCCTAATAACCCTGCTTTATGTAATATATCATTAACCCTCTTCGTGTGATGTTAAAGTCCTAATAACTTTGCTTTATGTAACATATCATTAACCCTGTTTGTGTGAAGTTAAAGTCCTAATAACCCTGCTTTATGTAATATATCATTAACCCTCTTTGTGTGATGCTAAAGTCCTAATAACCCTGCTTTATGTAATATATCATTAACCCTATTTATGTGAAGTTAAACTTTTAATGACCCTCGTTTATGTAATATATCATTAACCCTGTTTGTGTGAAGTTAAAGTCCTAATAATCCTGCTTTATGTAATATATCATGAACCCTGTTTGTGTGAAGCTAAAGTCCTAATAACCCTGCTTTATGTAATATATCATTAACCCTCTTTGTGTGATGTTAAAGTAATAATAACCCTGCTTTATGTTATATATCAATAACCTTATTTGTGTGATGTTAAAGAAATAATAACCCTGCTATAATTAGTATATCAAGAAACCTGTTTGTGTGAAGTTAAAGTCCTAATAACCCTGCTTTATGTAATATATCATTAACCCTCTTTGTGTGATGTTAAAGTAATAATAACCCTGCTTTATGTTATATATCAATAACCTTATTTGTGTCATGTTAAAGAAATAATAACCCTGCTATAATTAGTATATCAAGAAACCTGTTTGTGTGAAGTTAAAGTCCTAATAACCCTGCTTTATGTAATATATCATTAACCCTCTTTGTGTATTGTGAAACTCCTAATAACCCTGATTTATGTAATATATCATTAACCCTCTTTGTGTAATGTGAAACTTTTAATAACCTTGCTTTATGTAATATATCAATAACCTTATTTGTGTGATGTTAAAGTAATAATAACCCTGCTATAATTAGTATATCATGAACCCTGTTTGTGTGAAGTTAAAGTCCTAATAACCCTGCTTTATGTAATATATCATTAACCCTCTTTGTGTAATGTGAAACTTCTAATAACCCTGCTTTATGTAATATATCAATAACCTTATTTGTGTGATGTTAAAGTAATAATACCCCTGCTATAATTAGTATATCATGAACCCTGTTTGTGTGAAGTTAAAGTCCTAATAACCCTGCTTTATGTAATATATCATTAACCCTCTTTGTGTATTGTGAAACTCCTAATAACCCTGATTTATGTAATATATCATTAACCCTCTTTGTGTGATGTGAAACTTTTAATAACCTTGCTTTATGTAATATATCAATAACCTTATTTGTGTGATGTTAAAGTAATAATAACCCTGCTATAATTAGTATATCATGAACCCTGTTTGTGTGAAGTTAAAATCCTAATAACCCTGCTTTATGTAATATATCATGAACCCTGTTTGTGTGAAGTTAAAGTCCTAATAACCCTGCTTTATGTAATATATCATTAACCCTCTTTGTGTAATGTGAAACTTTTAATAACCTTGCTTTATGTAATATATCAATAAACTTATTTGTGTGATGTTAAATTAATAATAACCCTGCTATAATTAGTACATCATGAACCCTGTTTGTGTGAAGTTAAAGTCCTAATAACCCTGCTTTATGTAATATATCATTAACCCTCTTTGTGTATTGTGAAACTCCTAATAACCCTGCTTTATGTAATATATCATTAACCCTCTTCGTGTGATGTTAAAGTCCTAATAACTTTGCTTTATGTAACATATCATGAACCCTGTTTGTGTGAAGTTAAAGTCCTAATAACCCTGCTTTATGTAATATATCATTAACCCTCTTTGTGTATTGTGAAACTCCTAATAACCCTGATTTATGTAATATATCATTAACCCTCTTTGTGTAATGTGAAACTTTTAATAACCTTGCTTTATGTAATATATCAATAACCTTATTTGTGTGATGTTAAAGTAATAATAACCCTGCTATAATTAGTATATCATGAACCCTGTTTGTGTGAAGTTAAAGTCCTAATAACCCTGCTTTATGTAATATATCATTAACCCTCTTTGTGTATTGTGAAACTCCTAATAACCCTGATTTATGTAATATATCATTAACCCTCTTTGTGTAATGTGAAACTTTTAATAACCTTGCTTTATGTAATATATCAATAACCTTATTTGTGTGATGTTAAAGTCCTAATAACCCTGCTTTATGTAATATATCATTAACCCTCTTTGTGTATTGTGAAACTCCTAATAACCCTGCTTTATGTAATATATCATTAACCCTCTTTGTGTAATGTGAAACTCCTAATAACCGTGCTTTATTTAATATATCAATAACCTTATTTGCGTGATGTTAAAGTTATAATAACCCTGCTATAATTAGTATATCATGAACCCTGTTTGTGTGAAGTTAAAGTCCTAATAACCCTGCTTTATGTAATATATCATTAACCTTGTTTGTGTGATGTTAAAGTCCTAATAACCCTGCTTTATATTATATATCATTAGCCCTGTTTATGTGATGTTAAAGTCCTAATAACCCTGCTTCATATAATGTATTATTAACCCTGTTTGTGTGACATTAAAGTTGTAATAACTGTGCTCCTTGGAATGTAATTTTAACCATGTTTGTGTGAGATTAAAGTCCAGAAAACTGTTTTTAAGAAGCGTTATTAACACACTGAAAAATTGTTGGTGAATTCTTAATAATCTACTTTCCCTTTATCATTGTTAATTATTTTTACTTATATATTATCCCTTGGATACATCGAACCTGCTGTTTAAGTGTAGGAGTTGTTCTCCATGTCAATGAACAATAATCTAAAGTTACACACTAGATAGTTTGTGTAGGGAGTGATAAAGGAAAAGAATCTCTACAAATATCTCGTTCTGATACAACGTGCACAAAAGTCTGTTACATTTAACACACTTGTTTCTGGGTTGTTGTTTTTTTCTCACCGTGGTGAGCTGAAAGCTTGGTTATACAGTCACAATGACATCACAATATTCACTTGTCCGTCGACAACTCAACTGGAAACTAAAACTTTTGTAAACGATTGTAGAGGGGGGTCCACCGTGCAAACTTTACGTAACATTGCTCAGTTCTTACTCTGGGTTCTTTACTATATGTATCTCGGTTTAGACTGAAATCACCTATTCTTAAACGCACAAAGCAAGAGGTATTTTGGTTTTTTGTAAACTTTTGTATCTGATATTTTATTATGTGTCTCCCAATTATCCCGTTGGAACAGCAATAAGTCTACAAACTTAATTGCTAAAATCTGGCTTTCGATTTCTTGCGGTGAAAACAGTAGATAGCTCAAAGCAGCGTTACACTAAAACAAACAAACTCTTCACAATATTAAAAATTCAGATAATAATGAATCTAGTGAGTAGTTGTATTTACGAATGCTTCTCACCTATATATTAAAAACACTGCTTTTCAATAACAAAATCTATCATTAGATGGACATACTGTCGTCGAATAAACCGTTTTGTGTATGTCTCTTACACTATTCAAACTTAAATCAAACGAATGGCCTACCACAAGTCATCTCTGGTGGCAGAGATCTAGAAACAGACCATAACATTATCAACTAATTTCTAGATATATTTAACTCTCATCCAAAGACGTTAGACATCTGTGGCAAATATCGGCTTAAGAACAAAACTGTTAAAGTACAGCTGCAGTTTTTAATATCTGCTAACGATATAAAAGTCCATTTCGGGTGATCGGGAGTAGCACAGTTAATAGTCCGTTTCGTAAATCTGGACAAACGCAAGCACGTGATGATTGAATTCATTGTTTACATTTGCTTACTGTCTGTCATTAACTTAATGTTAGTAATAGTTCTCTGTACAAGAAACGTCTATCTTAGTCAGTACAAGGAATACTCCAGTTGTCAACGTTATAATCTTAACCACGATGAAGAATATGGGTCGTTAAAGACACCAATGCAGATAGCAAATTTTCAGATCTTGTATTTCATGTGCAGTGGAGGGTGGCTATAAAACCTGGTTCCAACCAATCCGAAAATTCTTTGATCAACACCAGGAGAGATAAAAAATGACTTGTTCTAAGTTCTTAAAATTTTAGGTGGGCTGGAACCTAAGAAGAATGTTGACTAACATTTCCTACTTGTTTTGGAATAAAAACCGGATATAATGATATTTAAGGCAACACATCCAGTTCTACTCATCTTCAAATAAATCAATTATTGGTAGATTTTTATTTTCTTAACAGAACTTAGCGAATATTGAGAAAATCATTATAATGTTCACCTAAATGAGAATAAATGTATACAAAATTTATAATACAAAAGAGTTCATATGCTATCAACGTTATTAACAAAACCTAAATCATTGGATAAAGTGGTATCTACGGTTGTTCTGGTTGTTGTAGATAATGTGAATAGTCTTGTCCCATGTTGTAAATCACGTTTGGATTAGTTCCAAGATATGTCTCTGTTGTTGTTGTTTTATTTACAAGGTACGTACCTACTGTTGTTGTTCTTTTAATTACAAGGTACGTACCTACCGTTGTTGTTGTTTTATTTACAAGGTACGTATCTACCGTTGTTGTTGTTTTATTTACAAGGTACGTATCTACCGTTGTTGTTGTTTTATTTACAAGGTACGTATCTACCGTTGTTGTTGTTTTATTTACAAGGTACGTATGTACCGTTGTTGTTGTTTTATTTTCGAGGTACGTATCTACCGTTGTTGTTGTTTTATTTACAAGGTACGTACCTACCGTTGTTGTTGTTTTATTTACAAGGTACGTACCTACCGTTGTTGTTGTTTTATTTACAAGGTACGTACCTACCGTTGTTGTTGTTTTATTTACAAGGTACGTACCTACCGTTGTTGTTGTTTTATTTTCGAGGTACGTATCTACCGTTGTTGTTTTATTTACAGGCACACCTATACTGTTGATGTTTCACAATACCAAATCCTAAGTAATTAACTCTTAAACTAATTAGGTTACTAAATAAGGCCATGAGTTACCTTAAATAAAAAAAAATTACGATCAAAATTTGATTTATTTTAGTGCAAAGTAAATTAGATTTAACATGGAACAAACGTGCAGCCTGAGAAACCGTAATACATTTTTAAGGGCAATAGATTGATAACGGTCCACACGCGTTTAAAGTTAAACAAATCTAAGAGTTGGAAGTTTCAGTGGCCAATTAAAATATTGACCCTGAATTATAACTTTCACAGAATAACCATGAAATATTAGTAATAAAAATATTAATATAAACTTGTAATCATGGATTTCTTTCATATGATCTCTCCAAAAGTTTAGGTAAATAATTATACAACACTACTATAGTGAATGTTAAACCAAGTTGTACAAAAACAAACTGAACTGTTGTGATGGATTCTCTGCTAGAATATTGAAGTAAAAGAATGAATTGTCTGGGACCAGTTTCCACAAGATATTATTCACTGTAAATTTAGTGCTCTACGCATTCTATAAAGTATCATAGAGTCCACTAGATTTGGATGCTTTCTGGTTATTCGGGTTCCTACCCACCTCTAGATATCCTCGTTTCTTGAAATATATTATACTCTATAAAATATCTTGTAGTGATAGATTTCAATATCGCGTACCTTTGAAAGTAGTGAGAAATGGCTAAATGTGCCCTGAAGGATTGGCTATAAGGTTCCTTAAAAGTCAGGGGAGCAGCAGTGAATTGAGGCATGTGTACGCTCAAGGCTCAAAACTTAATTAAACACGACCTCCTAGTGAGCTACTGAGAAACCACAAACTAAATCAGGATTCATATGGTTACGTAAAGCACGGTATACCAACTACATTTTATAAACTTACCTGTATATTAGGTACAGATAGTTATTTCTAGACTAAACCTAGCTGTTTCTGTATAATAGTTGTCATTAGACTAAGCCTAGCTGTTTCTGTATAATAGTTACCATTAGACTAAGCCTAGCTGTTTCTGTATAATAGTTACCATTAGACTAAGCCTAGCTGTTTCTGTATAATAGTTACCATTAGACTAAGCCTAGCTGTTTCTGTATAATAGTTATCATTAGACTAAGCCTAGCTGTTTCTGTATAATAGTTACCATTAGACTAAGCCTAGCTGTTTCTGTATAATAGTTATCATTAGACTAAGCCTAGCTGTTTCTGTATAAAAGTTATCATTAGATTAGACCTATCTGTATAATAGTTACAGAAACTAGACTAGACCCATATGTTTCTGTATACTAGTTACAGATAGTTATCACTAGACTAAACCTTCCTGTTTCTGTATGATAGTTACAGATAGTATCACTAGACTAAACTTACCTGTTTCTGTATAATAGTTACAGTGAACAGGAGAGATGAATGGTATTATATAAACGTATATAGAACAGGGAACAGGAGAGATGAATTGTATTATATAAACGTATGTAGAACAGTGAACAGGAGAGATGAATTGAATTATATAAACGTATATAGAACAGTGAACAGGAGAGATGAATGGTATTATATAAACGTATATAGAACAGTGAACAGGAGAGTTGAATGGTATTATATAAACGTATGTAGAACAGTGAACAGGAGAGATGAATTGTATTATATAAACGTATGTAGAACAGTGAACAGGAGAGATGAATTGAATTATATAAACGTATGTAGAACAGTGAACAGGAGAGATGAATGGTATTATATAAACGTATGTAGAACAGTGAACAGGAGAGATGAATTGTATTATATAAACGTATGTAGAACAGTGAACAGGAGAGATGAATTGAATTATATAAACGTATGTAGAACAGTGAACAGGAGAGATGAATTGTATTATATAAACGTATGTAGAACACTGAACAGGAGAGATGAATGGTATTATATAAACGTATGTAGAACAGGAGAGATGAATGGTATTATATAAACGTATGTAGAACAGGAGAGATGAATGGTATTTCTAAGTCGTGGACTATTAGAATTATGAATGACACCATATATACCGAGTCTGACTGTGTGATTGTTACACATAACTAACCTTTGAACTTATTAGGTTGTTTCTGGATGATGGTTACATGTGGCTACCCTTCGCTCTTATATGGTGTTACATGATTGTTATTCAACTAGAGACTTGTGTTTATTGCTACGTGAACGTTCATACTGAATAGGTGTTTGTTACTACACAAAATTGGTACGTGTATACGTGTTCGTTACTACATGAAGATTGGTACGTCCATATGTATTCGTTAATACATAAATATTGGTACTATATAGGTGTTTATAACTACATGAAGATTGTTGCTATATATGTGTTTATAACTACATGAAGATTGTTGCTATATATGTGTTTATAACTACATGAAGATTGGTACTATACATGTGTTTATAACTACATGAAGATTGGTACTATATAGGTGTTTATAACTACATGAAGATTGGTACTATATAGGTGTTTATAACTACATGAAGATTGGTACTATATAGGTGTTAAAAACTACATGAAGATTGGTACTATATAGGTGTTTATAACTACATGAAGGTTGGTACTATATAGGTGTTTATAACTACATGAAGATTGGTACTATATAGGTGTTTATAACTACATGAAGATTGGTACTATATAGGTGTTAAAAACTACATGAAGATTGGTACTATATAGGTGTTTATAACTACATGAAGGTTGGTACTATATAGGTGTTTATAACTACATGAAGATTGGTACTATATAGGTCTTTATAACTACATGAAGATTGGTACTATATAGGTGTTAAAAACTACATGAAGATTGGTACTATATAGGTGTTTATAACTACATGAAGATTGGTACTATATAGGTGTTAAAAACTACATGAAGATTGGTACTATATAGGTGTTTATAACTACATGAAGATTGGTACTATATAGGTGCTTATAACTACATGAAGATTGGTATTATATAGGTGTTTATAACTACATGAAGATTGGTACTATATAGGTGTTTATAACTACATGAAGATTGGTACTATATAGGTGTTTATAACTACGTGAAGGTTGGTACTATATAGGTGTTTATAACTACATGAAGATTGGTACTATATAGGTGTTAAAACTACATGAAGATTGGTACTATATAGGTGTTTATAACTACATGAAGGTTGGTACTATATAGGTGTTTATAACTACATGAAGATTGGTACTATATAGGTGTTTATAACTACATGAAGATTGGTACTATATAGGTGTTTATAACTACATGAAGATTGGTACTATATAGGTGTTTATAACTACATGAAGGTTGGTACTATATAGGTGTTTATAACTACATGAAGATTGGTACTATATAGGTGTTTATAACTACATGAAGATTGGTACTATATAGGTGTTTATAACTACATGAAGATTGGTACTATATAGGTGTTTATAACTACATGAAGGTTGGTACTATATAGGTGTTTATAACTACATGAAGATTGGTACTATATAGGTGTTAAAACTACATGAAGATTGGTACTATATAGGTGTTTATAACTACATGAAGGTTGGTACTATATAGGTGTTTATAACTACATGAAGATTGGTACTATATAGGTGCTTATAACTACATGAAGATTGGTATTATATAGGTGTTTATAACTACATGAAGATTGGTACTATATAGGTGTTTATAACTACATGAAGATTGGTACTATATAGGTGTTTATAACTACATGAAGATTGGTGCTATGTATGTGTTTATAACTACATGAAGATTGGTGCTATGTATGTGTTTATAACTACATGAAGATTGGTGCTATGTATGTGTTTATAACTACATGAAGATTGGTGCTATGTATGTGTTTATAACTACATGAAGATTGGTGCTATGTATGTGTTTATAACTACATGAAGATTGGTACGTGTATATTACTCCAGTTTGAATGATGTTACAAATGTGTATTAATGCAGTGTTAATGAAGGTACTAACGTATGTTAGTATGACTAACTACACTTTGAATAATGTACTGATACCTGATTAATTGTCCTTGGTAATTTGTTTCTTTACAGTTAGACGATCTGGTATTAATTATGATCTACGAACTATTTATTCATATTTTTAGTGTCGTTCCTTTAAAATTATTCTGAATAGTGCAAATTAAAGAACAAAGTTAGGCGTTTTTCTCAACTGTATCTGACCCTCAATGGAATAAACACCTTGAAGTGGTTTATCATTATAAAAGTATATTTTGTTATTTATCGCATTAGGAAACACCCAAAATAAGTGTATAGTTACGTGTTGTTTTTTACTCTGTAATTTGTTATTGATATAACTAGGATGAGAAACTGGGATATGTTTGTCATTACGTTTTCCTCACCTTTATCTAACACTGAATAGGACGACAATAGGTGTACCGTTTTTCTAATTCGTTACCAGTCCTTACTACAATTAGCTCCTAAGATAGGTGTATCGTTACGTTTTCTTTTTTTCCACTTGTGGTTAATCCTGGTTATATATGACGTAATCTTAATGTTGCGTTGTATATTTAGTGTTTTTTGGTTTGTTTTTTGACAACGTCAGAGCGGTTGAAGTAGGAACTCACTTGATTGTTTTATCCTACGCTGAATAATGATATGTGATATGTTTAATATCCGTGCTGGGATCTTTGGGTTATTTTATAATTTTAACAAGACCATCGAATGTCACCTTTTTTTATAGTTTAACATGACTTTCCAAAGTTCAAATCATTTAGAAAATTACTTTTCTTGCGTTTGAGTTTTATTAAAGTGTTAAAAACGTCAATTAGTTTTATCAATCATTTCATTTCTAGCCTTTTAAAATATTAGTTTTAAACATCTGCCTGCTACATTATTACTTGTTAAAAGCAAGAACACACAATGGGCTATCTGTGCTGTGCCCACTACTGGTACAGACACCGAGTGTTTAGCCCTATATGTTTTCAGACTTACCTCTGAGGGAGTTAGATTTATACTTTTATTCTAAATGAGATTACATATTGACATTTTACTAGGACTCTCAACCAAGTTTTGAAACCCTTAAGAGCACATGTGTAATATCATAATTCTACTCGCCCAATGACCCGGGCAACACCTCTCTTGCTGTGGTTATATCATTATCGTTCTGGGGGGGTCGTCCAATAAACACATCAAAGGGTAGATTCATTGCACCAAAACAGTGATTTCCATGTGGGGTACCAGTTTTATTGTTAGCTCAAGCCGTGAGAGGGCAACTGGTATAAAGAAAGGAGAAACGTTAACAGGCAAATCGCAAGTTTCTGTGTAGTGTAATACACCTGAAGTTTGTAGTAAGGCGCTAAGAGACTGAAGATGAACCTAGCATCATTGGCGGCTATATTTTATACTGGTTAGGAAATCCAACAGAGAGACTACATTATATCACGGCAAGGGTCCTATCACGTGACCTTATATTCTTTATTTACATTATACTAACAAGTCTCACGACTTGTTACACCAAGTAGGGATTCATGCTGAGCTCAATGCTAGAACTGTTTACCTTTCTCTGCAGGCTATCGCAAGACGATTTCTCTTTCGACTCCATCGGTTTTGGTAAATGGAAACACTGGCTATGATCTGTTTCTTACATTCTGAGAAGCAAGTGAAATACATAAATCCACTTCATCAGACATGGCATAATATCAGTAGTGCTATCTCAAGATGGTGGTTTCATCATCCAGCCTAGTGGGATTCTCATGTCTAAGCGGGAAATATTACTTGATATTAGGTTTACTTGTGCTTGTAGGGAAACACTTTCATCGCTTATACTCATGAAAACATGGAGTAATTAATAGGTAACCCGAAACGTTTTAAATAGGGCGATGCCCACTATTTCTATCCCCCTCAAGGCTACCTCCAAACCCTCATAAAATTCTTCTTTATTAAGAATATTAAAAGGAAGCAAGTCCACGCTAGTCAGGTGGTACTCGCCCTCACTAGACGAAGCGCAGGCAGCACCACCTGTGGAGAAGTGACTCCCTACAGTGAGTACATCCTCTAACGTCCGATGTCAAAAGATCCAAATATACGTGATTGGAGCAGTCTAATTAGACCGGTTAACTCAGCGATGATCGATAGAGACTAGAGTTGACTGGGCTTCGGTACAAGGATCTAAATATCTCAGCAACGGTAATAAATGCCATCGTTCCGGATTTCCATTTACTGCTGAAGATAAGTCTCTCTCGATCTTTGAAGGATGGATTTTATCTTAAAATATAGCCCTCTTCTTGTCCTAGCGTGTTCGATTAAACTAATACAGGCTTCGCTGAGGCAAAATAATTTCTTATTTGTAATGTCATCGAGTCATCACTTTCCACATGAAAGGACAAGCAATAATAATTCAGGTCCTAGACATGACCTACCACTGGCACCAAGATTCGATATAACTCGATCACCGTTATCCTATCTGTTTTCAAAGTGTATTGATGTTTCTTGTGATGAATAAATAACTGAAGTGTTTTATTTTCAACAGCTATAATCAATCAAAGAAGTCAATATCATGTCTGTAAGGTTAGTTCAACACCGTAGTCAATATCATGTCTGTAAGGTTAGTTCAACACCGTAGTCAGTATATCGTGTCTGTAAGGTTAGTTCAACACCGTAGTCAGTATATCGTGTCTGTAAGGTTAGTTCAACACAGTAGTCAGTATATCATGTCTGTAAGGTTAGTTCAACACCGTAGTCAATATCATGTCTGTAGGGTTAGTTCAACACAGTAGTCAATATCATGTCTGCAAGGTTAGTTCAACACCATAGTCAATATCATGTCTGTAAGGTTAGTTCAACACAGTAGTCAATATCATGTCCGTAAGGTTAGTTCAACACTACAGTCAATATCATGTCTGTAAGGTTAGTTCAACACTACAGTCAATATCGTGTCTGTAGGGTTAGTTCAACACAGTAGTCAATATCATGTCTGCAAGGTTAGTTCAACACCATAGTCAATATCATGTCTGTAAGGTTAGTTCAACACAGTAGCCAATATCATGTCTGTAAGGTTAGTTCAACACTACAGTCAATATCGTGTCTGTAGGGTTAGTTCAACACAGTAGTCAATATCATGTCTGCAAGGTTAGTTCAACACCATAGTCAATATCATGTCTGTAGGGTTAGTTCAACACCGTAGTCAATATCATGTCTGTAAGGTTAGTTCAACACCATAGTCAATATCATGTCTGTAGGGTTAGTTCAACACCGTAGTCAATATCATGTCTGTAAGGTTAGCTCAACACCGTAGTCAATATCGTTTCTGTAGGGTTAGTTCAACACCATAGTCAATATCATGTCTGTAAGGTTAGTTCAACACTGTAGTCAATATCGTGTCTGTAAGGTTAGTTCAACACCGTAGTCAATATCATGTCTGTTAGGTTAGTTCAACACCGTAGTCAATATCATGTCTGTAGGGTTAGTTCAACACAGTAGTCAATATCATGTCTGCAAGGTTAGTTCAACACCATAGTCAATATCATGTCTGTAAGGTTAGTTCAACACCGTAGTCAATATCATGTCTGTAATGTTAGTTCAACACCGTAGTCAATATCATGTCTGCAAGGTTAGTTCAACACAGTAGTCAATATCATGTCTGTAAGGTTAGTTCAACACCGTAGTCAGTATATCGTGTCTGTAAGGTTAGTTCAACACCGTAGTCAATATCATGTCTGTAGGGTTAGTTCAACACAGTAGTCAATATCATGTCTGCAAGGTTAGTTCAACACCATAGTCAATATCATGTCTGTAAGGTTAGTTCAACACAGTAGTCAATATCATGTCTGCAAGGTTAGTTCAACACCATAGTCAATATCATGTCTGTAAGGTTAGTTCAACACAGTAGTCAATATCATGTCTGCAAGGTTAGTTCAACACCATAGTCAATATCATGTCTGTAAGGTTAGTTCAACACAGTAGTCAATATCGTGTCTGTATGGATAAGTCAACAGTGTAGTCAGTATTGTGTCTGTAGTAGTTAATTCAACTGTATTTAATTATACTAACTGAAGTAGATAATTCACTTATACTCAGTTATACTAACTCAATTAATTCAACTGTATTCAATCATACCAACTGAAGCAGTTCGACCTACTTGGTCATACTAACTGAAGTGTGTAACTCCGTGTCTTGAAACTCACGTTTTAAGTTGTACTTAATAAGTAAGTATAGATATAGTTATGTTTTGCTCAGATTTCTTTTAGAGTAGGTATTTTTGATGTTTTGTGTTAGATCTGACGATAAATGAACATCGCGCACTCCGCTTGTTTTGAAATATTTAAATTAACAGTCTAAAGGTATGTACAGAAGTTATTTACACTATCTTTATCATAGTTGTATCTTAAATAATATTCGGTTACCTTCTTGTCAAATCAAAGTAGGCTAATTCAACTGCTTTAGAATTCAGTTGACAGGCCTAACTATTTCACTATATTTTTACCTTAAGTACTATTAGTGTATAATTCATTTATTCTCTCTCTCTCTTTCTTTTATTTTCTTGTAGCGATAAATAATTCACTTAAACTGTAGTTTAGTTACTGCAGTTCTATCCTGACTTCCAATATTCATCTGCTAGTTTAGGCCTACCTCTAATAAACGTCAGTCCATACAGTCAAGTTCAAATGTTCTAGAGCACACTTTCACGAGAAAAATTATTATTCTAAAATGTCAAAAAACTGTTAATCTCACTTTAACATATTAACCGTTAGGCTAATCACTCCCAAGACGATTAATTTTCGGTTTTCTAACCTTTCTTTAACGGAAAGTGTCTTATTTTTCTTGCTTTCTTCCCGCCCTTGTTATTCTGTCTGCTTGTCGCTATTTATAAAGTCTGTTGCTTAGACCTTCTAGAAAAGTTCACATCCTCGACACAAAGTGTTTCACGCGACGTTCGATAGCCTCGATAGCAATAACTTACAAATACAGCTTCCAAGAATCTGCTGCTTTTAACTCTCTTATCATATTAAAAAACAACAACAAAAAATTAAAGAATTATAAAATATTAACTCACAGAATAAATTATTTAATATCTATAGAGTTTGTTTTTTTATATCTGACAATCATTTCTTCTAAACCATACTAACTGAAGTAGGTGAGTTAACTGTACTGGAAAGCTTTTAAGATAGGAGCTTGATAAAATAGCAAGGAAAAGTATTTGATGTTTCAACTACGCCTAAGTTTTGTTACTTTACAGTGCATCAGTTTATAACGTTTGTTTTGTTTCACTAATCACTCAAATCCTATGCTCATTTGTAATGTGTGACAGTGTAAAACTATAGGATTGATAATAATTAATCATAGAAAAATAAAGTAATACAACCCACAGGGAAGTATTAATAGTATTAAGAAAGTGCTATGTGTCGTATCATAGAAACGTAAGTTTTTATTTTGAAACATAAGTAGATATATTCTTCAAAACCTATCAGAAATCAGTACAAGTTTGTTATTTTCTATTAAATTTATTTTTTGTCTAATAATTTATCTAAAGAGTGACTATTTATTAAGTAACTTAATTATTATAATTATAATTGAATAATTCAATTTAATCTACAATATTTCATATTTCTGTGCTCGCATCTTATTCATTTTATACGAAGTAACCTGACCTTCAGTCGGCAAGGGATAATTAGGGTTAGGTGGCAATGGTCCACATGGGGCTAAACGTTACCTGTGTGACTAGGGGCAACCATTAGCCTCCACCCCGAGGACTACGGCGCTAAGTCTCATGCTGTGCCAACTGGGGGTTGGGGTTGCTCAACGGCAGGTGGCCCTAGTGTCAAGAGTATTCCGCACCTGGTGAATGTTCATGGAAATAATTCAACTGAAAAGAAAAAATGGATGTAGAATTTGGCGTCCTATGGAGCAGATGATAAATTTGTTCGTAAGAAGAAAACTTCTCTACTCGAGTAATTCTTTTCAACAACAATGTCGGACAAGAGAGACAGACTTTATGTCTGTCTCCGGAATCTGTATCTGTATTTCACACTGATGACACCGTCTGGCGGCGTTTTATGGAAGCTAATCAATTCTACCGTCTATATACATTTTGAAAACCTGACTATCTACACAGTTTTAAGAAAACCATACATGCGTGACGAGTTTAATTTATAGAAGAAATAAACCCAAAAGTCAGAAAGCCACGTGGTTTCTTTGTGTGAGTGTTCCCTCCACTTCATTTTATCTTCCGCGGTGAGTTGCTTTGGTCTTAACCAGAAGGAAACTGTTCGCTGAATTTGTAAATACGTAGAGATTGTTTATAAGGAGACCTCTATGTACGTATTGACGTACAATCAAGTGTATAATTTCAAATATCCTCTCGAATGCCACAATAACAACATTTAGGCCCATAATATTAATGTCAATGTATACAAATTAATAGCAGAAGAAATGAGCAGAGAATGTGTGAAATAAATTCTCAAAATCAGTGTGTTTGCACGAGACGTCAGCGACTTGTTTCTTACGGTATTTCACGTGGAAGTTTGTATGAGACCAATGTTCAAATCGTATTTCAACAGTCAGTATACGGAGATAATGATAAACGTGACGTAACAACTTCATCTCTGCGTCTGTCAACTTAACATGTAAACCACTTCTTTCTTTACTAAAAACAAGTCGCACACAAGTCTTAAGTTAAACTTAAGTTCAAATTGGATCCACAAACAATTATTAATTTCAACAGATGTTATTTTTTACCTATAACAGTTAAACTTTTATGAAGATACACGATAAGAAAATGGACAATTTTATATTAAATGGGCATGATACGTTAGATAGGTATGATTTGAAATGGTGGTAAGGGTTCATAGCTTAATGTAAGACATACGTTTTACACTAGTTCGAGTTTAATATTTACCAACAATATTTCAAATGAAAAAATTAAAAAGGGAAAACAGACACCTTCTTTCTTCAAGCACGTGTTATTAAATCAACGCTCAGTTATCGATGTTTTTTGTTTACTTACAAATTAGTTGATCTTGTATAAGGATAGCCGTCTGTTTCACTCATCTCTATTTCTCTGATTTTCTTTCGTTAGCCTAATACTTTACCGGAACAGGTTGTCATATATTAGGTTGCAAACACCTGTGAGTTACTGATACAAGAAAAATATCTCCATTCGATGAAACTCAACCATAAATTACTGACATTAATAAACCTTAATGGATATATCTTTATACGATGTAACATCTTCACAAGCACTGACATTCCTATACCTTAACGGATATATCTTTATACGATGTAACAACCTCACAAGCACTGACATTACTATTCCTTAACGGATACATCTTTATACGATGTAACAACCTCACAAGCACTGACGTTACTATACCTTAACGGATATATCTTTATACGATGTAACAACCTCACAAGCACTGACGTTACTATACCTTAACGGATACATCTTTATACGATGTAACAACCTCACAAGCACTGACGTTACTATACCTTAACGGATATATCTTTATACGATGTAACAACCTCACAAGCACTGACATTACTATTCCTTAACGGATACATCTTTATACGATGTAACAACCTCACAAGCACTGACGTTACTATACCTTAACGGATATATCTTTATACGATGTAACAACCTCACAAGCACTGACGTTACTATACCTTAACGGATACATCTTTATACGATGTAACAACCTCACAAGCACTGACATTAACATACCTTAACGGATATATCTTTATACGATGTAACAACTTCACAAGCACTGACATTACTATACCTTAACGGATATATCTTTATACGATGTAACAACCTCACAAGCACTGACATTACTATTCCTTAACGGATACATCTTTATACGATGTAACAACCTCACAAGCACTGACGTTACTATACCTTAACGGATATATCTTTATACGATGTAACAACCTCACAAGCACTGACGTTACTATACCTTAACGGATACATCTTTATACGATGTAACAACCTCACAAGCACAGACATTAACATACCTTAACGGATATATCTTTATACGATGTAACAACTTCACAAGCACTGACATTACTATACCTTAACGGATATATCTTTATACGATGTAACAACCTCACAAGCACTGACATTACTATTCCTTAACGGATATATCTTTATACGATGTAACAACCTCACAAGCACTGACATTACTATACCTTAACGGATATATCTTTACATTACATATTTTATAAAAATTGGTATAATGACCACAGTGAATAATTGGTCAGAACAAACATTAATAAGTATATCTGGGGTAATATCTATTATAGCAACTAACATTAATAACTCTGGTATAAGTAATAACTTCTTGGGTCCAAACCTAACTGTACATACGAAATGTTTGCAGGTGGATGTTATGTGTAAACATTTCGTATCTGTAGAAGTAAAGTGTTTACAAAGGTAACATCCAAACCTATCTGTACACTTGAGGTACTTATGACGCAAGACATATGGCTTTCTGTACACTGTATTGTTAACGTCAGTTGTAAGATTGATTAGATATAACATAGCTGCACAACGAAGCAGTGATTGTGGTTCTAATGACCTGTGGTAACAAAATCCGTTTACAGCAATTAAATAAGACATGTTACACTTTATCGTTTCAGAATCTAAATACTTATATGTTCCTTAAAAATAAATCATGAACCACCCAATAATTTATATCGATTTTCATTGTTTTTAAAAAGTAGTCGAATCATTCGCAATTTGCCAGTTATTATAACTCAAACTTCTACGTTCTTACCCAAATGTAACAGCATTTATTTCCAGAAACTTTTATTTTGACCCGAAAATAACTTCTTCAGAGGAGCTGAATTTCTTACTTGGAAAATTATACGTCCTCTGAGGCAGAGTATGGACGTGAGCCTCGAGTTAACTACAATAATTTGATAGAAAATAGTCCCAGCGTTTTGACGTTCATCCATCATATTGCCTACCACCAACAGTTTGGACTAAGGAACAATTTTGGAATTATTTTAAACTCTGGTTTGATCTAAAGCGAAAGCAATTGTTTCTGTCTTCTAACCAGTTTCATGTGAGGTTGTCTTGAAAGAGAGGTCTTGTGTAATGGGCTCGTTAAGGTTCTACACCGTAGTTTGTTATGATCTTTTAATTCGTCGACTTAAAGAACAAAAATTTTACGTGTTCGGAAATTCCAAGATTAGGTGAAATTTACACTTACTCACGATTAAGGTTAGAGGTCAATCACGCTTTTCATTTTAGTCACTTGGGGGACCTGTGTATATTCTACGTCCTTTGATGTCAAACTATTGACACGATATCACACGTCTTATCTTAAAGACAGGTATTATTCACGTGGTTTTCTGAATAATATTTCATGTTCAGATATTCAGTTGTTTCTGATAAGTGTTTGTAAATCAAGTAATGAAGACGATGGTGAGAGAATTACATGACGTAGGACGTAAAACCCTTTTTGTAGACGATGATGAGAAAGTCACATGACGTAGGACGTAAAACCTTTTGGTACACGATAATGAGAGAATTACATGACGTAGGACGTAAAACCCTTTTGGTAGGCGATGATGAGAGAGTTATACGACGTAGGACGTAAAACACATTCTGGTATACAATGGTGATAGATACACGATCCCAGTAAACAGGTATCCTTGAGTGCTATAAACAAAATAGGAAAGTAACCTATTGACAGTAGCATTAACAAATTTAAGTATGAACTCAAAATCTTCGTCATAAGATATGAGTAATAGACGAGAAAATGTTTACTCAATGAATTATGCCTTAACCAAAGTTTATAAAAATTGCTTTGTTTATAAATATAGTCTCTAACATAATTCTGTAAGAATTGCTTTGTTTATAAATATAGTCTCTAACATAATTCTGTAAGAATTGCTTTGTTTATAAATATAGTCTCTAACAAAAGTCTGTAAGAGTTGCTTTGTTTATAAACCCAGTCTCTAACATAATTCTGTAAGAGTTGCTTTGTTTATAAATATAGTCTCTAACATAATTCTGTAAGAATTGCTTTGTTTATAAATATAGTCTCTAACAAAAGTCTGTAAGAGTTGCTTTGTTTATAAACCCAGTCTCTAACATAATTCTGTAAGAATTGCTTTGTTTATAAATATAGTCTCTAACATAATTCTGTAAGAGTTGCTTTGTTTATAAACCCAGTCTCTGACATAATTCTACAATAATTATTTTGTTTATCAATCCAAGATCAGGTTTTATACTTCAATGTCTGTAGCATCTTTCATTTTTTTCACTTCTTCTCACACGTGTACTATTTGATAAGATTGTCTATTTTCATCAAATCTGCAGCCCATCCATTACCACGTTAACGTCACTACAAAATCTATATTTATGCTCTGAGTTTCTCTACACGTTTGTTTTCCCTTGTACATTACCTTTACCTCAGTAATTTGGTTTCACTGCAAGTTGTTTTGTTAACATGTTTTATATTGCACAGTTACCCAATAAACAGTTAATGTTAAAAAAGTGTGACTTCATTTCACTTGTTCAAGTTGCAAACATAAAATGGAGTGTGAAGTGAATATACTAGCAACCTAGAGAGACAACGAAGACAGTTTAACTTTAAATTTAGATAAAACAACACGTCCAAGATGACGTTCAGAAAGTTGGCCCATCTAAAAGAAATACGAAAACAAAAGTATGTCATTCATATGGAAAAGTATGTTCTAGAACATGAAAATGGATTATGTACCTATTATATCAAGCACATTAACAACACGTCCTCAGAATGTACGTGGTAGAATCGTAGACCTGACATTGAAGGGTCGTACTAAGGTATAAATAACACAATAACTTCGATATGAGAAGATGGAATTTTAAATTTATGATGAAAAAATGAGTAAAAGTTAGGAAATGAATATGATATTTCAAATCAATTTGCTATTCGGTAGATAAAAATATATCTTATTGTGAATTATTCGGTAGATAAAAACAGAATATCTTATTGCGAATTATTCGGTAAATAAAAATAGAATACCTTATTGTGAATTATTCGGTAGATAAAAATATAATATCTTATTGTGAATTATTTGGTAGATAAAAATATAATATAATATTGTGAATTATTCGGTAAATAAAAATAGAATATCTTATTGTGTATTATTCGGTAGATAAAAATATAATATCTTATTGTGAATTATTCGGTAGATAAAAATAGAATATCTCATTGTAAATTATTCGGTAAATAAAAATAGAATATCTTATTGTGAATTATTCGGTAGATAAAAATATAATATAATATTGTGAATTATTCGGTAGATAAAAATATATCTTATTGCGAATTATTCGGTAAATAAAAATAGAATATCTTATTGTGAATTATTCGGTAGATAAAATTATAATATCTTATTGTGAATTATTCGGTAGATAAAAATATAATATCTTATTGCGAATTATTCGGTAGATAAAAATATAATATAATATTGTGAATTATTCGGTAGATAAAAATATAATATCTTATTGCGAATTATTCGGTAAATAAAAATAGAATATCTTATTGTGAATTATTCGGTAGATAAAATTATAATATCTTATTGTGAATTATTCGGTAGATAAAAATATAATATCTTATTGCGAATTATTCGGTAGATAAAAATAGAATATCTTATTGTGAATTATTCGGTAGATAAAAATATAATATCTTATTGCGAATTATTCGGTAGATAAAAATAGAATATCTTATTGTGAATTATTCGGTAGATAAAAATATAATATCTTATTGCGAATTATTCGGTAGATAAAAATAGAATATCTTATTGTGAATTATTCGGTAGATAAAAATATAATATCTTATTGCGAATTATTCGGTAGATAAAAATAGAATATCTTATTGTGAATTATTCGGTAGATAAAAATAGAATATCTGATTGTGAATTATTAACCATATATTATTAAATGTGAACTGTTAACCTGACACTGTTCCTAGATACATATCTTGTTCATAACAGTCACACGTAGTTAGCTTGATAAATACAAAACAGACTGATACGTCACCATAGTTACAGATAACTATAGAGATACATTAAATACCGGTAAAAAAGTTATTACGGTTTTGAAAAAAAATTGACTTAAAAATTGGTTTTATGTTTTTTAATTTCTTTGAATGTGGGGATCATATTGACTGTTTAGTTTTTACTGGGCTTTTTAAGTTCGTCAAGAAACTTTACTAGTCTGAAGGTGTTTCTAACAGCATAAGGTTGTCTGAATGGGGCTTTAATGAAGCAAAATGTTTAATTACTGTCACCTGTCTGCCAGAATTTCTATAGAAACCTACAATTAGGGGATTCATTAACAAGACAACACGAGAGTTGCAGGGGTCTGAACGTCGACCGAAGCCAGGTCGAGAATGGATCATCGGTAATACAACAATCTACAGTACTGCACGCCCATGCAGACATTTTTTTCTTAACTTTTCAAGTAGATCGCTTTATCGTAAATTATAGACGGCCCCGAGGTAAAGAAGACAACGTGAATATAAGCTGTAGGTAGTTATGAGCTTCGTCTGACGAACGAGAATACAAAACAACCAATCAGAAAAACCCGAACACCTGGTGGTCGACTACACTGGTTTTATATATTTCATTCTACTTAATGTTCACTCGGCCGATAATTTATCTTTTCTCAATTTGCATAGTTTTAAAAGTTGTAACATATCTAATGAGCAAGGTTAGAAAAGGTAAAGTCGTCATAACTTATAAGGCAGATCTGTTTATTCTTCAGGGTCCATGATGTGTTTGTCATTATCGCATAAACCATTATTCGTATTCATAACGAGCACGTGGATTGAAGCGAGAAGACTCGTGCGGTGAACACTTATAGCTCCATCTATTTATCCACACAAACTTTCTATTTGTTCACTCCTAAACACTTACAATAGATGCTCATGAATCGTTACGATTATTGAGTTACAACAATGATTTGCGGAACAAAGTTCGCGAATTTCTTTCTATCAGGAAACACTTGTGAGCTCTGCAAAGTAAGGGGGTTTCCCCCACTCGTTTCCATCACGGCTTCAGTTTCGCTCGTTATCTTATCTCTCCAAGGTGAAAATGGATCACCGCTGTAGCTCACCCGTTCTGACTTGTATCCCACATTTCACTAACTCCATGCATTTAAATGGAACTTTCACACTAAGAACGTATAAAATACGGTCACGCCTAGAAGCAACAAGGAGCGACCCTTTATTACTCTAGATACAGCTTATACTTGAAGAAAGGATACATTCTAACAGGACCGTGTTACCTGCAATGTTCTATCTTGTCTTTAAATGTGAATGTTTAACCAATAATCAACAACAGTGTAGCTATTTCTGTCTCTCAATCAGAGTTATTCTAGTTGCTTCACTATCTGTATATAAATTTATAAAAAGCTGAAACGTTGGAAGGGGAGAGACAGCAATGTATCAAAATAATTGTCTAAAAACCAATATAAACGCATTAAAATATTATTCAACAATACTTCACACAATAGCAAGTAATCTATTTACATACACCATCTATGGAACACAAT
The DNA here is from genome assembly GCF_004210375.1 of Tachypleus tridentatus. Taxonomy (NCBI): domain Eukaryota; kingdom Metazoa; phylum Arthropoda; class Merostomata; order Xiphosura; family Limulidae; genus Tachypleus; species Tachypleus tridentatus. The sequence goes on along the minus strand of NC_134827.1, from coordinate 45,151,127 downwards.
GTTACACTTGACACTTTATATAACGTTTATGGACAAGAATGGTACACTTGTGCCCTTTGACTCACGGAAACTGAACACAATGGTACACGTGTACACTTTAATTGTACAGTTGAAATCAAAATATGTTTGTTTTACAGAATAACCCCACACAAACAAGTTGTGAAATAGCTACATGAAACAGAATACCCCCCACACAGACACTAGTTGTAAGATAGCTACATAAAACAGAATACCCCACACACACACTAGTTGTGAGATAGCTACATAAAACAGAATACCCCCCCACACACACACTAGTTGTGAGATAGCTACATAAAACAGAATACCCCACACAAACAAGTTGTGAGATAGCAACATGAAACAGAAAACCCCACACACAAACAAGTTGTGAGATAGCTACATAAAACAGAATACCCCACACACAAACTAGTTGTGAGTTAGCTACATAAAACAGAATACCCACACACACACTAGTTGTGAGATAGGTACATAAAACAGAATAGTCCCACACACACTAGTTGTGAGATAGCTACATAAAACAGAATACCCCCACACACAAACTGGTTGTGAGATAGCTACATAAAACAGAATACCCCACACAAACAAGTTGTGAGATAGCTACATGAAACAGAATACCCCACACACAAACTAGTTGTGAGATACCTACATGAAACAGAATACCCCACACACACATTAGTTGTGAGATAGCTACATAAAACAGAATACCCCACACACAAACAAGTTGTGAGATAGCTACATGAAACAGAATACCCCACACACAAACTAGTTGTGAGATACCTACATGAAACAGAATACCCCACACACACATTAGTTGTGAGATAGCTACATAAAACAGAATACCCCCACACACACTAGTTGTGAGATAGCTAGATAAAACAGAATACCCCCTCACACACACAGTAGTTGTGAGATAGCTACATGAAACAGAATACCCCCCACAAACTAGTTGTGAGATAGCTACATGAAACAGAATATCCCAACACACACTAGTTGTGAGATAGCTACATAAAACAAAATATCCCACACACAAACAAGTTGTGAGATAGCTACATGAAACAGAATACCCCACACACAAACTACTTGTGAAATAGTTACATAAAACAGAATACCCCCACACACACACTAGTTGTAAGATAGCTACATAAAACAGAATACCCCACACACAAACTGGTTGTGAGATAGCTACATAAAATAGAGTACCCCACACAAACAAGTTGTGAGATAGCTACATGAAACAGAATACCCCACACACAAACTAGTTGTGAGATAGCTACATAAAATAGAATACCCTACACACAAACAAGTTGTGAGATAGCTACATGAAACAGAATACCCCACACACAAACCAGTTGTGAAATAGTTACATAAAACAGAATACCCCCACACACACTAGTTGTAAGATAGCTACATAAAACAGAATACCCCACACACAAACTAGTTGTGAGATAGCTACATAAAACAGAATACCCCACACACAAACAAGTTGTGAGATAGCTACATGAAACAGAATACCCCACACACAAACTAGTTGTGAAATAGTTACATAAAACAGAATACCCCCACACAACTTAGTGGTAAGATAGCTACATAAAACAGAACGACCCACACACACACAAGTTGTGAGATAGCTACATGAAACAGAATACCCCACACACACACTAGTTGTAAGATAGCTACATAAAACAGAATACCCACACACACACAAGTTGTGAGATAACTACATGAAACAGAATACCCCCCACACACACACTAGTTGTAAGATAGCTACATAAAACAGAATACCCCTCACACACACACTAGTTGTGAGATAGCTACATAAAACAGAATACCCCCACACACACACACTAGTTGTGAGATAGCAACATGAAACAGAATACCCCACACACAAACTAGTTGTGAGATAGCTACATAAAACAGAATACCCCACACACAAACTAGTTGTGAGATACCTACATGAAACAGAATACCTCACACACACACTAGCTGTGAGATAGCTAGATAAAAGAAAATACCCCCTCACACACACACTAGTTGTGAGATAGCTAGATAAAACAGAATACCCCCTCACACACACAGTAGTTGTGAGATAGCTACATGAAACAGAATACCCCCCACAAACAAGTTGTGAGATAGCTACATGAAACAGAATATCCCAACACACACTAGTTGTGAGATAGCTACATAAAACAGAATATCCCACACACAAACAAGTTGTGAGATAGCTACATGAAACAGAATACCCCACACACAAACTACTTGTGAAATAGTTACATAAAACAGAATACCCCCACACACACTAGTTGTGAGATAGCTACATAAAACAGAATACCCCCACACACACTAGTTGTGAGATAGCTGCATGAAACAGAATACCCCACACACAAACTAGTTGTGAAATAGTTACATAAAACAGAATACCCCCACACAACTTAGTGGTAAGATAGCTACATAAAACAGAACGCCCCACACACACACAAGTTGTGAGATAGCTACATGAAACAGAATACCCCACACACACACTAGTTGTAAGATAGCTACATAAAACAGAATACCCCCACACACAGAAGTTGTGAGATAACTACATGAAACAGAATACCCCCCACACACACACTAGTTGTAAGATAGCTACATAAAACAGAATACCCCTCACACACACACTAGTTGTGAGATAGCTACATAAAACAGAATACCCCCCCACACACACTAGTTGTGAGATAGCTACATAAAACAGAATACCCCACACAAACATGTTGTGAGATAGCAACATGAAACAGAATACCCCACACACAAACTAGTTGTGAGATAGCTACATAAAACAGAATACCCCACACACAAACTAGTTGTGAGATACCTACATGAAACAGAATACCTCACACACACACTAGCTGTGAGATAGCTAGATAAAAGAAAATACCCCCTCACACACACAGTAGTTGTGAGATAGCTACATAAAACAGAATACCCCCACACACAAGTTGTGATATAGCTACATGAAACAGAATACCCCACACACACATTCGTTGTGAAATAGCTACACTTAACAGAATACCCCCACACACACTAGTTGTGAGTTAGCTACATAAAACAGAATACCCACACACACACTAGTTGTGAGATAGGTACATAAAACAGAATAGTCCCACACACACTAGTTGTGAGATAGCTACATAAAACAGAATACCCCCACACACAAACTGGTTGTGAGATAGCTACATCAAACAGAATACACCAAACATAAACTGGTTGTGAGATAGCTACATAAAACAGAATACTCCACACACAAACTGGTTGTGAGATAGCTACATAAAACAGAATACCCCCACACACAAGTTGTAAGATAGCTACAAAAACAGAATACCCCACACACAAACTGGTTGTGAGATAGCTAAATAAAACAGAATACCCCCACAAACAAACTAGTTGTGAGATAGCTACATAAAACAGAATACCACACACACAAACTGGTTGTGAGATAGCTACATAAAACAGAATACTCCACACACAAACTGGTTGTGAAAAAGCTACATAAAACAGAATACCCCACACACAAACTGGTTGTAAAATAGCTACATAAAAGAGAATACCCCCACACACAAACTGGTTGTGAGATAGCTACATCAAACAGAATACCCCACACAAACAAGTTGTGAGATAGCAACATCAAACAGAATACCCCACACACAAACTCGTTGTGAAATAGCTACATAAAAGAGAATACCCCCACACACAAACTGGTTGTGAGATAGCTACATCAAACAGAATACCCCACACAAACAAGTTGTGAGATAGCAACATCAAACAGAATACCCCACACACAAACAAGTTGTGAGATAGCTACATAAAACAGAATACCCCACACACAAACTAGTTGTGAGATACCTACATGAAACTAAATACCCCACACACACATTGGTTGTGAGATAGCTACATAAAACAGAATACCCCACACACAAACAAGTTGTGAGATAGCTACATGAAACAGAATACCCCACACACAAACTAGTTGTGAGATACCTACATGAAACAGAATACCCCACACACACATTAGTTGTGAGATAGCTACATAAAACAGAATACCCCCACACACACTAGTTGTGAGATAGCTAGATAAAACAGAATACCCCCTCACACACACAGTAGTTGTGAGACAGCTACATGAAACAGAATACCCCCCACACTCACTAGTTGTGAGATAGCTACATAAAACAGAATACCCCCACACACACACTATTTGTGAGATAGCTACATAAAACAGAATACCCCCCACACACACACACTAGTTGTGAGATAGGTACATAAAATAGAGTACCCCACACGAACAAGTTGTGAAATAGCTAATTTAAACAGAATACCCCACACACAAACAAGTTGTGAGATAGCTACATGAAACAGAATACCCCACACACAAACAAGTTGTGAGATAGCTACATGAAACAGAATACCCCCCACACACACACTAGTTGTAAGATAGCTACATAAAACAGAATACCCCCCACACAAACAAGTTGTGAGATAGCTACATGAAACAGAATACCCCCCACACACACACACTAGCTGTAAGATAGCTACATAAAACAGAATACCCCCTCACACAAACACTAGTTGTGAGATAGCTACATAAAACAGAATACCCCAACACACACTAGTTGTGAGATAGCTACATAAAACAGAATACACCACACACAAACAAGTTGTGAGATAGCTACATAAAACAGAATACCCCCCACACACACTAGTTGTGAGTTAGCTACATAAAACAGAATACCCACACACACACTAGTTGTGAGATAGGTACATAAAACAGAATAGTCCCACACACACTAGTTGTGAGATAGCTACATAAAACAGAATACTCCACACACAAACTGGTTGTGAGATAGCTACATAAAACAGAATACCCCCACACACACTAGTTGTGAGATAGCTACATAAAACAGAATACCCCACACACAAACTGGTTGTGAGATAGCTACATGAAACAGAATACCCCCACACACACTAGTTGTGAGATAGCTACATAAAACAGAATACCCCACACACAAACTGGTTGTGAGATAGCTAAATAAAACAGAATACCCCCACAAACAAACTAGTTGTGAGATAGCTACATAAAACAGAATACCCCACACACAAACTGGTTGTGAGATAGCTACATAAAACAGAATACTCCACACACAAACTGGTTGTGAAAAAGCTACATAAAACAGAATACCCCACACACAAACTCGTTGTGAAATAGCTACATAAAAGAGAATACCCCCACACACAAACTGGTTGTGAGATAGCTACATCAAACAGAATACACCAAACATAAACTGGTTGTGAGATAGCTACATAAAACAGAATACTCCACACAGAAACTGGTTGTGAGATAGCTACATAAAACAGAATACTCCACAGACACTAGTTGTGAGATAGCTACATAAAACAGAATACCCCACACACAAACTGGTTGTGAGATAGCTACATAAAACAGAATACCTCCCCACACACAAACTAGTTGTAAGATAGCTAGATAAAACAGAATACCCCCCACACAAACTAGTTGTAAGATAGCTACATTAAACAGAATACCCTCACACGCACTAGTTGTAAGATAGCTACATAAAACAGAATACTCCCCCACACACACACACTAGTTGTGAGATAGCTACATAAAACAGAATACCCCACACACACACTAGTTGTGAGATAGCTACATAAAACAGAATACCCCACACACACAAACTAGTTGTTAGATAACTACATAAAACAGAATACCCCCCCCACACACACTAGTTGTGAGATAGTTACATAAAACAGAATATCCCCCACACACACACTAGTTGTGAGATAGCTACATAAAACAAAATACCCCCCCACACACACACTAGTTGTGAGATAGCTACATAAAACAGAATACCCCACACACACTAGTTGTGAGATAGCTACATAAAACAGAATACACCCCACACACACTAGTTGTGAGATAGCTACATAAAACAGAATACCCCCACACATACACTAGTTGTGAGACAGCTACATAAAACAGAATACCCCACACACACACACACTAGTTGTGAGATAGCTACATAAAACAGAATACCCCCACACACTAGTTGTGAGATAGCTACATAAAACAGAATACCCCCACACACTAGTTGTGAGATAGCTACATAAAACAGAATACCCCCACACACACTAGTTGTGAGATAGCTACATAAAACAGAATACCCCCCACACACACACTAGTTGTGAGATAGCTACATAAAACAGAATACCCCCACACATACACTAGTTGTGAGACAGCTACATAAAACAGAATACTCCCCCCCACACACACTATTTGTGAGATAGCTACATAAAACAGAATACCCCCACACACACTAGTTGTGAGATAGCTACATAAAACAGAATACCCCCACACACAAACTAGTTGTAAGATAGCTACATAAAACAGAATACCCCCCACACACACTAGTGGTGAGATAGCTACATAAAACAGAATACCCCACACACACTAGTTGTGAGATAGCTACATGAAACAGAATACCCCCACACACACTAGTTGTGAGATAGCTACATAAAACAGAATTCCCCCACACACACTAGTTGTGAGATAGCTACATAAAACAGAATACCCCCACACACAAACTAGTTGTAAGATAGCTACATAAAACAGAATACCTTCACACACACACTAGTTGTGAGATAGCTACATAAAACAGAATACCCCCCACACATACACTAGTTGTGAGACAGCTACATAAAACAGAATACCCCCCACACACACAAACTAGTTGTGAGATAGCTACATAAAACAGAATACCTCCACACACAAACTAGTTGTAAGATAGCTACATAAAACAGAATACCCCACCACACACACTAGTTGTGAGATAGCTACATAAAACAGAATACCCCACACACACTAGTTGTGAGATAGCTACATAAATCAGAATACCCCCCACACACACACTAGTTGTAAGATAGCTACATAAAACAGAATACCCCCACACACCCTAGTTGTGAGATAGCTACATAAAACAGAATACCCCCCACACACATTCGTTGTGAAATAGCTACACTTAACAGAATACCCCCCCACACACACTAATTGTGAGATAGTTACATAAAACAGAATACCCCCCACACATACACTAGTTGTGAGACAGCTACATAAAACAGAATACCCCCCACACACACTAGTTGTGAGATAGCTACATGAAACAGAATACCCCCACACACACTAGTTGTGAGATAGTTACATAAAACAGAATACCCCCCACACACTAGTTGTGAGATAGCTACATGAAACAGAATACCCCCACACACACTAGTTGTGAGATAGTTACATAAAACAGAATACCCCACACAAACTAGTTGTGAGATAGCTACGTAAAACAGAATACCCCCACACACAGTAGTTGTGAGATAGCTACATAAAACAGAATACCCCCCACACACACTAGTTGTGAGATAGCTACATAAAACAGAATACCCCCCCCCACACACAGCAGTTGTGAGATAGCTACATAAAAGCTTTCTGTACATATTTCTTTTCCTAAAGTGATAATATCGTTTTACACTAGGATAAACTAGTCCCTAGAAACCACTGCAAGATGTAATTCTCTTTATCTCTTTAACTGTTTGTAGAAATTAGTTATATTGCATATAAGAAGTTTCTAACTTGAGGTCACTAATATCTATACTAACCTCACTTGGCATCCCAACTACTGATTTGATGGAAATCTTAGACAATAAGTAGAAAGCATAAATAAAGGTCTGTCCAAAATCGCCCCCCGCTAGTACACCAGTATGTCTCCGGACTTAAAACACTAAAATCAGGGGTTCGAAACCTTTCGGTGGGCTCAGTATATAGCCCAATGTGACTTTGCTATAACAAAAACACGTCTGTCTAAAAGTACAGCTCTTTCCGGTAACATGGAATACTTCTAAATGGCTCCAGGCCAACCTAGATCTGTCTTGTCATTCTCAGCTTGGTAAACACTGTCAATCGTACTATAAAGATAATCCATTATGTGTATGTCTAAGTATTGGCATCTATCACCTACAGTTGGCCTGCTACATTACAGCCATTTTGTGTCGTGACTGATATCCGTCCCTATGGTGAAGAAGAGCTTTTTATTTTAAATAAAAACACCTTCATATAGCGATACATTTCTACAGTTTTGTAGAATAACAGACTGTTCATTTAAAACACCTTCATATAGCGATACATTTCTACAGTTTTGTAGAATAACAGACTGTTTGTTCATTTAGAGACACAAATACTTAAACTGTTCAATTATTATATTTTAAATATACATATGACGTAGTCACTAGAGATTTAATAACAAAAGACAGAAATGATAGAACATTAACAAACAAGACCGTTAAACACGTGTTGCTTCCTGTAAAGGGAAATGGAGCTTGTATTGAACAAGGTAACTTTTGTTTTGTTTAAACATAATATAATTATGTCATGTTTAAACACTATATGATTATGTCATGTTTAAACACTATGTGATTATGTCATGTTTAGACATTATATGATTATTTCATGTTTAAACACTATGTTATCATGTCATGTTTAAACACTATATGATTATGTCATGTTTAGACACTATATGATTATGTCATGTTTAGACACTATGTGATTATGTCATGTTTAAGCACTATATGATTATGTCATGTTTAAACACTATGTGATTATGTCATGTTTAAACACTATACGATTATGTCATGTTTAAACACTATATGATTATGTCATGTTTAGACACTATGTGATTATGTCATGTTTAAGCACTATATGATTATGTCATGTTTAGACACTATATGATTATGTCATGTTTAAACACTATACGATTATGTCATGTTTAAACACTATACGATTATGTCATGTTTAAACACTATATGATTATGTCATGTTTAGACACTATGTGATTATGTCATGTTTAGACACTATATGATTATGTCATGTTTAGACACTATGTGATTATGTCATGTTTAGACACTATATGATTATGTCATGTTTAGACACTGTGATTATGTCATGTTTAAGCACTATATGATTATGTCATGTTTAAACACTATATGATTATGTTATGCTTAAACAGTATGTGATTATGTCATGTTTAGACCCTATATGATTATGTTATGTTTAAACACTATATGATTATGTTATGCTTAAACACTATACGATTATTAGATCATTTTTATTCATTTAATATTAAACACGTGTTTTTCACATGGTTCTCTACACAAGTGGTCTTTATCAACCTCAGGGTCTTTACCTAATAACGTACGTGATAGTTTACGTCTTGCGAAGTAGATCTGTCCAAATTGATTTTACCGTTTTAGCGATAGATGGCGACACTCTACGTATCTCAGGTAGATTTTAAACGTTATTAAAATTAGAACTTTTTCTGACCACAAAACTCAGAAAAAGAACGAACGTAACACACTTCTAAATATAAGAACACTAAATTAAATAAAATGACTCAGAATGAGGCAAAAGTCAGTTTAATCTAATCTCTTTACACAGAAGAAATGTATGTTTGAAAGTAAAATAACAACGAAACCCATTCATGTAGGCCTAACATGGCGTTCAAGAAACAAGTAGACACTTGCAAGTAGGTACTACATAACGTGCAAGGCGCAACGAACCACGTGCAAGTCGAAACTACATAATGTGCTTAAACGACTGTCTGTGTTTTATTTTTCTAACATAATGCAGCCATCTGTGGCTCTCTGGTAAGATTAAGTACTTAGAGTGCTACATTCGCGGTTCAATCCCTTGGATGAGCACTGTGCTGATAGCTAATATGTTGCGCAGCTTACCAACAAAACAAACTAGATTTTATGGCGTGATGCTTGTTGTCAGAAATAATTATTTTTGTTATTTCATCCTATTAAATCTTACAGAATAACCACCACAACAAAATATCACTATTATCTTCCGCGGAAGAAAGTTTATGTTTTCACCCTTTCTTAAAGTTGTGGTTTTAAAGTTTGTCTTCAACCGAAGTTCTTGATATATAAATTCAATACTTTCTCTATCGGTCGGTTTTTGTTCAACTGAGGGGATCTTTCTTTTCACACTTTATTTTCAACATTGAAAAATACACTTTATTTTTAGAAACAGTAGTGGCCAAGATCATATCTGTAGTCTTAGCTTTACGTTCGATATAACCTATTCATCAGAACCACATAATAAATATTGCCAACACTAAAGAAGAAATGACATATCACATGAATAATGTGTCATAACAACACTAAAGAAGAAATGACATATCACATGAAGAATATGTCATGACAACACTAAAGAAGAAATGACATATCACATGAAGAGCGTGTCATAACAACACTAAAGAAGGAACGACATATTACATGAAGAGCGTGTCATAACAACACTAAAGAAGAAATGACATATCACATGAAGAGCGTGTCATAACAACACTAAAGAACGAACGACATATCACATGAAGAATGTGTCATAACAACACTAAAGAAGGAATGACATATCACATGAAGAGCGTGTCATAACAACACTAAAGAAGAAATGACATATCACATGAAGAGCGTGTCATAACAACACTAAAGAAGGAATTACATATCACATGAAGAACGTGTCATGACAACACTAACGAAGAAATGACATATCACATGAAGAGTGTGTAATGACAACACTAAAGAAGGAATGACATATCACATGAAGAGCGTGTTATAACAACACTAAAGAAGGAATGACATATCACATGAAGAGCGTGTTATAACAACACTAAAGAAGAAATGACATATCACATGAAGAGCGTGTCATAACAACACTAAAGAAGGAATGACATATCACATGAAGAGCGTGTCATAACAACACTAAAGAAGAAATGACATATCACATGAAGAGCGTGTCATAACAACACTAAAGAAGAAATGACATATCACATGAAGAGCGTGTCATAACAACACTAAAGAAGGAACGACATATTACATGAAGAGCGTGTCATAACAACACTAAAGAAGAAATGACATATCACATGAAGAGCGTGTCATAACAACACTAAAGAAGGAACGACATATCACATGAAGAATGTGTCATAACAACACTAAAGAAGGAATGACATATCACATGAAGAGCGTGTCATAACAACACTAAAGAAGGAATGACATATCACATGAAGAGCGTGTCATAACAACACTAAAGAAGGAATTACATATCACATGAAGAGCGTGTCATAACAACACTAAAGAAGGAATGACATATCACATGAAGAACGTGTCATAACAACACCAAAGAAGGAATGACATATCACATGAAGAGCGTGTCATAACAACACTAAAGAAGAAATGACACGATACATGAAGAATGTGTCATAACAACACTAAAGAAGGAATGACACGATACATGAAGAATGTGTCATGTTATTGGAAAATACAAGTTACAGTTGTTTGGTTTATACTGTCAATAAAATATGTAACTCAAGTTAACAACAGTGTTCAGATTTAGCATATTGATTTAAAACATCTGGTCAACTGCTATTTCTGTTTAACCAATTTGAAGACAAAGAACATAATATTTCTGTCCACAGAGCTGCCAGGACACTCCTATCCTCGTGTGTCCGTCAAATGGTGCTTGATAATTCATATACTTAGTGCTGAGTGTCACCATGCCCATTGTAACCACACTCCAATATATATATTAATTTCAAGTTCCTTTTGGGACAGATTCCATTGTGAAAAGTTAACATGTCAGATATTTATTTTAATATCTCATATCAACACCAGTAATTTGAGGGGTTCATTCCCTCACGGTGAACAGAGTAGTAATTACGTTTTGCACTAAAAAAATAACTTATAGATGTGCTCGCTGGTACTTGTGTGAAACTGTAGGATTTATTTATTCATTTTTGTAACATCAAGCAGTGGGACGTTTAAATACTGAAGATTTTTATAACTTGTTACAGTTTACACGTTGAAATATCTATAATACGGCATATATACAACTTGTTACAGTTTACACGTTGAAAGATCTATAATACGGCATATATACAACTTGTTACAGTTTACACGTTGAAAGATCTATAATACGGCATATATACAACTTGTTACAGTTTACACGTTGAAAAATTTATAATACGGCATATATACAACTTGTTACAGTTTACACGTTGAAAGATCTATAATACGGCATATATACAACTTGTTACAGTTTACACGTTGAAAGATCTATAATACGGCATATGTACAACTTGTTACAGTTTACACGTTGAGAGATCTATAATACGGCATATATACAACTTGTTACAGTTTACACGTTGAAAGATCTATAATACGGCATATATACAACTTGTTACAGTTTACACGTTGAAAGATCTATAATACAGCATATATACAACTTCTTACAGTTTACACGTTGAAAGATGTATAATACGGCATATATACAACTTGTTACAGTTTACACGTTGAAAGATTTATAATACGGCATATGTACAACTTGTTACAGTTTACACGTTGAAAGATCTATAATACGGCATATATACAACTTGTTACAGTTTACACGTTGAAAGATGTATAATACGGCATATATACAACTTGTTACAGTTTACACGTTGAAAGATCTATAATACGGCATATATACAACTTGTTACAGTTTACACGTTGAAAAATCTATAATACGGCATATATACAAGTTGTTACAGTTTATACGTTGAAAGATCTATAATACGGCATATATACAACTTGTTACATTTTACACGTTGAAAGATCTATAATCGGCACATATACAACTTGTTACAGTTTACACGTTGAAAGATGTATAATACGGCATATATACAAGTTGTTACAGTTTACACGTTGAAAGATGTATAATACGGCATATATACAACTTGTTACAGTTTATACGTTGAAAGATCTATAATACGGCATATATACAACTTCTTACAGTTTACACGTTGAAAGATCTATAATACGGCATATATACAACTTCTTACAGTTTACACGTTGAAAGATGTATAATACGGCATATATACAACGTGTTACAGTTTACACGTTGAAAGATCTATAATACGGCATATATACAACTTGTTACAGTTTACACGTTGAAAGATCTATAATACGGCACATATACAACTTGTTACAGTTTACACGTTGAAAGATGTATAATACAGCATATATACAACTTGTTACAGTTTACACGTTGAAAGATCTATAATACGGCATATATACAAGTTGTTACAGTTTACACGTTGAAAGATGTATAATACGGCATATATACAACTTGTTACAGTTTACACGTTGTAAGATGTATAATACGGCACATATATAACTTGTTACAGTTTACACGTTGAAAGATGTATAATACGGCATATATACAACTTGTTACAGTTTACACGTTGAAAGATGTATAATACGGCACATATATAACTTGTTACAGTTTACACGTTGAAAGATGTATAATACGGCATATATATAACATGTTACAGTTTACAGGTTGAAAGATGTATAATACGGCATATATACAACTTCTTACAGTTCACACGTTGAAAGATGTATAATACGGCATATATACAACTTGTTACAGTTTACACGTTCAAAGATGTATAATACGGCATATATACAAGTTGTTACAGTTTACACGTTGAAAGATCTATAATACGGCATATATACAACTTCTTACAGTTCACACGTTGAAAGATGTATAATACGGCATATATACAACTTGTTACAGTTTACACGTTCAAAGATGTATAATACGGCATATATACAAGTTGTTACAGTTTACACGTTGAAAGATCTATAATACGGCATATATACAAGTTGTTACAGTTTACACGTTGAAAGATGTATAATACGGCATATATACAACTTGTTACAGTTTACACGTTGAAAGATGTATAATACGGCATATATACAACTTGTTACAGTTTACACGTTGAGAGATCTATAATACGGCATATATACAACTTGTTACAGTTTACACGTTGAAAGATGTATAATACTGCATATATACAACTTGTTACAGTTTACACGTTGAAAGATGTATAATACGGCATACATACAACTTGTTACAGTTTACACGTTGAAAGATGTATAATACGGCATATGTACAACTTGTTACAGTTTACACGTTGAAAGATGTATAATACTGCATATATACAACTTGTTACAGTTTACACGTTGAAAGATGTATATATATATAAATAGCGTTTCAGAAAATATTGTCCTTCATTCTGCAGACAAATAAACCAGTTCGAGTATCTTACAAAAGACGTTTTCTATTGAGCAAAATGAGGTAGGCTTCAAACTACATCTTTTAAACGTCTCTCATTTTGAATTCCAAACTAACAGGAGTGTACAGAAAAACAAACCCTTGTATTGCACGTGAGTATTACCATAATTTTGAACGCAAATAGTTTAGAACGTTTCAAGTGCGTGGAGACATAATTCAAAGGAAAAATGTTTAAAATAGTTGTTTTCCGGAAACTATAACTTCGTCTCGTAAAGATTTGAGACATAATTCTTTGAGATAAAGACGAACGGAGGAAATCCATCAGTAGGTATCTACCTTCTCCTGGTAATAAACTTAGCCCTAGCGGGTTTATCAGAAGGTGGGTTTTCTTTGCGTATAGAATAATTAATCCTAAAATTTAATCGCAGAACTAGAAAATCGTGTCTGTTTCAGGTTGCAACGTCCTTAGGTGGCTTTAGTGGCTATTCAACGAGGAACAAACCTTCAACGCATACATCAGATAAAAAGGAATATCCACTAAAACTGCAGAATTTGGAGCATAAGAACACTTGAGGGACTTCAAAGATTGTCATTATCCACAGACCCCCATTTCGTGGACCCATCACATAAAATTTATGACGTTACGATAACCGACGGTGCGCGTGCTCACGTGCGGCGGCACAGGTTTCCAAGCGCCGAGTTCCTGCACCTTCTATGCGTCGCACGTACTAGACAGTGTGGGTGGGCACGAGGTACACAATTTACTGCTAAGCCTTAGCTCAGAAGAAGCTTAAACCTCAGACTGAATTTCCTGCAGATCGCTAGATAACATCGGCCAAGGTACGTCCGATAAAAGTACCGAGTTTAGAAAATTCGCGTATCGCACCTGTAGCCACTGTTCGCTCACTCGACTTTCAGGGAGTTCTGAAATTAGTCACAAGATAAATTTATTGGCGCATGGAAACGTATCATCCATGCCACTGCACCAAGGGTTTCTTGTAAGATTTATTGTATAGAAACATTTCAGAACAACTGCGCATTGTCACCCTTTCTCTTGTGTTTTAAGGACAACATGTTGAAGGGGTTATAAATACTATTACAAATTGAATCGAAGGGAAAGTTGTGTTACTTTCCCGGACTGCGTTAGGTGTGGTCTGGACATTATGACTGTCGTGATAAAAAAAATAAACCATCGGGTTCTAGATCCTCTGCGAAAAACATAAGTAATTATGTTTATACACCTGCCCTTTATCTGTGCAGTGTATATTGTACCCTAGGGTTGATTCTTCTACGATGTGCACATAATGAAAACCAGCTTTCATTTATCCCACACATGTGCATCGTAAAACGCATTATGACAAGAATCAAAACGTCAATAATTGGAGTTTAGAGAATTTCATAAAGAATTACAAGAAACCAATACAGATCAGCGGTACAAAACAATAGACAGTACCACAAAGAACAACTGAATAGAGATCAGAGGAACAAGACAATAGACAGTACCACAAAAAACAACTGAATAGAGATCAGAGGAACAAGACAATAGACAGTACCACAAAGAACAACTGAATAGAGATCAGAGGAACAAGACAATAGACAGTACCACAAAAAACAACTGAATACAGATCAGAGGAACAAGACAATAGACAGTACCACAAAGAACAACTGAATACAGATCAGCGGTACAAGACAATAGACAGTACCACAAAGAACAACTGAATAGAGATCAGCGGTACAAGACAATAGAAAGTACCACAAAAACAACTGAATACAGATCAGGGGAACAAGACAATAGACAGTACCACAAAGAACAACTGAAAAGAGATCAGAAGAACAAGACAAATAACAGTACCACAAAAAACAACTGAATAGAGATCAGAGGAACAAGACAATAGACAGTACCACAAAAAACAACTGAATAGAGATCAGAGGAACAAGACAATAGAAAGTACCACAAAAAACAACTGAATACAGATCAGAGGAACAAGATAATAGACAGTACCACAAAGAACAACTGAATACAGATCAGCGGTACAAGACAATAGACAGTACCACAAAGAACAACTGAATAGAGATCAGCGGTACAAGACAATAGAAAGTACCACAAAAAACAACTGAATACAGATCAGAGGAACAAGACAATAGACAGTACCACAAAGAAAAACTGAATAGAGATCAGAGGAACAAGACAATAAACAGTATCACAAAGAACAACTGAATACAGATCAGCGATACAAGACAATAGACAGTACCACAAAGAACAACTGAATAAAGATCAGAGGAACAAGACAATAGACAGTACCAAAAAGAACAACTGAATACAGATCAGCGGTGCAAGGCACGAGAAACATCAGTACAGATCAGCGACAGAAGACAAAAGACAAATCAATAGAGAAAAATAACAGAAATCAAAATACCGTTATGTTGCACAACAATACTATATAAAACAAAATAAAAACACAATACGATAGTAAACATGACACTCAATTCATTAGAAATAAGAGTTACAACAAGATAAATTAGAGCTAACTTACGCCACGCAATAAGAACATGTACCAAAAAATATATAAAATAAAACTGCCAAAAACAAGGGTCACATAAGAGGTGATAAAACGATTATAATCAACCATAATAATAATACAACATATCTGTTCCTTACCCTCACAGACAAATCTACTAAACTATAATAACAACAACAACGTATCTGTACCTTTAGTAGACTAGTCTACTAAACTATAATAATAAAACAACTTATCAGTACCTTACTATCACAGACTAATCTACCAAAGTATACTAATAATAACAACATATCTGTACCTCACTGTCACAGACTAGTCTACTAAACAATAATAATAATAACAACTTATCTGTACCTTACTGTCACAGACTACCCTAGTAAACAATAATAACAACTTTTCTGTACCTCTATGTCACAGACTAGCTTAGCAAACAATAATAACAACATATCTGTACCTTAATGTCACAGGCTTGTCTACTAAACAATAATAATAATAACAACTTATCTGTACCTTACTGTCACAGAATAATCTACCAAACTATAATAATGATATCAACTAATCAGTACTTTGCTGTCATAGACAAGCCTACTAAACTATAATAACAATAACAAGTTATCTGTACCTTACTGTCACAGAGTAGTCTACTAAACAATAATAATAATAACAACTTATCAGTACCTTACTGTCACAGAGTAGTCGACTAAACAATAATAATAATAACAACTTATCAGTACCTTACTGTCACAGACTAGTCAACTAAACAATAATAATAATAACAACTTATCAGTACCTTACTGTCACAGACTAGTCTACTAAACAATTATAATAATAACAACTTATCAGTACCTTACTGTCACAGACTAGTCAACTAAACAATAATAATAATAACAACTTATCAGTACCTTACTGTCACAGAGTAGTCTACTAAACAATTATAATAATAACAACTTATCAGTACCTTACTGTCACAGACTAGTCTACTAAACAATAATAATAATAACAACTTATCTGTACCTTACTGTCACAGACTAGTCTACTAAACAATAATAATAATAACAACTTATCAGTACCTTACTGTCACAGAGTAGTCTACTAAACAATAATAATAATAACAACTTATCTGTACTTTATTGTCACAGACTAGCCTATCAAACAATAATAACAACATATCTGTACCTTACTGTCACAGACTAGTCTACTAAACAATAATAATAATAACGACTTATTTCTACCTTACTGTCATAGACAAGCCTAGTAAACAATAATTACAACTTATCTATACCTCACTGTCACAGACTAGATATGAAAATATAATGTAAAGGTGGTGATAAGAAAACAAAATGTTAAGATACTGATAAGAAAACAGAATGTTAAGACGGTGATAAGAAAAGAGAATGTTAAGGTGGTGATACGAAAAGAGAATGTTAAGATGGTGATAAGAAAACAGAATGTTAAGGTGGTTATAAGAAAACTGATTGTTAAGGTAGTGATAAGAAAGAGAATGTTAAGATGGTGATAAGAAGACAGAATGTTAAGATGGTGATAAGAAAACAGAATGTAAAGATGGTGATAAGAAAACAGAATGTTGAGATGGTGATAAGTAAACAGAATGTAAAGATGGTGATAAGAAAACAGAATGTTGAGATGGTGATAAGAAAACAGAATGTTGAGATGGTGATACGAAAAGAGAATGTTAAGATGGTGATACGAAAAGAAAATGTTAAGTTTGTGATAAGAAAAGAGAATGTTAAGGTGGCGATAAGAAAACAGAATGTAAAGATGGTGATAAGAAAACAGAATGTTGAGATGGTGATAAGTAAACAGAATTTTGAAATGGTGATAAGAAGACAGAATGTGAAAATGGTGATAAGAAAAGAGAATGTTAAGGTGGTGATAAGAAAACAGAATGTAAAGATGGTGATAAGAAAACAGAATGTTAAGATACTGATAAGAAAACAGAATGTGAAAATGGTGATAAGAAAAGAGAATGTTAAGGTGGTGATAAGAAAAGAGAATGTTAAGATGGCGATAAGAAAACAGAATGTTGAGATGGTGATAAGAAAACAGAATGTTAAGATGGTGATAAGAAAAGAGAATGTTGAGATGGTGATAAGAAAACAGAATGTTGAGATGGTGATAAGTAAACAGAATTTTGAAATGGTGATAAGAAGACAGAACGTGAAAATGGTGATAAGAAAAGAGAATGTTAAGGTGGTGATAAGATAAGAGAATGTTAAGACGGTAATAAGAAAAGAGAATGTTAAGGTGGCGATAAGAAAACAAAATGTTAAGATACTGATAAGAAAACAGAATGTTAAGGTGGTGATAAGAAAACAGAATGTTATGGTGGTGATACGAAAAGAGAATGTTAAGATGGTGATACGAAAAGAGAATGTTAAGTTTGTGATAAGAAAAGAGAATGTTAAGGTGGCGATAAGAAAACAAAATGTTAAGATACTGATAAGAAAACAGAATGTTAAGATGGTGATAAGAAAACAGATTGTTAAGATGGTGATAAGAAAACAGAATGTTAAGATGGTGATTAGAAAAGAGAATGTTAAAATGGTGATAAGAAAACAGAATGTTAAAATGGTGATAAGAAAACAGAATGTTAAAATGGTGATAAGAAAATAAGAAAATGATAAGAAAGCAGAATGTTAAGATGGTGATAAGACCCTTGAGGGATGATAAAAGAAGTCTTGTGTGTGATAATTATGAAATGACTTGGTTATTAAAGTCTGCTGTTTCTTCCGTTTTTACTGATGAAGACTTCAACAGTTTTGCTTATCTTGAAGATTTGATAGATGAAAAAATGTGAACAAGATAGATGTATGAATTGTGAACTTGTTAAATTTGGGAACTTTAATGTTTGATAAGGCTATTGGGTTAATAATATTTTCCCGAGGGTAGTGAAATAGGCCATGGATTGGGTTTATGAGCCACTAGCTAAAAGTGTCTGCAAGTCCTTGAAAAGTGGAGAAGAACTGATAGATTGTAAATTAGGTATTGCAGTCACATCTTCAAGGGACATAAAATATGTTGTCCCAGTAATTATAGGCCTATTAGCTTTACATTATTTGTGGGAAAATTTTGGAAAGTTTGATATAAGATGGTTTGAAAAGTTTAATATTTTATCAGATGGGGAACATGGTTTCCCTAAGGGAAAATCTTACCGAAGAAATCTTTTGACATTCTTTGAAAATGTAACTGCATATGTAGACGAGGGTATGAATGTATATTTGGTGTATCTGGATATTGAGACAGTATTTGACAAGAAACCATATAAAAGACTTGTGAAGAAACTTTTCTCTGGGGAACAAATTAGCCAAATGGATGGAAGAATGACTTGAAGGATGATAGTTGAGGGTCATTACAAATGGAGTTCAGACAAAGTGGATTAATGTTGCAAGTGGTGAATCTCAGGAACGAAACCTTTCCTCAGATGAAATAATGGTAAATAAAGTACTTGAATGTACAGATGATATTAAGATCTTAGGTGTTACTGGCTACGAAGATGATGCTACTAGTTTACAAAAGGGTTTAGATCATTTAGTGATTTGGAATAGTAAATGGCTGATGGGTTGTAATCATAATAAATGTAAGACAATGCATGTGGGTTATCAGCATAATTTCGATAGAAATATCCTTAACATTAAAAAAAGAGAACTTGAGGTAACGGTTGATCAGCCATCCAAGCAGTTACTTTGTCTGTACTGCAAACAAAAGAGTTGTTCGCGTAATCTCAAAGAATTTATTCATTCTTTGCTTAGGTTTTTTAATCCATCAGTGTAAAAATAGAGAAGGATATTATGACATTGTTTGTTTGTTTGTTGAATTTTGTTCTCAGCTACTCGAGAGATATCTGTAATAACTAAAACAGATTTCGATTTGTCAACAATAACCACCGCCAACATCTGGGATACTCTTTACCAACAGAAGTGAGATTGACCATAATATTGTAACGTCCTCACTGCTGAAAGAATGAACAAGGTGGATGTTCTGTTTCAAGCTCATTACCCTAATTACGCGTCAAGCACCCTAATCACCAGGTCACATCAGGCCTAACTTGGGATATATATGAAGTCTCCAGGCTATAGCAGACTCAAATTATAATATATGCGAAGTTTCCAAACCACAGCAGGCCTAATTTTAAGATACGTATGAAGTCCGCTTCCTCAAATAAAGTAGTTTCACAGGACAGTCAAAAGAGTCAAAGACAAAAGCTATTCTAGCTCATGCCACTTGTTTAGGTTTTTTACCGAGACATGAGTCGATGTGGTTTGTCCTTGGTTAACATACAATTACGTTTAAATTGTTTATTTTTTGAATTTCGCGCACAGCTACACGAGGGCTATCTGCCATAATTTAGTAGATGTAAGACTAGAGGGATGACAGCTAGTCATCACCACCCACCGCCAACTATTGGGCCACTCTTTTACCAACGAATTGTGTGATTGACTGTCGCATTATAACGCTCCAACAGCTGAAATGGCGAACATGTTTGGTGTGACGGGGATTCGAACCCGCGATTCTCAGGTTACGAGTCGAACGCTTTAACCAACCTGGCCATACTGAGCACATTTCATTAACCGAGGATTCACGCCATTAATTATATTATTAATATTCAATCAATATATTTTTACTAATATTTTAGGGTACTTTTGTGTAAATGTACTATAATTGTGAGGTAAAACGTGACTGAACTGTTCTGTCGATCGTAACATGTCCTCTTTACGGCAAGAAATTTTGTATTATCAGCATATTAACTGATGGATTTAGTCCTGCCATCTGACAGCCTTTAGTCATGAGCGTATCTGGCAACCAGTTAGTTTTCTAGGGTTGAAGGCACTTGATATTTCATCAAATACATCTCTCATCGTACCAAAACAACGTATTAGTTTTACGGTTGGAAAAATGAATTTATCTAACCCTCTTTATTAATAAATATGTATTTACGGAACAGTTATTGTATCAACTTGGTGATGTGACTGGTATAGACTCGTGAATTAAACGTTTAAAACTATGTAGTTTTAAACCTCAGTAAATAGGTTTCATGTACGAAGGTTAGGTGTCTTTATTTTTTATTAATTTCTATATTAAAACCAATTCACTTGTGTAATTTAAATGTCTGAGAATATAGTCCACACTTTGCTTTTGTACATGATTAATGAAACCCTAGTATGTTACTGAGTCTGTTATGTTTGAAAGGTTTCTTTGTTATCAAGCGGAAAGCTACACAATGGACTATCTATCATGCCCACACCGGGTTCGAAACTAGGTTTTTAACATTATAAGCCACAAAATTTACCGCTGAGTCACTAGAGGGCTGAATGAATGTGTGGTATAAAGTGCTCTAACTTGTGGTATAAAGTGCTCTAACTTGTGGTATAAAGTGCTCTAACTTGAGGTATAAAGTGCTCTAACTTGTGGTATAAAGTGCTCTAACTTGAGGTATAAAGTGCTCTAACTTGTGGTATAAAGTGCTCTAACTTGTGGTATAAAGTGCTCTAACTTGAGGTATAAAGTGCTCTAACTTGTGGTATAAAGTGTTCTAACTTGAGGTATGAAGTGCTCTAACTTGTGGTATAAAGTGCTCTAACTTGTGGTATAAAGCGCTCTAACTTGAGGTATAAAGTGCTCTAACTTGAGGTATAAAGTGCTCTAACTTGTTGTATAAAGTGCTCTAACTTGTGGTATAAAGTGCTCTAACTTGAATTAATATTTCTTTTTCATAAAAGATCAATTTCTTTTCTTTTACTACAGATTCAATAAAAGTCTTACTTTATACAGCTTTATACAGAAACATGGCGTCTGAAATTTCAAAATCATTTTTTTATTTGAAGTTGTTCTATTATTATTTTTGGTGTGTTAAAAGATAATCGAATCTTTATAAATGGTTTGAAAAACGAAATTAGAATAATATAATCTAGACATTCACAACTGTTTAAGTAATAACCTCATTAACAAAATGTGTTTTAATAAACTTTTCACCCTGTATTTCCTGAAGAATAAAGATGACTTATTCTAGGGTTAATTTAGTTTTGATAATTATATTGTCAAATATATCATCCAAATTTCTCTCAGACACATCTTATTGTACAATAATCATACAAGTAGAATTTATTTGACTTAGTCTTGGAATGACACTTTCTCTCTTAGAATTTCTCTCAGTTACAACTGATTGAATGATAACTTATTTCAGTCACAGCTTTTTAAACAATAACCATATTCGTTAGTTTCTCAATAAACAGCATTTTAACTACAACAGTCTTCGAGAAGATTAGTCCTAGAATTATTTAAAAACATAACATTGATTAAAATCGAACATATGGTAATACCGCTTTCAGAATACGAAAGACAACAGTCCTTTAGATGAATATCACACTTCACTGTCTAGCATATGGATATGCACTATATCTCTCAGACTAGCATATGGATATGCACTATATCTCTCAGACTAGTATATCTTTCAGAATCGCATGTAGTTATTTACTTAAGGACAGATCGCTGTTTTTATATTTTTTCATATGATGACATGTATGTTTTCTTACAGCAGAGCCTTATTGGGTTATCTGCTGAGTCCGCCGAGAGGAATCAAACCCTTGATTCTAGCATTGTAAATCCGTAGACTTACTAGACGGGGGGCACAGGATGATAATAGTATTAAAGAAAAACGATCACTATTTTTTAAACTTTCATAGGGTGATAACAGTTAAACAGCTGGCCCGGGCATGGCCAGGTGGTTAGGTCGCTCGACGCATAATCCGAGGGTGACGGGTTCGAATCCCCGTCACACCAAACATGCTCGCTCTTTCATCTGTATGAGTGTTATAATTTGACGTCGATCCCACTATTCGTTGGTAAAAGAGTAGCCCAAGAGTTGGCGGTGGGTGGTGATGACAAGCTGCCTTCCCTCTAGTCTTACACTGATAAATTAGGGACGGTTAGCGCAGATAGCTCTCGAGTAGCTTTGTGCGGAATTCAAAAACAAGTTAATATGTAAACAGCTAAATAAGTAAGTGAAACAAAAATAACACGAAACTTTTGAAAGAGAAATTAAAATTTGTTTAAAGACATTTAAAGAACAAAACACCAATATTATTCATAAATCCTTACCTAGCTCATATTTCTCCATCAAAATACGTTACGTTTTATCTTAATAGTATTTTCAATCAACAGAGGGCGATACCAACTCTTGTTTTCAGAACATATGGCTTGCTAATCTAACAATATTGTTCTGCAAGATGACAATGGTACCGAAGCGCCCCCAACCGGATGCACGAAAGTGAATGACTTTCCAACAACACGCACCTAGTGAATAGGTTAAGCACGTTTGACCGGTGTGGTTTCTTTCATCTCCAAAGGGGTCTGACACCCCATTTCCTCCCCTTCTCTTATTATATTCAATGAATAACCGTGCCTGGTGTATAATAACACTGAACAGTGTACTTCTAATATTAAACCTAATTTGGATAGCAAAATGTATATATTCAAAGTAATGAAATATGCTATTATTAATCATAACACGACTAGTGTCAATGTCTCATTTTGCTTGTGAACGATATGTTCTATCTAATAATGTATACAAAGTTTTTCTTGTAATAATTTTCTTCTAATGGAACTCAGAAATACTAGTTATATAATTTTAAAGTCACTACAAGTGGAACCCCGCTAGTACAGCGGTAGGTCTACGGATCTACAACGCTAAAATCAGGGGTTCGATTTCCCTCGGTGAGCTCAGCAAATAGCCCGATGTGGCTTTGTTGTAAGAAAACACACACACTACAAGTAAGTGATTTCTCGTTTGTGTGTGTGATGTATTGAGATTTGTTTCATTTGTAAAATATACAAAAGTAATGTTATCAAGCTGGTGAATTATGTAGTATCCAAGCTGTTTAAAGTAATACAATTCATTATCGTTCAACAACTGTTCACTTGTTTTAAATTGAAAGAGAATATATAGTGTATTACAAGCACCTGTGAACTGTTTCTCGAGCTGTCTGACGGGAAGTAGAAAACACACAGAACACTTTCTAACAAGCACCTGTAAACTGTTTCTCGAGCTGTCTGACGGGAAGTAGAAAACACACAGAACACTTTCTAACAAGCACCTGCGAACTGTTTCTCGAGCTGTCTGACGGGAAGTAGAAAACACACAGAACACTTTCTAACAAGCACCTGTGAACTGTTTCTCGAGCTGTCTGACGGGAAGTAGAAAACACACAGAACACTTTCTAACAAGCACCTGTGAACTGTTTCTCGAGCTGTCTGACGGGAAGTAGAAAACACACAGAACACTTTCTAACAAGCACCTTGAACTGTTTCTCGAGCTGTCTGACGGGAAGTAGAAAACACACAGAACACTTTCTAACAAGCACCTGCGGAACTGTTTCTCGAGCTGTCTGACGGGGAAGTAGAAAACACACAGAACACTTTCTAACAAGCACCTGTGAACTGTTTCTCGAGCTGTCTGACGGGAAGTAGAAAACACACAGAACACTTTCTAACAAGCACCCGTGAACTGTTTCTCGAGCTGTCTGACGGGAAGTAGAAAACACACAGAACACTTTCTAACAAGCACCCGTGAACTGTTTCTCGAGCTGTCTGACGGGAAGTAGAAAACACACAGAACACTTTCTAACAAGCACCTGTGAACTGTTTCTCGAGCTGTC
Source organism: Tachypleus tridentatus (assembly GCF_004210375.1). Classification (NCBI taxonomy): domain Eukaryota; kingdom Metazoa; phylum Arthropoda; class Merostomata; order Xiphosura; family Limulidae; genus Tachypleus; species Tachypleus tridentatus. The sequence goes on along the minus strand of NC_134827.1, from coordinate 45,125,709 downwards.
TGACGGGAAGTAGAAAACACACAGAACACTTTCTAACAAGCACCCGTGAACTGTTTCTCGAGCTGTCTGACGGGAAGTAGAAAACACACAGAACACTTTCTAACAAGCACCTGTGAACTGTTTCTCGAGCTGTCTGACGGGAAGTAGAAAACACACAGAACACTTTCTAACAAGCACCTGCGAACTGTTTCTCGAGCTGTCTGACGGGAAGTAGAAAACACACAGAACACTTTCTAACAAGCACCTGTGAACTGTTTCTCGAGCTGTCTGACGGGAAGTAGAAAACACACAGAACACTTTCTAACAAGCACCTGCGAACTGTTTCTCGAGCTGTCTGACGGGAAGTAGAAAACACACAGAACACTTTCTAACAAGCACCTGCGAACTGTTTCTCGAGCTGTCTGACGGGAAGTAGAAAACACACAGAACACTTTCTAACAAGCACCTGTGAACTGTTTCTCGAGCTGTCTGACGGGAAGTAGAAAACACACAGAACACTTTCTAACAAGCACCCGTGAACTGTTTCTCGAGCTGTCTGACGGGAAGTAGAAAACACACAGAACACTTTCTAACAAGCACCTGTAAACTGTTTCTCGAGCTGTCTGACGGGAAGTAGAAAACACACAGAACACTTTCTAACAAGCACCTGCGAACTGTTTCTCGAGCTGTCTGACGGGAAGTAGAAAACACACAGAACACTTTCTAACAAGCACCTGTGAACTGTTTCTCGAGCTGTCTGACGGAAGTAGAAAACACACAGAACACTTTCTAACAAGCACCTGTGAACTGTTTCTCGAGCTGTCTGACGGGAAGTAGAAAACACACAGAACACTTTCTAACAAGCACCTGTGAACTGTTTCTCGAGCTGTCTGACGGGAAGTAGAAAACACACAGAACACTTTCTAACAAGCACCCGTGAACTGTTTCTCGAGCTGTCTGACGGGAAGTAGAAAACACACAGAACACTTTCTAACAAGCACCTGTGAACTGTTTCTCGAGCTGTCTGACGGGAAGTAGAAAACACACAGAACACTTTCTAACAAGCACCTGCGAACTGTTTCTCGAGCTGTCTGACGGGAAGTAGAAAACACACAGAACACTTTCTAACAAGCACCTGTGAACTGTTTCTCGAGCTGTCTGACGGGAAGTAGAAAACACACAGAACACTTTCTAACAAGCACCTGTGAACTGTTTCTCGAGCTGTCTGACGGGAAGTAGAAAACACACAGAACACTTTCTAAATAGTAAAGGCGTGGAACCAGCTAAAAGAAACATGTTAATGAAGCTTCACCCGACACCATAAGTACAAAGAAAGTCCACGAGGAAACTTATATCTGTTGGTTTTTCACTCCGCTTGAATGATAACGTCTGTCTATCTGTTGGGAATGGAAACCATAAAGATTGTACTTACGTAAAGAAGCAAACACAACGAGTTGAAAATAAATATTAATTACGAACGTTATTTTGGGTGTTCAACAAAACGCAGACGTTAAATGTCTGCTTGAATTATTAACACGGTTTTTCGAACTTGTAAGTGCAACAGAGGACGTGTCAACCGCACAGCCGACGACGCCTTTCGTAGATACCAGAGCTCATCAGACCGTCTGGTAAATAATGAATATATAAGTAGTCAAGGCGCTACTTGTATTCTCGGTTTCCACAAATAACGGGTGTACATTAATTAAGTGAATCCTAACTGTCCTCAACTGTACTGAATTCATTTATCTATTTTAATAACATAAAATTACATACCTATTTTAATAACGCAAAATTACATATCTATTTTAATAACATAAAATTACATACCTATTTTAATAACGCACATTTATGTAATTTTAATAACGCACATTTATATGTCTATTTTATTAATGCAAAATTACATATCTATTTTAACAACGCAAAACTGTATATCTATTTTAATAACACATAATTATTTTTCTGTCTTATTTTCAGCCTGTAAATATCTAAGCATATGTTATCGTGCCTAAAAGATTGAAGTGTGTCATAATGATATTGATTTTTCACACCACTAGCAGTTGATTTGTAGAACTATTAAGACTATATTCAATGAGTAATTAATCTGCACCACACAACTTTCTAAGAAGTTTACGTGAAGTGATTACCAGACCAATGAGTACCACGAGATGGCGCTATGCTCATAAGTAATAAGTAATTTTTAATGTTGGTGGTGACGTAAGTTTGGTTGCTTGTTTTTTTAATTTCGCGAAAGCTACACGAGGGCTATCTGCGTTAGTCGTCTCTAATTCAGAAGTGTAAGGCTAGAGGAAAGGAAGCTAGTCATCACCACCAACTCCGGGAATATTCTTTAACCAACGAATAGTGGAACTGATCGTTACATTATAGCGTCCCCACGGGTGAAAGGGCAAATATGTTTGGTGTGACAGGGATTAGAAAAGACGACGCACGGATTACGAGTCGAACGCCCTAACCACCTGGCTAGCTGGGCTTTGGGAACGTAAGCAGCTTTTCTAATAAAGAAAGCGATAGAAATATTTATATATAAATATATATATATATTTATATTCATATATAACTTGACATTATTCTTGGATTTCGTGAACAATTTAATATTGTGTTTCCATAAAACAGAATAATATAATCGTAGTATAATAACTGTTCAAAACTCGACTGAAAACTGTTGACAGTCAGTTTTTATCTTTACTAAAAAGCAGCCGAACTGTATCACGGACATTTTCTGTTCTCAGATTAATTATTATTCACAATATTCAGACAGGTGTTAATAACACCAACGTAGGACTAATGTAAAAAGTAAAAACTTTCTTATGTACGAGTAAAATAATTACATTCACATGATCAAAACAAAAAATTGTTTTGTTGTTAAGTACAAAATATATAAGGTATTGTGCGCGTTCCGTCCACACGCGTTCTAAGCACGTGTACTTGCTTGTGAGCCAGGAAGGGTAGCTCGTGAAACATAGTATATATATAAGGTATTGTCCGCGTTCCGTCCACACGCATTCTAAGCACGTGTACTTGCTTGTGAGCCAGGAAGGGTAGCTCGTGAAACATAGTATATATATAAGGTATTGTCCGCGTTCCGTCTACACGCATTCTAAGCACGTGTACTTGCTTGTGAGCCAGGAAGGGTAGCTCGTGAAACATAGTATATATATATATACTGTTCGACTGTGAAAAATAAGTGTTCTACATTTTCTTTTTGCATGGTCTATTAGGTTTTAGTTGTACATTATCCTGAAAAGTGTGATATTCCTAGAACTAGGGTTATACACGTTACACATCGTCCCGAAAAGTGTGACAAACTTATAGTCAGAGTTCAAGACACTTCTGTTTACTTCATCTTTATGAGGATTCTCCATATGAAACAAAACATAACCTCAAAAGAAATGTATAAGTGTATGTATGATCCATTTCGTTTCGAAGGTACCTTGGGTTCTGTAGGTTTACTTTACGTAGGAGAAAAAACAAATTACCCGGATGTCCATAGAGATACACGAGAGAAACGTTTCTCTCTTTCAGTCGACATATAATTAAGATGTATGTCTGGTGACATTGTTCATATGTCAATACTTTCTTAGTCAAAAACTGTGATTCACAGAAAGGGAAAGAAACGATAAATGATGAAGGTACAACACAGCATTCTGAACCAGAATATTATATGATGAAGATAGAACACAGCATCCTGAACCGGAATATTATATAATGAAGGTACAACACGGCATCCTGAACCGGAATATTATATGATGAAGATAGAACACGGCATCCTGAACCAGAATATTATATGATGAAGGTACAACACGGCATCCTGAACCGGAATATTATATGATGAAGGTACAACACGGCATCCTGAACCAGAATATTATATGATGAAGATACAAAACGGCATCCTGAACCAGAATATTATATGATGAAGATACAACACGGCATCCTGAACCAGAATATTATATGATGAAGGTACAACACGGCATCCTGAACCAGAATATTATATGATGAAGATAGAACACGGCATCCTGAACCGGAATATTATATAATGAAGGTACAACACGGCATCCTGAACCGGAATATTATATGATGAAGGTACAACACGGCATCCTGAACCGGAATGTTCTTCACATACTGTGTTTGGTAAAACTGGTTAATAAAGCGTGCCCAATCTTGTTCTTGGGCGGTTGATTCTCATCCAGCAAGAGAACCATGGTGACATATTTTATTACCACTTGCGCTACGTTTCAATCTTCACCCAACCCACCGCCTCTTATCAGTTTAGCAATGTGGTCGTTATTGTTACAATGTCTCTTTCTACGCCGACGTAACTACGAATGATGGATTCCAACTAGATAAAAAAGTAAAATGCTGCCGCAAGAGAGCGTTATCAGCACGTGTACGCAACCCAAAGGACAGTACTTGACCATTATAGGCCACCCAGCAGGCACGCGCCGTGACTCAAGCACGCATTTAAAAACCCTGTATTTCTGCACTTGTACTTTTTGTTTAGTTTCTTAGAAGATTAAATGTGTGCATGTTGAGGAGTGGGGAGATATAAAGCAGGGCTGTAGGATTTTAAAAAATCCACCTTGCTCATGTTTATAAAAGATATGATATACGCATGTGTGTAGTTTTATCAATGTCGGACACATTTTGGGTTAGTGTTTTTCTTAATTTTATCTTATCTTCAAAACAACAATCAATATCAGACCATATTTCCAACATAACAGTCCATATTTCACACACACCATGTCACCAAAATAGCCATCTACATTTCACTTCCATCATGTCTCCAAAATAACAGTCCATATTTCACTTTCACCATGTGTCCAAAACAACTGTCCATATTTCACTTCCACCATGTTTAAAAAATAACAGTCCATATTTCACACACACCATGTCTCCAAAATCACAGTCAATATATTACCTACATCATGTTTCCAAAATAACAGTCCATATTTTTCCCACACCATATCTCCAAAATAACTGTCCATATTTCACTTCCACCATGTTTCAAAAATAACAGTCCATATTTCACACACACCATGTCTCCAAAATCACAGTCAATATATTACCTACATCATGTTTCCAAAATAACAGTCCATATTTTACCCACACCATATCTCCAAAATAACTGTCCACATTTCACTTCCACCATGTTTCAAAAATAACTGTCCATATTTCATCTACACCATGTTCTCCAATATAACAGACAATATTTTACCCACACCATGTCTCCAAAATAATTGTCCATATTTCATTTCCATCATGTTTCCCAAATAGCCTTCCATATTTCACTTCCACTATGTCTCCAAAATTGCTGCCAATATTTCACCTCCACCATGTCTCCACAATTACTGTCCATATTTCACTTCCATCATGTCTACAAAATACCAGTCCATATTTCAAACACACCATATCTCCAAAATAATAGTCCATATTTCACTTCCACCATGTCTAAAAAAAACTGTCCATATTTCATTTCCACCATGTTTCCCAAATAGCCGACGATATTTCACTTCCATCATGTCTCCAAAATAACTGTCCATTATTTCATTTCCATTGTGTCTCCAAAACAACTGTCCATATTTCACTTCTACCATATTTACAAAATAACAGTAAATATCTCATCTACACCATATCTCTAGAATTACTGTCCACATTTCACTTACATCATGTCTCCAAAATAACTGTCCATATTGTACCCACACCATGTCGTTGTTGTTTGTTGTTGTTGTTGTTTTTGGAATTTCGCACAAAGCTACTCGAGGGCTATCTGTGCTAGCCGTCCCTAATTTAGCAGTGTAAGACTAGAGGGAAGGCAACTAGTCATCACCACCCACCGCCAACTCTTGGGCTACTCTTTTACCAACGAAAAGTGGGATTGACCGTCACATTATACGCCCCCACGGCTGGGAGGGCGAGCATGTTTAGCGCGACACGGGCGCGAACCCGCGACCCTCGGATTACGAGTCGCACGCCTTACGCGCTTGGCCATGCCGGGCCCCCACACCATGTCACCAAAATAGCATTCCATATTTCACTTCCACCATGTCTCCAAAATAACAGTCCATATTTCACTTCCACTATGTGTCCAAAACAACTGTCCACATTTCACTTGCATCATGTCTCCAAAATAACAGTCCATATTTCACTTCCACCATGTCTCCACAATAACAATCCCTATTTTTCTTCTACCATGTCTCCCAAATAACAGTTCCTATTTCACTTCCACCATGTCTCCAAAAAACTGGCCATATATCACTTCCAACATGTCTTCACAATAACTGTCCATATTTCACTTCCACTATGTCTCCAAAATAACTATCCATATTTCACCAACACCATGCCTCCAAAGTAGCCGTCCATATTTCACTTCCACCATGTATCCAAAATAACTGTCCATATTTCATCTACACCATGTCTTCAAAATAACAGTCAATATATTACCTACATCATGTCCCCAAAATAACAGTCCATATGTTACCCACACCACGACTCCAAAATAACCGTCCACATTTCATTAAAACCATGTTTCCAAAATAACAATCTATATATAATCTACACCATGTCTCCAAAATAACCATCCATATTTCACTTCCACCATGTGTCCAAAATTACTGTCCACATTTCACTTCCATCATGTCTACAAAATAACTACATATTTCACTTCCACCATGTCTCCACAATAACTGTCCATATTTCACTTCCATCATGTCTCCAAAATAACTGTCCATATTTCACTTCCATCATGTCTCCAAAATAACTGTCCATATTTCACTTCCATGATGTCTCCAAAGTAACTGTACATATTTCACTTCCATCATGTCTCCAAAGTAACTGTACATATGTCACTTCCATCGTGTCTCCAAAATAAATAACCCAATTCCATCACATCTTCTGTCATATCTCATACAATACTCGTCAATATTCTAAACCATCAGACACACTTTCATAAATAATCATCTTTATATCTCTACCTTATATTCATGTAATGTCCATCTCTACTTTTATATCCATGCACTGTCCATCTCTATTCTTATATCCATGTACTGTCCTTCTCTACCTTTATATCTATGTACTGTCCTTCTCTACCTTTATATCTATGTACTGTCCTTCTCTAGCTTTATATCCATGTACTGTCCATCTCTACCTTTATATCCATGTGCTCTCCATCTCGACCTTTATATGTATCTGTGTTCCATCAATATCTCTATCATGTCTCCGCTTCTGTTTGAAGCTTTACAGTTTTGTTTGTAAAGCAGAATAGATTAGCAATTATTCCGAGGGCTTATAACGCTAAAAATTGAGTTTCGATACTCGCGATAAGTAAAGAACATGTAGCATACGCTTTACGTATATCATATAGCTTTTAAAGCTTTACCACGTATATATTGGATACGTATAGTTTGTGAAGCCTTACCAAGTAATACCAGACATTAATAACTTTTAAAGCTTTACCACGTACATACTGGATAGTGACATTTTTAAAAGTTTTACCACGTACTAATGGACACTAATAGTTTTTACAGCTTTAACATATATAATCTGAATAACATTTTGAACAGTTAATGCCATATCATACCTTGGATGACCAGATAACTTTGTCCACACACAATTCTAATTTTAATATTCTTATTTTAGTGACATTCTGTTCTCTGGTTCTCATTCTGCTTTGTCGATAAGAGGTTAAGACATTCTAATTTGTTTTGTTCTTTCGTTATATTGTGTGGTTACAATATTGTATTGTGTTCACAGACGATTTTTACTGTGTGTGTGTTTTGCTTATAGCAAAGTCATATCGGGCTATTTACTGTGTCCATCCAGGTGGAATCGAAACCCGTGATTTTAGCATTGTAAATGTGTAGACTTACCGCTGTCCCAGCGGGGGACAACATTTTAGTGTTGGTGTGTCTTTGTTGCTACAAACTATTAAAAGTTACCCTTTAGAGCAGTCTTCAGTTTTAAATGAGGCCTAAAGCTATCTAAGCTTAATTAATCTCTTTGGCTTTCGAACAAAAAATTCTTTGAAAAATTAAATAACTGTGGAAAGAGAATCTTCACATTAATTCCACTTTTATGATTGGTTACGTTACATATTGTCAACAGTTAGGGGTCGTTGACCCAGCTGTTTTGCTTATACATCCAATAAAGTGTTGTTCAGGTTGAAAATACTAGACATTTAAAAACTTATGTGTACCTCTTTTGTTTAATCTTATATTTCTCCCTGAAGCAAAATGTCGGATCCGAATTTTAAGCGTAAGTAGACCGTACACGAGGGAGATTTAGCCACAGAAGATAAAAAAAAAAAAACAAACATTAATGAATAACACAGGAAATGTTGAACAATTATTTCTCTTTGTATTTATATATAAATTGTTTACTCCTAACTCCACGGATAAATATTGGTAAAGTGACTCTGTTTTTCAACTTACTGAAAAGGAAAATACAAAATACATCACTTGCACTGTTTTAATTTGTAACAAAAACTATCAGCTTTTGAGCTGTTAATAATTTTTTGACAGTTATTATCTCATCACTGGATTTTCCTCACTTTGTGAAATATACCTTCATATCTTTTATTCCTCACGAAGACAGTTGTATTATCATTCTATGTTTGTATTACGTATTTCTCTTCGTTTTACCAAAAGTAAACTGAAAATATATAATGTCAAAAAACCATAAATATTATTTATGCTTAACTATAATGTCCAGGTGCTCTCATGTGACGAATCGTGATTTTACGTCTGCTGCCCTTTTAGGCTTCTTTATCGGAGGTTATTGTATTCGTACCGAAGGCTTTATCGAGTTTCTTTTCTTAAGAAAAAGGTAAGTTAGAGATGAATTATATATTCTTAACCATAATACCCTAATTAACGGTAACATTATTTTTTACTGCAAAGCTGTAATTCAGGTTTACATAATTCTCGGATGTATGGTCTAATACTATTAAGACTAATAGTGAGAAAGAACATTAAGTTAATACTTACCTTAACATGAACATTAGGCCTAAGGCAGTTCTGTCTTCCATATTTAAACTAATGCGTAAAGCATATATGAATGTGAAGGAAATAGGCCTGAACTAATAAAACAACATATAGTATAAATGAAGGGTGGAAACTACTATAAACTTTCTATTTTAAGCAATGTAACAAGAGATATTCATGACAGAATGTCATAAGCTGAGAAATTTAAAGTATGTGGGAAAATACATGCTACACCAAAATCTGAACTTTTCTATTCTGAAAGACTGTTTACAACAGTGAAACATAGGTTACTTGTTACTAGCATTAAGGTATTTTTAAGTATGGTGCAGCGAATTATCCGCGTAGTTAAAAAAAAAAGAAAGAAAGAAAAATAAATATGATATTTACTTTAGAGCTGAAATAGTCCAAATTGTTCCACACGCTATTAGTATTATTAGACATTACAAATGTACATGCCTTTTCTTCAAATACCCTAAGTTTAGCATCATCGAATTCAAAGTTATTGAACTTTTATACGAATATACATTTAATTATTTTAGAAATAAGCGTAATGTGTAACTGATATAGCGACAGGCTACATTATTTACTAGGGATAGTACGAAGCACAAAATAGTCCATATATACATAATACAGGAAATTATTTGTTTTCTACTCAATAGACTCTCTGTGATATACCCACCACAGATATTGAAAGGTGATTTTTAGTACACGAGCCTCCAGACTTACCACTAAGGCACTGGGGAATATAGTAAATCATGAATCAACTTTCTATCGTGAATGACATTTTTATCAAATTAATTAGTGCATTTTAATAAAAACAAAGTAGTAGTTTGTTGAAAATTTAGAGCACATAACATGTTATATATTTCTTCCCCACCAATAGCGTTGAACATCATCAACATAAATACGCTAAACAAAAAGATGGATAACAGACAATAAAATCAAAATGGCGTGAAATGACTTCCAGGTGTTTTTTGTTAAAATAATAGGCCAAGTAAAAAAAATATTAAAAATCATGGATTAGAAAAAAGTAACATCTCTGTTATACAAATTATTTCTGAATGAAATTCTCAAGCCATACATTTCATTATAATTTTAGCTGTATGAAAGCCAGAAGAGAAAAAATGGGAATTTATGAAATTGGTGGAAAGAATAATTATGCGATCCTTGTCCTTCAAGAATCATTTTGTTAAGCCTATTATTTCCTTCTTAGATATATCAAGCATCACTTTGTTAAGCCTAATATTTCTCTTAAAAATTTTCAAGCATCTTTTTGTTAGGCCTAATCTTTCCCTTCTCATAGATTTAAAAGCATCATTTTCTTAAGCCTAATATTTACCTTCTCATAGATTTTAAACATCACTTCATTGGGCCTAATATTTCCATTTCCAAAATTTAACATTATTAATGCTTAAAGCTCGTTTTTTGGGGTGGTCAAGACGATGAATTTTTGTTTCCCCTAAAACACTAATAAAATAAGGGTCAAGGGAAAATGTTACTCAACAAACGTCCAAATACAGAATTTTTGAAGCTCAGTAAATTGTATACTGTTATTAACTATGTTTCACTCTTAATTAATGTGTCAATATGAAGTTTGGTGTTACTTTGTCAACATATTGCTCCTTTTAATTGTATTTGTGTACTCTTTGAGTAAATTGGGTCACCATTTCACTCTTAATTAATGTGTCAATGTGAAGTTTGGGGTTACTTTATTTAATTATTTTTGTGTACTCTTGAGTAAGTTGGGTCATCATTTCACTCTTAATTCATGTGTCAATGTGAAGTTTGGGGTTACTTTGTCAACATATTGCTCCTTTTAATTGTATTTGTGTACTCTTGAGTAAATTGGGTCATCATTTCACTCTTAATTAATGTGTCAATGTGAAGTTTGGGGGTACTTTGTCAACATATTGCTCCTTTTAATTGTATTTGTGTACTCTTGAGTAAATTGGGTCATCATTTCACTCTTAATTAATGTGTCAATGTGCCGTTTGGGGTAACTTTGTCAACATATTGCTATTTTTAATTGCTTTTGTGTACTCTTGAGTAAATTGGGTCATCATTTCACTCTTAATTAATGTGTCAATATGAAGTTTGGGGTTACTTTGTCAACATATTGCTCCTTTTAATTGTTTTTGTGTACTCTTGAGTAAGTTGGGTCATCATTTTACTCTTAATTAATGTGTCAATGTGAAGTTTGGGGTTGCTTTGTCAACATATTGCTCCTTTTAATTGTTTTTGTGTACTCTTGAGTAAGTTGGGTCATCATTTCACTCTTAATTCATGTGTCAATGTGAAGTTTGGGGTTACTTTGTCAACATATTGCTCCTTTTAATTGTATTTGTGTACTCTTGAGTAAATTGGGTCATCATTTCACTCTTAATTAATGTGTCAATGTGAAGTTTGGGGTTACTTTGTCAGCATATTGCTCTTTTTAATTGTTTTTGTGTACTCTTTGAGTAAATTGGGTCACCATTTCACTCTTAATTAATGTGTCAATGTGAAGTTTGGGGTTACTTTATTTAATTATTTTTGTGTACTCTTGAGTAAATTGGGTCATCATTTCACTCTTAATTAATGTGTCAATGTGAAGTTTGGGGTTACTTTGTCAACATATTGCTCTTTTTTAATTGTATTTGTGTACTCTTGAGTAAGTTGGGTCATCATTTCACTCTTAATTAATGTGTCAATGTGACGTTTGGGGTAACTTTGTCAGCATATTGCTCTTTTTAATTGTATTTGTGTACTCTTGAGTAAGTTGGGTCATCATTTCACTCTTAATTAATGTGTCAATGTGAAGTTTGGGGTTACTTTGTCAGCATATTGCTCTTTTTAATTGTTTTGTGTACTCTTGAGTAAATTGGGTCATCATTTCACTCTTAATTCATGGGTCAATGTGCCGTTTGGGGTAACTTTGTCAACATATTGCTCCTTTTAATTTTTTTTGTGTACTCTTGAGTAAATTGGGTCATCATTTCACTCTTAATTAATGTGTCAATGTGAAGTTTGGAGTTACTTTGTCAACATATTGCTTCTTTTAATTGTATTTGTGTACTTTTGAGTAAGTTGGGTCGTCATTTCACTCTTAATTAATGTGTCAATGTGCAGTTTTAATAAATTAGGTTGTCATTTTACTCACAATTGCCGTAATAATGTAAAGTTTGCTATTATTAATTTGTAATCTGTGTAAATTGGGTCATCACTCTTAATTACTGTTTATTGTTGAATTTGAGGTGCTAAGTAATCCATTCACATACTTTACGGAACGAACTCTGGTTTGGGCCTGCTCACGAGACACTTAGTGCAATAGACTATGAGAACTTTGACAGAAAGTTTATTTTGATCATGTTTGGAGTGCCAGACGTAAAGCAGCGTGAAAACCACGTGTTGATGGACTGTAGGATCAACTGCCTAACGCGAGTTTGCCTTTTGACCCTCCGCCAGACTGTGTTGTGCGTTATCCTTGGGACCTTAATGCTATCAGTTGATAAAAACAAGCACATTTCTAGAACAAGTGGGTCCAGAACGTTCCACATGGGCTTAGTAATATGAAGGGTTCCAGCTGGGCATAGCTATGATATTTCACTCTTGTGTGCCGAGAAACATTTTCGTGCCAGTCTGTACAGCCGTTCACCACCTACGTAACTTGAGCCGTACCAGACTCTATGAGAAGTCTCGTGTCATGCACGTGGAAATTCTATCACATCTTGGGCTAATTTTTTTTTTTTTTTTACTTTTCTTTCAAGTATAAAATGACATAATCTTAATGTTATTACACACCAGTATCTTTAGCAGCCGTGAAGAATTTATCTACATTTATCCCAATCTTGAAGACCAATAGTCATAGATCTTGGTAATAATTTCCTTATCCTCGTTGAGTCCTATCGGGAAAAAAAAAAAAAGGCTGAAAATGCACGTGTTAGGAAGTGAAAAATAAATAAATAAAATAATCGGTGTACGTGTACAATGAATAAATACAGTGTAAGTTCCGAAAACTGTTAAAGGTTATTTTCTCCTTCGTTCGCAGCGGTTTTACCTCACTTTACAAACGTTTCCACTTGTTTCCGGTAATAATTAAGATTTAGTTTATAAATAATATTTCTATGGTTCCTTTTCACATTTCGCTGCAACAACAGACTTGTTATAAACTTACCTCATTCAAAATTCTACTGACGTTTTTTGTAAACACGTACACTGTAGTACTATATCAATTAAAACACAGGGAACTGAACCCAAACAGAAGACATCTTGTACTCGTAGTGCATGTCTTTGTTTATAATTAAACGCAGGTTATGATATACCGTATTTATAGTGTTATAAAGGTTATAAAAATGCTATTTAAACTCAGAGTATGATATATCGTATTCACAGTATCATAATAGTTACAACAAATGGTATTTAAATTCAGGTTATAATATGTTATATTTATAGTTCTATATCAATGAAAGTAAATGGTATATTACCTCAGAGTATGATATAACGTTATATAGTATCGTATCGGTTACAGTAAATTCTGTATAAACCCAGAGTGTGATATATCGTTTTTTATAGTATTCTCGGTTGCAACAAATGCTATTTAAACAGTAGTATGAAATCAATGTATTTGTAGCATCATAACTGTTACGACAAATGAAATTTAAACTAAGAGTATAATATGTATTATCCCTAGTATCGTATCGGTTATGCGAATTGTATTTAAACCCACAGTATGATGTAGTGCTTGTAATAAAATGTATTTAAACCTAGTGTATAGTAAATCGTATTTACAGTATTATATCAGTGAAAATGAAGGGTATAATATCTCACTTTATGATGTATCGTATTAATAATGTCATAACGGTTACAGCAAATAATATTTACATCCAGAGTATAATATATCGTTTTTATGCTATCGTATGGGTTACAACAAATGGTATTTCAAGTCAGAATACGATATAAGGTACTAATAATGTTATGACGGTAACAAAAAGTGGTATTTAAACCCAAAGTATTGTACATCATGCTTATAGTGGCATAACGGTTGAAACAAATCGTATTTAAACACGGAATATAACATGTGATATCAATTAATACACACGGATAAATAACCCTGAATATATCATGTGATATCAGTTAAACACAGGGACATATAACCCAGAATATATCATGTGATATCAGTTAATACACAGGGACATATAACCCAGAATATATCATGTGATATCAGGTAATACACAGGAACATATAATCCAGAATATATCATGTGATATCAGTTAATACACAGGGACATATAACCCAGAATATATCATGTGATATCGGTTAATACACAGGGACATATAATTCAGAATATATCATGTGATATCACAGGGACATATAACCCAGAATATAACATGTGATATCACTTAGTACACACGGACAAATAACCCAGAATATATCATGTGATATCACAGGGACATATAACCCAGAATATATCATGTGATATCACAGGGACAAATAACCCAGAATATATCATGTGATATCAGAGGGACATATAATCCCAAATCGGCATTTTGTGTTTTTCTTATGACACTTTATTTAGATGACATCGTCACGAGACACCCAGATTTATTTTTGTTGGTTACATACTGTTTCGTTTAGAACACACTGTACACTGTTTCTTCATCACTAACTTAAGCAACCAACCATCACTATTACTGGAAGGTGACACAAATGACTCACATCCCCTCCGTGAAACCGGAAACTCCATGTTTTCTTTTTGTACTGTGAAGACAATTAATGGGACAGAAATAAGGATAATGTTAATAATAAAGTTTTAAAGACTGCTGATAATCGTTGTTTAATGACTAAATAAATATGGGTGTAAATAGATTTTATAATGGAAGAAACCAAGTTGTCTGTGTAAAGTAGGTAAAGAAATACAAACACATACGGATATGTAAATCGCTTGGGCGATTTTATAAATACATATATTTCAAATGTTTTGATGGATTTATAGATAGTGTTAAAAACGTATACGCAATTGCATGCCCTCAGGGTCCACTTTGTGTGAGTGCAAAATTTCAGGTTTTTAGGTTCTTTCCTCTTGGAGCTATGGCGGTCACACACAGACCCACAGTTAACGGTTGAAGATGGAGATATGTTCATGAATATGTAGTGTTAAATATACAGATGTATACGTGTAATTATATTCGTTCTCCAAGAGATGGTTTTTTAACGGTTATAGTACCAGATGTGAATATTATATATCACTTTAAATAGATACGTCTATGTATATGTATATGTCTGGCAGTTTCTACTGTTATTGTTATTTATTATTTTTACTGAATATTTAGCAATCTAGTCTACTACACATCAATGTAAGAGAGCACAAAAATAAAGTAAAAATACTTTTCTGATGAAAAATAACACGTGTACGACCTCTGTAACAATAGTAAAAAAAAACTACACATTGTACTATTATGCATAGTGTACGACCTCTGTAACAACAGTAAAAACAAAACACATTATATTATTATGTATAGTGTACGACCAATGTAACAACAGTAAACAAACAAAACACTACACATTATATTATTATGTATAGTGTACGACCTCTATAACAACAGTAAAAGAACAAAACACCACACATTATATTATTATGTATACTGCTTCACATTCAATAAAAGCAGACCGTTTATTTTGCCAAAATATGAGAATATATGGTACACGTCATTGCACACATTTGAGACTTTTCCCAAAGTACAACAAAGATGTATGCAAGGCATTTGTTGAGGTATGATTGTAAGAAAGCATAACTTTACTTCTTTGAAGAGAAACGTATCTTTATATTGACGGAAATATTTTTCTACTTTGTAGCTTTACGTTTGGTTTGTTTTGAATTTCGCGCAAAGCTACTCGAGGGCTATCTGCGCTGCTTTAGATAATTTAATAATTCTAGTATGTCCTTTACCAGTTTTAGTCGTGCACCACGAAATTACTTTTTCTTAGAAAAATGTGATTCCCAGTCAGGTTTTGCCACCATTTTACTGACTACAATGATCAAGTATTACCTAACGAAAGTGTGAACGGTGTTCTTCTCTAATGAAACATAAAATTAACACACTTGTTACGCAGCGCAGGTAGAGTGAAGAAAACTACTGCCTAACCGGTTAAATATGACAGTAAGATGTTTTCTTTGGCACAACACTAACAGCGCTTAGTCTTACAGTAAGAAACGGTTCCATACACGTAATTACAGAGGTGTCCTTTATAAATAGGCTTACATACATTATCATCAACGTTCTGTTGAAGTTATGGAAAGCAAAACAAATGTACAATAGATCAGTATGGAAGATATCAATTATACACAGAAAACCGTGTTCTCGCTGAAGGACAATCCGCAAGTTTCAATCACAGAATCTCCTGCTTTCAGTCAATATCCGTTAAGTTTAATCAGTTCCGGATTTTATTTTTCTTTGATGTAACATATTTTATTTCTTCTATTTTACCACATATGATATACGAAAACTTTCCATTAATGAAAGTAATGTTGTTTCTTTCACGAAAATCTAATCTATACACAGCCCAGCACTGTAAAAATTAACAATGGATCTCAGTTCTCTACGTCTAATATATCTTGCACGTGAGATTCTACGTCACCCGGTAAACTTTCTCCTTGTTCTGTGTCTGGTATGCTTGAGGGAGATGACAGGTCCTCCCTTGATCTGGGATACCAAGAGTGTGGGTTAGGATGTGTCGCCTGAGATCACAGTTCCGACGAAAGACTTTAGTACAAGATCCACAGTTATAGGGCTTGATGTCCGTGTGGGTGAGTAGGTGTGTCTTCAGGTTGCTCCTCTGGTTAAAGCTTCTTCCACAGGTGGGACACTTGTGGGGGGAATCCTCCATGTGGAGGATCCTATGAACGGCTAAGGTTCGAGACTGACAGAATCCTTTACCGCATTCTGTGCACTTAAACGGCTTTTCCTTTGAATGGATGTACCTGGTGTTTATACAGAAAAATAAGCATAATTGTATTACAAGTTATGTGTTTTTTTAACTGAAAGTGACATATTTGCATATAGTGATAATCCAACCAAACCAAGCACATCCAAACGTTACACAAGAATGTATTGACAAAGGTATGGCGTCTTTTAAACGAACTAAGAAACTATTAGACCAAGATAGCAAAAACTCCATCACAATTAATTATAGTTTCAGATTGGTGAAGTACAAAGTGACATTTAGACGCTTAAACTGATGGAAGTACAATGTGACATTTAGATGTTTAAACTGATGGAAGTACAAAGTAACATTTAGACGTTTAAACTGATGGAAGTCCAAACTGACATTTAGACGTTTAAACTGATGGAAGTACAAACTGACATTTAGACGTTTAAACTGATGGAAGCACAAACTGACATTTAGACATTTAAATTGATGGAAGTACAAACTAACATTTAGACATTTAAACTGATGGAAGCACAAACTGACATTTAGACATTTAAACTGATGGAAGTACAAACTAACATTTAGACGTTTAAACTGATGGAAGCTCAAACTGACATTTAGACATTTAAACTGATGGAAGTACAAAGTGACATATAGACATTTAAACTGATGGAAGTACAAACTGACATTTAGACGTTTAAACTGATGAAACTACAAACTGACATTTAGACGTTTAAACCGATGGCAGTAAAAACAGACATTTAGACGTTTAAACCGATGGAAGTACAAACTGACAGATGTTTAAACTGATGAAGTACAAACTGACATTTAGACGTTTAAACTGATGGAAGTACAATGTGACATTTAGACGTTTAAACTGATTGAAGTACAAACTGACATTTAGACATTTAAACTGATGGAAGTACAAAGTGACATTTAGACGTTTAAACTGATGGAAGTACAAAGTGACATTTAGACATTTAAACCGATGGAAGTACAAACTGACATTTAGACATTTAAACCGATGAAAGTACAAACTGACATTTAGACATTTAAACTGATGGAAGTACAAAGTGACATTTAGACATTTAAACTGATGGAAACACAAACTGACATTTAGACATTTAAACTGATGGAAGTACAAAGTGACATTTAGACGTTTAAACTGATGGAAGTACAAAGTGACGTTTAGACGTTTAAACCGATGGAAGTAAAAACAGACATTTAGACGTTTAAACCGATGGAAGTACAAACTGACAGATGTTTAAACTGATGAAGTACAAACTGACATTTAGACAATTAAACTGATGGAAGTACAAACTGACATTTAGACGTTTAAACTGATGGAAGTACAAACTGACATTTAGACGTTTAAACTGATTGAAGTACAAATTGACATTTAGACATTTAAACTGATGGAAGCACAAACTGACATATAGAAATTTAAACTTATGGAAGTACAAAGTGACATTTAGACATTTAAACTGATGGAACTACAAACTGACATTTAGACGTTTAAACTGATGGAAGTACAAACTGACATTTAGACGTTTAAACTGATGGAAGTACAAACTGACATCTAGACATTTGAACTGATGGAAGTACAAACTGACATTTAGACATTTGAACTGATGGAAGTACAAACTGACATTTAGACATTTAAACTGATGAAAGTACAAACTGACATTTAGACGTTTAAACCGATGGAAGTACAAACAGACAGACGTTTAAACCGATGGAAGTACAAACTGACAGATGTTTAAACTGATGGAAGTACAAACTGACATTTAGACATTTAAACTGATGGAAGTACAAACTGACATTTAGACGTTTAAACTGATTGAAGTACAAACTGACATTTAGACGTCTAAACTGATGGAAGTACAAACTAACATTTAGACATTTAAACTGATGGAAGCACAAACTGACATTTAGATATTTAAGCTGATGGAAGTACAAAGTGACATATAGACATTTAAACCGATGGAAGTATAAAGTGACATTTAGACATTTAAACTGATGGAAGTACAAACTGACATTTAGACATTTAAACTGATGGAAGTACAAAGTGACATGTAAACTTTACTCCTGTAGAAAGTTACTTCATGCTCGTTACAATTGGCCAAATGATCAGCAAATAATATTTAAAACCTGGATGGTTTACGTTGTTCTGTAACAAGGAGCAGTTGGAAAACATCTGGATACTTATCTGCGGTCTTCGATATGATCTTTTATTCCGAAGACTTCGTGAAATAAAATAAACACAATATGAAATGAAAGGATTTTACTTGTGGTCTAGCGGATGATAACGTCTCCAGAACGTTTTTAACAAAAACTAAGCACAACACGAAAAAAAAAAAAACATCTCACCTGTGGTCTCGCAGATGATCTTGTCTCCGGAACGCTTTGTGACAAATGTCACACGTGTACGGTCGTTCGTCTGTGTGTGTCCTTTCGTGGATTAACAGGTTATAGGATTTGGTGAAGCGACGCTGGCAATACTTGCAGATGAATTCTTTCTTCGGTCTTGATGACCCTCGACCTCGTGAACCCTTTCGTTCATAAAACCCTGGACCATACCCAATAGGACCGATGCTATAGTAAGGAGTAATAAATGGAAAGGAATGACCAGTTATCACTGGAAGAGAACCCACTGGCTTCTCTATTCCTGTGGATAAAGTTTCGTCGTCTTTGGATGTAGCCGATTCTGCTAGTCGAGAAAAGTCAAACTTTGAAGTTTTGTGCTTAACAACGTTTGAAATACTGGAGGTCGTGGGTTGGATGTTTAGTTGAGATGTAAGTCCTGGAACTTCGACGTCTTTCGTGGATTCTTGTTTGATTTGTCCAATAGTATACAGAAAAGGATAAGTACCAAACTGGTGGCCACAACCTGCCATTGCGTAAGCTGGAAGAAGTGGTAAAGGGGTCAGAGGCAACTGAGGGCGAGGGTAGATGGGCTGTGGCATGGCTGAGGGATGCATGATAGGAATCTCCTGTTTAGAGTTTTGAAAGATGAGGGGCTTGCACTGCCAAGATGAGTTCAATGTAAGATCAACAGAAGAACAGACCTTGTTCCTGTCTGCTGATGGAAATTTTATACTTGCCGCTAGTGGCGTCTTCTGTCGGGCGACATCTGGTGACAAAAAATAAAAATGGAAAATAAATTAAGAACTATATGAAGAAGCGGGGCATCGTCTTTCCTTCCACGTATCGACCCACCCACACCTGCACAATAGACTTCTACACACACAATGCTTTCTTTTATACGTTAATCAACATCAAGGGTCATGTAATGTCGCCACCTGACGTTATAAATCACAGTCCTGAAACACCCAATCATCGCACAGAGGCCTATAAGATCAGAAGCGAACTTGTGGGTTTTAAGAAATGCAACAAAAGCTTATGACTTATTCTGGGGCGCCCACGTGCAATGCCCAGTACATATGTATGTAAGTAACGTGTACATGAAATCAACCCATTTCAGCTGGTAAATAAAAACTTTCAGGTGCAACTAATATAATTACTTACTGTAAAACACTAGTCTAGATAGTTTCTAAGGCAAAACTGCAGATGTATATGATTTCATTCCTTTCTATGAGATAGGTGAATTTCAAAGTTTATTAGGCATTGTCAGTGTTAAACTCTACGGTTATTTAACTTAAACATTGTGATGCTAAATATCCCGAGAAAGTTTTTCTTAATGATAAAACGAATAATCGGCAATAGCAGATTTTGATAAACAAAAGTATTCGAATAAAACTGAAATATTTTGAAATTATTCTTTTCACATGTATGTGTTTCTATGAAAGCATGGTGAAAACGTTTTGTAAATAATATAAAAACAAGCGATAAATCCCATCACTGACGACAGGTGGCCTCATCTTCCTGTCGCTACCTGATTATTACTCGTTAAGCTGGTGGAAAATGTAAGCGGAAAAGACTTGTAAATGGCGGTTCCAATCATATGTGAAATTTGTCTATTGAGACTTCACGTCAAAATGTACCAGGTTACGCAGTTTGTTATTTATTATGTACGCTCTCAAAATTTGAAAACGCTTTGTATGGGTTCCACTATTCGATTAAAGTAGCCAAGAGTTTGGCGGACAGTACTATTGCTGTCTTCCCTTAAGCCCAGAGTGAATAGAAATCAGTGAACAGCGTGGCGGACTGTGTAGCTGAGGTTTGTGGATCCCGTCCCATTATTAAGAAAGAAATTTATCTCCGAATTTTTGGGCTGAGACTGAGTTGTAGGAGTGAGAACCAGATATCATATTTTAGTTATTCACAATTCTATTAAAGGATGATAGAAGTATTGTACCAATGTTACTAAAAATCATCAAAATCAAATTATTAAGTTTATGAAGGTACAGTTAGGGGGCGATAGAAGTCAAGTCATCCCTGAGGTACTACAATGTAAACCTTAATGGTTTCATCTAATGTTGCTGAAAAAAAATTCTTGTATATTTTCGTTATCCAACTTCAACAATACTTGTACGTTAAGTACTTTCCCTTATTCACCACCAGGAGAAGTAGGTGAAAGCCTGGTGTAGCATTGTTATGGTGAATAAATAAACAGTATTGAAGTAAAATATACATGAGGAAATAAACGTGAGGAAATAAACAGTCTTGAAGTAAAATATACACGTGAGGAAATAAACAGTATTGAAGTAAAATATAGACGTGAGGAAATAAACAGTATTGAATTAAAATGTACACGTGAGCAAATAAACAGTCTTGAAGTAAAATATACACGTGAGGAAATAAACAGTCTTGAAGTAAAATATACACGTGAGGAAATAAACAGTCTTGAAGTAAAATATACACGTGAGCAAATAAACAGTATTGAAGTAAAATATACACGTGAGGAAATAAACAGTCTTGAAGTAAAATATACACGTGAATAAATAAACAGTATTGAATTAATATATACACGTGAGGAAATGAACAGTCTTGAAGTAAAATATACACGTGAATAAATAAACAGTATTGAATTAAAATATACACGTGAGGAAATAAAGTCTTGAAGTAAAATGTACACGTGAGGAAATAAACAGTCTTGAAGTAAAATATATAGGTGAGCAAATAAACAGTCTTGAAGTAAAATGTACACATGAGCAAATAAACAGTCTTGAAGTCATCTGTACACGTGAAGAAATAAAAGGTCTTGAAGTTATCTGTACACGTGAATAAATAAAGTCTTGAAGACATCTGCACACGTAGACAAATAAAAGGTCTTGAAGTTATCTGTACACGTGAATAAATAAAGTCTTGAAGACATCTGCACACGTAGACAAATAAACAGAAGCTTGAAGTCATCTCTACACTGCTCTAACGGTGCCTTATTTAGTCAGCTCCACCCACCACCTATTTTTTGGTCACATTACTCGAATATTAGGATTGCCTAGTTAGCGTTTTAACCTCCCCCCTCCTTGGAATGGAGAGCGTGTTCAGGGGTGAGTTTCAAAACCGCAACACGCAGCTTGCGAGTAGAGCTTTCTACTAACTACCAGGCCGTGCCAGAGCTGCTAAAACGGTGTTAACATATAGGTTAATTACCAGGTCATGGAAGACCTATTAATATGGTGTTAACATATGGGTTGACAACCAGACCTGTTAAAATGGTGCTAACATATGGGTTAACTACAATGTCATGTCATACCTGTTAAAATGGTTTTATGTAGTTATCAGATGTCAGTGGCTTTATTTGTGGCTGGATGAATCTTGTAATTTTCAGATGTCTGGTTTTATTTGTGGCTGGATGAATCTTGTAGTTATCAGATGTCAGTGGTTTTATTTGTGGCTGGATGAATCTTGTAGTTATCAGATGTCAGTGGCTTTATTTGTAGCTGGATGAATCTTGTAGTTATCAGATGTCAGTGGTTTTATTTGTGGCTGGATGAATCTTGTAGTTATCAGATGTCAGTGGTTTTATTTGTGGCTGGATGAATTTTGTAGTTATCAGATGTCAGTGGTTTTATTTGTGGCTGGATGAATTTTGTAGTTATCAGATGTCAGTGGCTTTATTTGTGGCTTGATGAATCTTGTAGTTATCAGATGTCAGTGGTTTTATTTGTGGCTGGATGAATCTTGTAGTTATCAGGTCTTAATTTTGGACCCGACATTAAGTTTGTAAAACCTACTTGTTAGAAGTGTAACGTTCGATATAGAGTAGAGGACAGACTTAAAACGAAATGGCTCGAACCTCATTAAACGTCTGATATTATTAATACGAGAAGACTTCCCTATCGAACTGTCTTTACACCTCAGCCTAACAGCTAACATGCTCGAACGATTAATCCAATGGTTCATAGCTCACGTCCCGCTGCACTTCTTTTTGGGATCATGTGATTGGAATATAATAGAGAAGGACGAGTCTCTTTCAGTGGTCAGGGAAAGGTTAGCGTCCAAAAGTTAGCGGTGTTAACTAACCTACTTGTTACAACTTATCAAAAGGTAATTGACATAGTATCTGTGGAAACAAAGAAAGATTAAGGTCTGGTTTGGTCTCAGTTAATTTGTTTTTCTCATAACTCTGGAAGACCGATTTCTGTAAAGAACATAGTAGTAGCTATCGTATTCAATATATTAAATAATGGACAGTGACAATAATAGGTAATTGAAGCGTGTACATTCAAGTAGACACGAGCCTGGTTACAAAATAAGGAGTGACTATTGAGAACGATTTACAAATATTTGTACACTTAATATACATTTCTCAAAGTGTTCCGTCCTTTAGGGTAATCTCGATACTGCTGAATATTCACTTTTCTCTCTGTAATTAAACCTCTACAGAAAATATTTTTTAAATAAAGAGGGTTAACGCAAGGCAGTCTTCACATCCGGTTCATGTAGAACACTCTTAAGAGCCACACTCAATACATAGTCAAGCGATGGAATTTGTATGCCAGAAAAAAGAAATGAATAAAAACTGGCCGTCGCCAAGTGGCAAGTGGGCGACACTAGAACATACCCTTCAGAGATAAGTTACCAACTGTCCTTACATCCATGTATTACGTTACATAAACACTCGCATACG
Source organism: Tachypleus tridentatus (assembly GCF_004210375.1). Lineage (NCBI taxonomy): Eukaryota > Metazoa > Arthropoda > Merostomata > Xiphosura > Limulidae > Tachypleus > Tachypleus tridentatus. The sequence continues at coordinate 45,101,796 of NC_134827.1, read as the reverse complement.
GAGTTAAATAACCGTGCACATGCATTCACATGTTAATTAATTAAGATCATAGCAGTTAAGATGTGTTTCCTTAGTTTCTGAGGAATAATAAATGTAATTAGTACCTAATTGTCAGAGGACAACATAATATGATAAATTCTTAGTTAACAATACACGTATACAATATCACTTACATAGGAACATAACACCTTAGAAGAAATATTAGTTTCTATCTTTCATTTAAACTACGAAAAATAATAATGAACTTGTGGTAGTCTTCAACACAAAATGTCATCTTACTGTACCATAGTAATCACTGATCAAATTATGTCCTTATATTGTGGTAATTAATGGTAATCTCATATTAATAATATGTTCTTCTAGTAATTATTGATAATATCGTGTTCTTATACTATAGTCATAAGCAATATCGTGTTCTTACACTGTGGTAATTAGTAATAATATTGTTTCAATGTTATTAATTGTTCTTACACTGTAGTAATTAGTAATAATATCGTGTTCTTACACTGTAGTAATTAGTGATAATATCGTGTTCTTACACTGTAGTAATTAGTAATAATATCGTGTTCTTACACTGTAGTAATTAGTAATAATATCGTGTTCTTACACTGTAGTAATTAGTGATAATAAGTAGTAATTAATATCGTGTTCTTACACTGTAGTAATTAGTGATAATATCGTGTTCTTACACTGTAGTAATTATTGATAATATCGTGTTCTTACACTGTAGTAATTAGTAATAATATCGTGTTCTTACACTGTAGTGGTAATAATAGTAACACTTGCTGTAGTAATTAGTAATAATATCGTGTTCTTACACTGTAGTAATTAGTGATAATATCGTGTTCTTACACTGTAGTAGATTGGTAATAATATCGTGTTCTTACACTGTAGTAATTAGTAATAATATCGTGTTCTTACACTGTAGTAATAGTAATAATATCGTGACCTGGTAGTAGTAATAATATCGTGTTCTTACACTGTAGTAATTAGTGATAATATCGTGTTCTTACACTCGTAGCAATTAGTGATAATATCGTGTTCTTACACTGTAGTAATTAGTGATAATATCGTGTTCTTACACTGTAGTAATTAGTAATAATATCGTGTTCTTACACTGTAGTAATTAGTAATAATATCGTGTTCTTACACTGTAGTAATTAGTGATAATATCGTGTTCTTACACTGTAGTAATTAGTATTGATAATATCGTGTTCTTACACTGTAGTAATTAGTAATAATATCGTGTTCTTACACTGTAGTAATTAGTAATAATATCGTGTTCTTACACTGTAGTAATTGAGTAATAATATCGTGTTCTTACACTGTAGTAATTGAGTAATAATATCGTGTTCTTACACTGTAGTAATTAGTAATAATATCGTGTTCTTACACTGTAGTAATTAAAATTCAATAATATCGTGTTCTTACACTGTAGTAATTAGTGATAATATCGTGTTCTTACACTGTAGTAATTAGTGATAATATATCGTGTTCTTACACTGTAGTAATTAGTAATAATATCGTGTTCTTACACTGTAGTAATTAAGTGATAATATCGTGTTCTTACACTGTAA